>NC_143171.1:27342932-27665018 GCF_047325235.1 Durio zibethinus | reverse complement strand
TATATAAAATTTATATACTAATAACATATTAAATTTAAATGATAAAAATAATTAAAATTTTAATTTTGGATTATAAAAATTATTTCATGAAGTGGACTAAATAATCAATTTGATTTAAACAAGTTCAATATCAATCAAATAAATAGTTAGTTTATAGCTATAAAGAAAAAAATATTTTCACAAAATAATGGTTGGATCCTCTCCGATCACGTGGGAGCAAGCAATGAAGATTTTTCGTGTACGCCAGCTAGGTGGGTCCCCAATAATAAGGCCTCACGTAGCTCTTAGTTGACCTGGCGCGTGTTGGTGAAGGGCGTCGGTTGTGGAAGTTGTAGTTTTGATCCTTATTGTGACAGTACACTTTTCCCGGAAGCGAGCTGAAAGAGAGAAAAATCGATTATTTTCTTCACGTGATGAATTTGCGTAAAGCGTATGTTTGCTAACGTGGAATGTTATGGTTGGACCTTGAATTGTTCTTTTATGACTGACAGTCACTTGGTCACGAGATGTTAATTATCGGTCAGAGTCATTTGTTATATGGAAGAATTAAATAGGTAATACATCTGATGACGCATGCTCTGACGATTTCAAACAATTTCTATTTATTTTTTTAAAAATTTTTTCCTAAAAATATAATTCAATTTTATTTTTATAATTAAATTTATAATTTTATTATTATTTTTATATATACGGTAATTCTCTGAGAGGAAATAAAAAAAAAATTTCTCAATAATATGTAAAAAAGTTATTAAAAAATTATTTATAATTAAATTTAAATAATACTTATTTAATAGTAAAAATTATATTAATATTTTTATTAAAAATATTTATAAAAATATATATTCAAATTTATTAAAATTATTTTAAATTTTATACATTTTTTTACGTAATTTTTTAATTTATCGATTTTAATTTTAATTTTATTGTTTCTATTAAAAAAATTTACAATCTTTATCTAGAAAACTTCATCTAATACTTCCCCTCAGAAAAGAGAGAGCAGCAACTTCATAACTCGCTCCTATTCATTTGCATTTCGCGATGCTGTTTATGGTGCTTGGGGTTCAAAGATAAGTTACAACTTGTGCTACCAAAGGAACTAACAACTTATAGCTCCTTGCATGAGCAAAAGATCAGACCATTGGAGCACAATTCGACTGAGGTGGTGGAAACAAATAATCACAAGAATCAAAAGAAATCGATCTCTAAATAGTTACATGAAGGCTTCACATCTACACCCGGAACCTTGTCATTGGTAGGTGGTACTTTTGCCGTTTCGGTTCTGGAAGAAAAGTCCATCATGGCTGGCTTTGGCACTTCTGGTGGATTTGCACAACGAATGAGTGCCCAATTGACACTCTGGAAGAATGGATGCTGTTTAACTTCAGTAGCACCACGCCTATATGCGAGCCGATGGTGTGGTTCCTTTACAAGTAAACCTCTGATCAAGTCCTTAGCAGCGAAGCTCACATTTGGATACTCTGGAAATCTCAATGGTTGGCCAACCACATTAAAGAGAGTTGCCCGGTTCCCTGCCCCCTTGAATGGGGTTTTACCAAACAGAAGTTCATATAGAAAGATCCCAAATGTCCACCAATCTACAGCACTTCCGTGGCCTTCACCTTTAATGATCTCAGGTGCCAAGTACTCGTGAGTGCCCACGAAGGACATTGATCGAGCATTAGTAGGTTCTGCAATAAGCTCAGGAAGAGGACTCACTTGATGATTTGTTTCATTCTTTACTTTGCTCTTGTTTTCTTTCTTGGGCTTGCTTGAAAAAAAACGTGGTCCAAAACATGCAGGTTGGAGACAAGCTGGCTGCATTACACAAGTTGGCTCAATGCATGCAGGTTGAGCACAGTATGCTGAATTTTTTGATTCCAGGGTTGAGTTTGAAGATTTGACCAGAGTGGGAGAGACGGCACATCTAAGAGAGAGGTCAAAATCTGAAAGCATTATGTGTCCATCTTCTCTCACCAAAACATTCTCCGGCTTAAGGTCTCTGTAAATGATCCCAAGCATGTGAAGATACTCCAAAGCAAGGAGAACTTCAGCCACGTAAAATCTGCGGAGCAACATAAAAGATCAATGCTGATGACAATAAGTAGTAGTAATTACTTAGCATTAATCTTTTTACTGCAATCTGTCCATATCAGACCACATTATCATCTGAGATGCTGGAGAACACAACCTATTCAAAACTGCAAACTGTGAAAACTAGAGCAGAAGGATAAGAATATGAATACTTCCTTAAACATCTGATATGCTGGAGAAACCTGAATGAACAAGACAACGATTGGGGATCCACAAACAGACCCGGAGAAAACGTCATTGACAAAAGTCAAGTATATTTAAAATTTAGAAAGAAAAGGAGGGATGTAAAGGTTCAATTATCAATGTAAATGTCATGCAGCCTAAAAACTTGAACAACTGCCAAAAGGTGTGTTTAGATACATTATGACATCTCAGGATTTCATGGTGCCCAACCAGAGATTATAATGTCCTGGACTTGGATATAAGCAACTAGATACAAGTTATTCCAATTTTCAGTAAGCAAAGGAAGTTTCTTATTTTTGTTATGGTTCTTTATAAAGAGCCACAGTACCAACTAAATTGTAATACGAGTTTCCTAGCAGCGTTGAATTGTACATCTGATGGGACAATCGAGCCGTAGAGGGAGTTAACAGGAAATGGACCACGGGTTTTCATAGAAAATCTTAAATCCATCCAGCAGTTAAATTAAAATTGCAATAATGTAGGCTTGAGTATAAGGAGTCATGAAAATGGGGAAGAAGAGCAATAGCTGAGTAGCTAACCTGGCAGCTTGCTCTGAAAAGTACTTTCCATGTTGTCTTTGCCTGAGAGAGTGCAAATCTCCCCCAGGGCAGAACTCCATCACCAGGCAAGAAAGCTTCTCTGTCTCAAAATGTGTATACAAGGTGGGTAGGAAGGGATGATCCAGAGATTGGAGAATCTCTCTCTCTGTCTGGGCTCTGAGAAGCTTCTTACGACTAGCCAAAAGTGCTTTATCCATAACCTTCATGGCAAAATAAGTTTTAGTGCCAGTCAATTCAGATAGATAAACACTGCCTATATCCCCACATCCCAGTCTCCTCAGCACCCTAAAGTGCTTAAAGTCCAAGTCTCCCTTTCGAGATTTGACAACTCGAACCGCTTCCCATCTTATATCATTTGCTTTGTGAGGCTTGTAGATGGCACTGCTTAGATAACTAGAGCTGCTTTCATCACTAACATCACTGCCAGTGCTCCCTCTATGGATGCTCGTCTTCCTACTCACTTCACCACTTCCACCAGACTTGCCAACACTGCTTGCACATTCACCAACTTCTGTATTGGTAAAACTTTGTTTGACTTCTGCGTAAAGCGTGCCAGTACACATACTATTTGAAGGACTTGGACAAAAGCTTGGCTCTGATTGAGATACAAAATGGTTGTCCAACTCCACAACACCTCCTTTACATGGACCTGGTACAATTTTTTCAGATTCTAACGAACCACTTGAATTAGAACTCTTATGATCATCAGTGGGATGTTTGATGGAAGATTTGCTTTCCACTGTCAAAATATTTTTCTGGCTAGAAATAATAACCTCGTTCTTTCCCACCAACTCAGATTTCCCATTACTCGAATCGTAATAGTGTTTCGCCATATTAGGCGATTCTTCCTGCTGCATGTTGTCATAGGCTGCTTTGTATGAATGCTTTTGATAGCCTACAGAACCATTTGGATGTCCAACAATCCTCACGCCATGATTAAGAGTAGCTGCATGGGATGTAGAAGAAGGGCCTTCTTTTCTGGATTGTTTGGGAGATGGAGGCCGAGAAGGCCTAGGCGTCCCACATGTTGAAGGAGAATTATTGTTGCCTATAGCAGAACCGGGACTTTGACTCTTTGATGAAGAAATAACGAGTGATTCCATTGAACAATTCAACCACAGCTACCACTGCCAAACCAAAGTCCAATTTAGCAAAGTAAAATCTTTCCCTCTGTGTGACAACTCTATGATAAAGCCATTAATCATAGAATCTTCCAACTTAAATGTCCTAAAACACAAAAACAACTATTACAAAATACAAATAAGCTGTTGAAATCAAGAAAGGAAATTTTAAAGCTGGAGTCGTTAAACTCAAGCAAAATATAATCACCAAGTAATTTTACAGCTAAAGAAAACACCAAAGATTGCGGAGATATCAATAGCTGACCCTTAAGACAAGACACCAAACATTAACTTTTAAGTTAAAAATGCAAACCTTTTTCTTTCTTTTTGAGAGTTAAAATGCAAAGTTTGGTTACTATGAAAATGCATGAACAAGAAAAACAAGCTTAAAAATAAAGACCCAAACTTGATCAAAGAAGCAAAAGAAAAAGAATCCGTCAAAGAAAAAACTTTAGCCAAAAACAAGTTACCTGATCATAGAACAGAGAAAACAATGCACGGCAAGGTGAAATCTTTCATTGAAGAAAAACCAAGGAAAGGAAAAATGCTGTTCTTTGAAGAGAAAAGTGCAACAGCTTTCCTTTATCTTGTTTGGTGGGTTTGCCTTGTTTGTGTTTCTCTTCTCCTAAGAAGCTATTCCGGATCCGATCCAAACGAGAAAAAGAAAGAAAACAATGATAATAGCTTTGTTTTTTTGTAATTATGAATGCAAAAGTTTATGTTCTGCTATTTTCCGTCGTCTTATGAAAGAAAGATTAAGAGGAAAAACCAAAGCTAGCTTGACAAGCATAGCAAACAAAGCTTAAAGCCGTCTTTATCTTTGGATTGTTTCCTCTCAATTCTAAGGATAAAAAAAAAAGAAAATTCTCTTTGATTGGCGTTGGTTCCTCACTTTCTTGTTCTTGTTTTTGTAAATTTGGGCCACCCCACCTTTTAATAATCTCACTTCCAATACCAACTTTTACTATTTATTATATTTATTATTCCTGTATTTATATAATATAAAATATTAAAATTTATATATATAAATTTTATTTTATATAAAAATTATATATTATAATTCATATCAATATAATAATATAAAAAATATTTTTTAAATTTATATATAATTATCATTAAAATTTTAAACCATATCAAATCTACTATTTACTATTCAAGTACTATTTTCAATGCATATAAAGCCTTTAAATGAAGTTTTTTTTTTTTTTTTTTAATTTTTACTTTGAAACCAATTACTCAATTATATCCTTTAAAATTTTAATTTATTCCCATAAGGAAACTCCATTGATGTTCAATTCTAGTCTACTTGTTTTCACTAGCAATAATGCATATGACTTTATAAACAATAAGTGGCATGAAAATTATATTTGAGCTACTATAGTATTATCTATCATTCCAATCAATTTACTAAATTTTAAAATATTATCAACTAAATATATTGATAATGGATTAAAAATTTTGTTTTTTTTAATTACACATATTAATAAAAATTACAATTATAATAAAATAGCTTTTAAAATACATAAAAAGACAAAACCAATAAATAATTCAAACTAACAACCAACAAATTAATTAATATATAATTATATGAAACCTATATCTTATAAACTTAAACTTGGATCAAAAGATTAAATATATTAAAAATTGATAAAAAAAAGAGGTTATTATCTTTAAGAAAATTGAGATTTAATATGTTTCAAATATACCAAAAAAAAATAAAATTACCATATGTCAAAAATATTTTAAAAAATTATTAAAATGCTTATTTTTAAACTTGATTTATTAATTTTGGCCAAAGAAATTATAAATTGAAAGATTTAGTAGTTACACAATAATTCAATTTCATTCAATCTTAATTATTCAAACAAAGGCATTAGTCAACAATAAGATTCTCTAAATTTTTTTTTTATTTATAATTTCCAATGCATAGTACATTTTATGTATCAATTTATATGTTTAATTCAATTTTTTTAATGACAAATATTTTATTAGACAGCTTTGAATCATTCATTATTGGACAGAACAACTAGATGCAGGGTGTAAGAATTAAACAATAATATTTTTTTTTCTTTTTCAAATTTATAGTCATTAAGTTTTGGATGGTAACAAAATAAAAATGAATATTAATCACATGGTGGGTTTAAGTACCCCACATTTAGATCCGTCACATTGATATAGTGGTCCAACTTAAAAATTATAAAAAGAAAAAAAAATCAACACCATTTAAAATTTTAATAAAAATTATATAAATTAAAAAATTATCAAATATATTTACAATAAAATTTTTTAATTTTACAAAAAAAATTAATTGACACATGTTTTTTAATAAATATTTTAAAAAATTAATTAAAAAATATGTATTCTTATCTTAATTTTATTTGTAAAATTAAAAAAATTCATTATTCGTTATTAAATAGTTTTTTATATAAATTTGATAAAAATTAAAAAATGTGTTGTTTTTAATGTATTCCCACAAATTTAATATAATAATTTTTATATTTTATATAAAAATATGATAAATCACACTAAAATTTTTTAATTTATATTTTATTTTTTTTGACAATAACGAGAAAAATCCTTCACATGCGGGCACGTGAACATAAACAGGTGGCACATGGACGGCTGTCATGATATTACCATGCACCTACTGGTGACATTACCAATAATATTTATTTTTTTAGGGCCACCCTTCCCTTTAATTTAGCAGTAATTAAAGCCCTTAATGGGTAAAATAGTCTTTTACCCATTTAATCCTATCCCTTGTTAAAAAAAGTGGTGAAATGAATGTCTAATCTATTCTTTGATAGGAGAACCTTATGACGCATGGGGGTCACCCTGTCAGGGAGGAGGGTCCCACAATGTGCTTTGTGGGGACATCGACATATTTGGGACCCTCCTTACGGGGTCTTTTTGGGAATTTTGTAGGGCAGATGTTAGGCCTAGGGTAGTCCTAATTCCTAAATCCCCCCCTAATGCCATCTTCGGTCAAGGGTACCCCTTGAATTGGGTCCCATTAACTAACCCCTCGATTGATCGCAGAATTTTATGATGATCTGACGGTGACGAGGGAATTCCTCTAATATCGGACGAACCCTAGGTGGATTGAAGGGATATTTGATGTTGCCAACCGCCCCCGTCTGTCTGATGTTGACACGTAGACTGATTTGGTGGTTATCTAGAAAGGGCCCAATTCTGTGGGACCCCTGTCACCCAATCACGTAAACATGTTACAACAATCATTTTCAGTGTGCAATGTGCCAAATCATTCTCTCCTTCCCCCCATGATTGCTCCTTCCAACAAGGGGATAGCCTAGTGTAATCTCCTGTAGTCAGGTTTATGATAAACATGGAATGGAATTGAAATTTTTATTTTTTAACATTTTATTTTTTAAAAACATCGATAGGTTAAATTCAAATTTTAATTGAATTGATTCATAAATTTAAAAAATAATTAATTTATATAACTACTTTTAAACATAATATTTAATAAATTTAAAATTTAAATTCGAATACTTGAAATTCATGACAAATACGATTTTTTTATTTTAATTTTATATATATATATATATATATATATATAAAGCAGGATATGAAGTATTGGATCATGGATGTCAAATCCTTACAGTTGGACCTGTTGGTATGGCAATGTCCTTTAAAATGCAAGGAAAGATATGCAGATTTAGAAAGGTCTGATTCAGGGATTATGAGATTAAAAGAAAGCAAAAATTAGTATAAAAATAAAGAAATACCATCAGTTGAATCAATCAAAGTAATTTCATACCAATAATAATCAAGCATTATCCAACTTCATGATTCATTTACATTAGTTAAGCATTACTAAGCTCGTTCCTACAATCTGATAATCTTATTTCTTCTTTCCTGTTAAGTAGATATGAATGCATTATATCTGAGTAAAAAAATGTATCAAAACTATGCATCAAGACTGTTCTAGCAAGCTTTCAAGATATAAGTTTAAGATGTATCTCCCTGTCGACAGAACATCGAGCCGCTTCTCACTAGGTTCATACTTTCCTTTGCGAAGCTGGTATCGGTGTGTTACAGCTGAGATTGTATATGTTTGGCCTTCAATTGTCACACTCTCTCCACACTGCAAATTCTGATGCAGAAGGAACAATTAGAACTGACAGAAATAGAACATAAATACACCAGCAGCAATATGATGTTATTTTTCGAGTTTCACAACTGTATCGGACCTACTGATCCCTGTTAAACAGAGTAGCAATATTGACAAGATGACAGATCATTAAAGTTCTACATGTTTGGTACTTAGAATTAGACAGAAGGGCTTATTATATTCTTAGCTTTCTGCTTCTATAACACATGATGAAGGACCCTACATATTTACAACTCATTAAACAAGTAGTACATCAGTACAAGAGAGGTTGATAGTCCGAAAATTTACAACCAATATATGGGCTACGCCCATCCAATAATATAAAACATATTGCACTGATGGCATTCACATACCCTTCTAATCATTGCATGATCTGCACAAGATTGGTTTCCTAGAATCTTCACCATGATGATTGCCTAATCCGAGCTATGTTTTGCTGTGTCAAATTATATTCAGTAGTTTTGAGCGGCTCATTTAGGATGAAGCAGGAGATCAGAAGTGTCCCCAACTAATGCAACCAGCTGAGCTGAGCTAGTAGCATATCTCCACTTTGAAGAGTTTCCCTACTTGAACCTCATCCTTTTGTTTTGACTACTCTTTCTTCTGTTGAAAACTCTTCATTGTCTTTACTTCATTTGTCTAAACTTGATTACCAGTTTTTGATGTCTTGCTATCATCAAGCGACTAATATCATTATCCGGCCAAATTAGGGGAAATGAGGAAAAGAACAAATGAGAGATCATCCAAAGCCAAAAATCTGATAACCACTCCTTCAATCTGATTCTGTAAACTATACATCTGTCAAAAAGCTTTCATATGCTTGCCATTGCATAAACTTGGCAACCATTAATCAAAATTTCACTTCCATAACCTACAATCAAAAGCTGAAAATGGGAGAACCACTTCTTCAATCTGATTTCATAAACTATACATCTGTGAAACAGCTTTCATACGCTTGCCATTGCATAAAGGCCAACCCTTAATCAAAATTTCACTTACGTAAACTAGAATCTCTAAAATGCTTAGGAAAGATCGGTACTCTATACCTTCAAAACCAATTAACTTCATTACATGCTCTCAACAACAAAATTAAGACTCTAAAGTCCAAATTGCCATCCCTTAAAGGTAAAGTCTTACACCTTTCTTCGCAATTGAGTAAAACAAGTAATTGAAACAACATTCCCATCACATATCTTCTATTCTCTATCTTACTTTAAATGTTCTTAAATATGAAAAATAATATATACATCAAGAATGCCATCACAAAAAGTTATTGTAACATCATAATTTTAAACACAACAGGATACAATATGAAAACAATACAAAAAAGATACGAAAGTAACATGGTTTAAAATTATAACAAAAATGGTATCCGGGTTTTAGTATTTGGGGTATCTACACAAATTGTGACAACAATTTTCTTGTTTTATTCGTGTTTAATAACGAAATAGACACAACATAGATACACGAATTACCAATTATTTTAAACCCAACATTATATTTTTGAAAGGAACATACTTTGGGAAATTTTGTAATCAGACCTTTAGGTTTGGAATCATTAGCTCATCCTAAATGCAAAGACTTCATATTCTTGACATTTTTTTTTCCATAAATATATAGAGACAGAGTTCCAAATGACTTATTTTCTGACCAAAAAGAAAATTTCAGAGAACAAAAAAGACAGTAAGTTGCAAATTACAAGTGGGGACTTACAGAAGGGAAGCAACGAACACCAAGGGACTTGGGCGGGGGTGTAATTTCGATGACTTTATAGGGGTAATTATTGTGATGTTCTCTTCCTTTTTCTCTCCTTCTGCAAATTACATGGAATCCCTGAGTCTGTCAGCAAAGTAAAGAAAGCCCAGAATTAGTTTTTTTTCTTTTAATCAAGAATAAACAAGGAAAATTATTTTTTTTAAAGTAAAAAAAAAAAAAAGAAGAAAGAAAATTTTTCACCTTTTGGAATGCACGTAAATTGGATGCTGCTGCCACCATTGCCATTTTCTCTCTGGGTTTTCCCTTTTCTTTCTTTGGGTTGAAATTGAAACTTGAAAGAAAGAAGAAGAAAGAATTTTGAATATTTTGACTTGTTTATTTATTTTGCATAGAATTTTTGTTTCCCGCTGTCTTTTTTTTTTTTTTTTTAATGACAAAGCTCCTTTAGGACACGAAGCTAAAGCAATGGTGTTGGCGGTTGGGAAGGGCAGATGAGATATTTTGGGAAATTGTGTGGTGTTCAAATGAAAAAATTTGCTTGTCCTATTAGCCACTTTTGTTTTGTCGTGGAAACTTTCTGTTTTGTTATTTTTATTTTTATTCAATAAAAAATGAAAAAATAAGTAAAAAATAAACTAAAAACGAATAACAAAAATTAAAAATTAAAAAAAAATCAATCAAACAAAATGAATATTTGAGCAACATGGGAAATGTTTTGTGCTAATAATTTTTTTTTAAATTGTTGATTTCCAAATAAAATATATAAAATACATCATAATTACATAATATTAATAAAAAATATAAAAATAACACAATTTAAAATTTTAATAAAAATTATAAATAAATTTAATAAAATTAAAAAATATATTTTATATTTTTATATCATATGAATTATAATATATAATTTTTATATAAAATATAATATGAAATAACATAAATTTCCATATCTACGTGCATAGTTCTTTTGTCTGAAAATCTAGGCATGTCAAAGGAGCAAAAGGCATTGAGCAGAAAGAAAATAAGAGCTCCAAGAAAAAAAAAAGGGTTTTTTCTTTGCTTGCTGTGTTCATTCAAGAATCAATCTTACAGCTTGCAAGATTTGCATGTTAATGTCAATGGAAAAGTACAAAAATCAGACCAATTAGCTCTCACAGTCCAGCTATAAATTAAAGGGTAAAGTGGATGATCAAATCCTTCAACCTCAAATATGAAAAGACTCGAACAAGAAAGAAAGCCAAAGTAAGAAAACGGACATGACAATGAGCTACAAGGTACAAACTGAGGCAACATTCATAACCTCAAAAGAGATTTTCCCAGCAACAATCTTTCTATCTTCCATAAGGATGGTACCGACCGCTGCCTGCACCGCTATATCCCCCTCGACTTCCATAGAACGAACTTCCGCCACCACCAACACCACCAGCACCACCTCCATAGCCACTTCCATAGCCACCTCCAAGGCCAGTGTCATAGCTACTACCATAGCCACCAGCAGTGCCAGCACCATAGCCGCCATAAAACTCACCAGGGCCTCCATAGCCACCTCCTACATCATAGCCTCTGTTAAAATTTCCTCCATAACGACCTGAGTATCCAAGGGAGGACTCTCCCCTGTAAGGCCCTATACCACCACCACCATAACCTCCATACCCAGCAAATTCACCTCCCCCATATGCCCCATAACCACCAGACCGACCCCCATAACCCCCACTTGATCTGTAACCACCACTACCAAATCCACCACCTCCGTATCTACCATAAGCATCTCCAGATCCACCACCATATGCAGTCCTGGAGTCATTATATCGTTTGGATGGAGGTGGGGGAGGGTTCGGTTTCTTTGGCTCTGCCCTTTTGATCTCCACCTACAAGTAAATAGAAACATCATGAGACTCATTTTAGGATTTGTAAATCAAAGAGAACCATAAATATTCTAAATTCCCCGTACTCATAAGCTACGAGTACAAAAGAACTATGGCTAATACTAAGAGACAAGATTCCATGAGGTTTCATTCCTTCCTATGTTTCATCATGAATTACGATAATAGTAAACAACCAAAGCAAAAGAGAAAAATCAAGAAGAATTTTTCAGGCCTAAAAGTAAAGTCTCATCAAGCAAAATGGTGCAAATTAATGGAAATGTTGTCACTTGGTAACAGCTCAGAAAGAGGTACCGCTGGTATTTCATAAAAGTACCTTTATGACAAGGACTTTGTCTGTTAATATTATCAAAATGCAAAAAATTATTTGATTAACATGTATCTCTCATCTATTTACGGTCAATGAAGGGTTATGACAACAGTTTCGTAAGAAGAAAATAAAGATCGCTCTAATAAATTTAATGGGGATTCTACATACCTGAGCTCCAGCAAAGTCAATCTTGTTTCCTTTGGCCAAGAGATCATCAACTGCTTGCTCCGTTTCAAAAGTGATAAATCCAAAACCACGAGAACGATTGGTGGCATGATCCCGCATGATTTGGTATTCTTTGACTTCTCCATGCTGTGAAAAGAAATCCTTGAATTCATCTGCCCATTGGCACCAAATATATTAACACTTACAACAAATATCAATGATGAATCAAGACCAATTTGGTCAAATGCATTCAAGCTTTACTGTTATAAATTAATGGAAGAAAAAGATTGGTATCACCTTCTGATACAGTTGAAGGAATTCCACCAACAAAAATCTTCCTAGTCTTGAAATCCTTACTTCCTGCTGCTCCTTTTGGTATCGTTCTCTTAATCTCTACCTAGTAGGCCACAAATCAAGACACATAGCATTGCCTCAAGTCAATAACTAAAGTAGCGCCCACAGGACTACAGTAAGGAAACAGAACAATCAACTTAACATCGAGACTAGAGCTGATTCTTACTTGTTTCCCATTAATATTATGGGTGTCCTCAATGACTTTATCAACTACAGAAGGCTCGGCATAAGTCACAAACCCGAACCCACGAGGCTGCCCCGTTTTCCGGTCCTTCATTATCACAGAATCCGTAATTTCACCATATTTACCAAAATGCTCAAGAAATTGTGCTGCATAAAATAAATAAAGAACCAGATGGATACTGACTACAGGCCACGCACTTTGTGCTAATATTCAACAAAATTAAGAAAAATCTCTAACAAACTAAAGAACTAACCAGAATTTGTCTCTCTCGCTAAACCTCCTACAAAAATTTTGCTGCAAATTTCCAAATATCGAATATAATCATAAATCACTTCAGAAGTATTCATACTAAAAGTTGACCTTTCAAAGGAACAAATACCTAAATATATCAAAATAATCCTACAAAACTGTACCTCTAAAGCAAAAAATATTAAAAGAACCCTAATTTCTCTTCTTTCCTTTTTTTCTTTATTTTCCCAAAGACACAATCTCAAACTTTGAACAAAAAAATTGAAAAAAAAAATACTTTTATTTTTCAATAACTTTACGTCGAGTGAAGGGAAATACAAAAAGTTTCAAGAATTTTCTTCACTTTCACCGCACTTTCTCGGGAAACAGAGGAAAGTTTTTATTAAAAAAAAAGAACAATAAGGGTATTTGTATTTCACTTAATTTACGTTTTTTTCAAATCAATGACTAATAGGCAAGGCAAAGTCTCAAGCTTTTTCCTCTACTTTTCTATCATTTTCTCAGGAAACAGAGTAAATGTAATATACATATATATATATATATATATATATAACAACCCTTTCTAGTTTCTAGTTTCAGTTAATTTAATTTTTTACACGTCATTAAGCAATGGGTAATCGAAAATCTAAAGACTTTCCTTTACTTTCCCGCACTTTCTAAGGAAACAAACAGAAAAAGAAAAGAAAAAAGGAAATATAAAAAACAACCCTTGCTAGTTTTCAGTTAATTTAATTTTTTACGTGTCATTAAGTAATGGATAATCGAAAATGTAAAGACTTTCCTTCACTTTCCCGCACTTTCTAAGGAAACAAACAGAAAAAAGGAAAAGAAAGAAGGAAACACAAAAAAACAACCCTTGCTAGTTTTCAGTTAATTTAATTTTTAACATGTCATTAAGTAATGGGTAATCGAAAATCTAAAGACTTTCGTTCACTTTCCAGCACTTTCTAAGGAAACAAACAGAAAAAAGAAAAGAAATTTACCCAGGGCTGGCTCCATCTCCCGTGTGAGGATGAGACTTGTCATCTTCTAGATGGTCAGATGATCTAAAATAGTGGGTTTCACCTTCAAGAATTGCTCCACCGTCTCGGGGGTCCATTGGCAAAATGGAAAATCTTTTAGAGCTTTAGGAGAAAGAAGAAAAGGAAAGGAAGAAACTTTAGCCCTAAAAATGTTCGTTTTGTAGTTCCAACTTTGAACCTTTGAAATAAAACGAAAGGCCTTAAAAAAAAAAGAAAACTTTAAAAGGGAAATCACCGACAGTTGTTGTTGCTAAAGAAAGAAAGGTAATAAGTAATTTATCAAAAAAATTTTATTAATTGTTAGATTTTACGTGAATAAAATTGCTTAAATTAATTTTTTTTAAAAATATATATATATATATATATTAAAAAGTCTAAAAGCTTTTTACTGTTATAAAAATAATTGTAAAAATGTGAAACTTTATTCTTTGAAGACTTAAATTTAAAATTGGATAAATTTTTATGTTTTAATTTGTTAAATAGTTTTTCTTATTATTCAATAATTATGAATATAATATTTTATTATAATTATAATTTTTATTTGTAATTTCAAAAAAATTAAGTAAATTGATATCATATAATTTGCCTCCTTTTTCCAACCGTCTTATAATTTTTTAGAAAATATAATTTGTTGGATTTTATTATTATTATTATTATTATTAATGAATATCACTATAATTTTCCTATTGCAAATTTGAAGGAAACCATTTAAATCTATTTATTAATAGATTTTTATAATTCATTGATAAAAAAAATGAATTTAATCCAACTGATAAAGTTAAAGCTAAAACCAAAATTTTAAACAAGATCTTTCAATTTCAGACACTAAAATGAAATATTTACCCAAATCAAAGCAGAAACAATAATAATATTAATATTAATCAAAGCCAAACCAAAACGCTTCAAGCCTTCAACAATACAACAAATAAAACAAAAAGGGAATAAGTCTAAAACACTTACTCAGACAACCTTCCTCTGCTACATTTCTAATGTATATATAATTCCAGCAACAACCTTCCTACCTAGCGTAAGGATGATACCAGCGACCTCTAGTTAGACCACCATCGCCACCACCTCTATTCCCGGGGAAGGAACCCTCATCACCACCTCTATAGCCACCACGACCAATGCCACCCGGCCCATATTCTCCATAAATATCAGTAAGGCCTCCGTAGCCATGTTCCAAACCATAGCCTCTATAGAAACCTCCTCTGGAGTATTCATGATAGGGTTCTTCCCTGTCTAACTTCATGGCACCACTATACCCTCCAATCTGACCACCTTCAACACGCCTCAAGAATTCCGAGGGCTCTCCCCTATATGGCTTCATACCACCACCAAATTCAGCTCTTCCACAATGATCTGAGAATCAAGGGATGGCTCTCCCCTATATGGCTCCATAGCACCACCATGGCACTTGAACCGAACAAATTCTTGTCCTCCATGATGACCCGAGTATTGAAAGGAGGGCTCTCCCCTATCAGGCTCCATTCCACTACCATATTCTTCATAGAGATCAAATTCAACTCTTCCACAATGACCTGAGTATTCGAGGAAGGGTTCTTCCCTGTACATCTCAATACCACTGCAATGTCCTCTATAGCCACCAAATTCAGCCACATCATATCCTGCTTGACCAGCAGCTCCACCACAGTAAGGGCCACTGCCACCTGATCTGTAACTAATCATGTCAAACCTTTCATTAACACATCCATCATAAGAATCTTCAAACCCATCATAGGCATGCCCAGAATCACAATGCAGCTCATATAGGGTTGGCAGAGGAATCTGTTTCTTTGGCACCCTCTTAATCTCCACCTAGAAGAAGAGTAAAAGAATATGGGCCTAAATTATCTGCCAGTCATTTTAGATTTTGTTAACTGATCAAAAGCGCATCCACATTCTAAGATGTTCCAATTAATCCTACTCTTGGACTAGCAAGCGTAGTTGATTCTGTTAATTTTACAATGAGAAGCTGGCTTTGCAAGACTTCAATTACAACCTTATGGACTGGTGGTCATCATCATTATGTACAAGACAAAGTGGACATTGAAAGAAACTGTCAATTCTCCATCAACAAGCATTTATTCAATTAATACATGTCTCTACACTATTACAAGTCAAGGAAGTGTGGATTATGAGAAGAGAGATGGAAACTGTTGATAACAATGACAAAGAAATATAACAAATGCAATGAACTTAATGAGCACTCTGTTCACCTGAGCTCCAGCCAACTCAACCTTGTTTCCCTTGGCCAGGAGGTCATCAACTGCTTGCTCAGTGTCAAAAGTAATATAACCAAAACCGTAAGAACCACTGGTGGTATGATCCTGCATGACCTGGAATTCCTTGACATCTCCAAACTGTGGAAAAAAGTCCTTGAAGTCATCTGGGCAATTGCAATAAACATATCAGTGCTTTTCAGCAAAAAAAAAAAAAAATAAAGAATCAAAATCACTTTTACAAAATTTCATCAAACATCAATTTGATATCCTGCTAGAAAAGGAATGCACACAGAAAGAGATCACCTTCAGACACTCTTGATGGAATTTGACCCACAAAAATCTTCTTAGTCTTGAAATCTTTTGTTCCTATAGCTCCCTTCAGTATTGTTCTCTTAACCTCTACCTAGAAGACACAAAAGTATGCCAAATGTCAAAAAAATAAGTCAATAACTAACGAAGTAACTTATGATTTATGGTTAGGAAAGAAGAATAATCAACTCAACATTGAGTCCTATGTTACTTGGACTCAAGAGTGGGTGTTGAATATGGGTACATGTCCAATACGGGCAAGTTAAATTTTTTCTAAGTTTTTCCTTATATTTGAAGGGTTGGATCCCTGTTCGCATGAACTTTGGAGTAACATAGATTGAAACCAAACTTGAACCTTACTTATTTTCCATTAATAATATGAGTTTCCTCAATAACTTTATCAACCACAGAAGGATCTGCATAAGTCACAAAACCAAATCCACGGCGTTGCCCTGTTTCTCTCTTCTTCATTATTACAGAATCCACAATTTCACCATATTTAGAAAAATGCTCAAGAAACTGTGCTGCATAAATGATTATTGAGATCAAATTGGGTGATAAAAAAGCATTGCCCATCATTATTAACAATATTAAAAAATCTTTATAGTTAAAGAACTAACCAGATGTTGTGCCTCTTGCTAAACCTCCAATAAAAATTTTGCTGCAAATTTGACATGTTGAAAAAAATTATAAAATACTTTTAAAATAGTCAAACTAGAACCTTCCTTGTTCAAGAAGCATAATAAGTAATGTATTATTCTTCAATCAAAAGTATAAGCCATTATGCAAATATGACTAAGCAACTGTAAACATAAACTTAAATTCTAAAATAGATTTCTATTTAAGATAGGTCAAAATGCTTAAAACTAATTAGTTCCTTGGAAAGGCATAGATGGATAGAAAAGAAATTAAGAAAGAACCTGTTTTCCCCACATTTTCTTTTAATTTATGATCACTTTATTAGTTAACCAGACAAAGTCTCAAGAATTTTGTTAAAAGCTGAAATCACAAGTTGGGGATGCTTCTATTTTTTATTCATTAATCTTTTTTTCAATCATCAAGTAATGGGCAAAGTAAATTTAAAAATTATCCTGCACTTTCTCCTCAGTTTATCAGAAAGACAGAAACCAATCAAGCTGAAAGAGATTTACCCAAGGAGTTGCTCCATATTTGGTCTGAGGCAGAGACTTGTCATCGTTTGTATGGTTCAAAGGTTTAGAATCATTAGTTTCTAAACCAGGTATCATCGCATTGTCTTCTGGTTCCAAGGATTCAGCAAATAATAACAGCTTAATACAATTTGGGGGTAACTCAAAAACAACAAAGTCTTCCGTCATAGTTGCTCCCATTCTTGCCAGATGATCTGCACAAGAATTGCTTTCTCTGTTGATTTGGCAGAGCCTGTGATTAGGAATCAGCTCAAGTAATGACCTGCACTCCTTAATAATAGGGCCTAGTGTATGGGAATCAACCACTTCTTTACAGATTAGATCCAAAACAACCTGCGAGTCTATGTCTATAATAACATTGAAACGTTCTCGTTTCACTGCTAATTGCAATCCATCCCTAACTCCCCAAAGTTCCGCATAAGTACTGGTTGCTTGGCCCAATTTTCTAGAGTACCCCACAATCCATTGCCCCTGATCATTTTTTATAACACCACCAGCTCCTGCCTCTCCGGAATTAGCAGCAGAAGACCCATCAGAGTTGAGCTTGAAGAATCCCCTAGGAGGAGGTTTCCATCTAGTAGAGACCTTATGCAATAGAATCTATCCATTCAAAGAAATCAGCAAAACACAATCAACAAGAATTTATTCAACTAAAACAACAAATGTGAATTCCATTCACCTGCAAACCTCCAGCCAGTCCAACCTTGTTCCCCTTGGCCAAGACATCATCAACTGCTTGTTCCATGTCAAAAGTAATAAATCCAAAACCATGGAAACAATCAGTGCCATCATTATCTCGCACAATCCAATGTTCCATGACCTCTCCAGATTGTTTAAACAAGTCCTTAAACGCATCTACCCAACGCGACAAACGAATTAGTGCCACTTAACACAAACAAAAACAAACTTTTTTTCCAATTTCAACATTACCTTCAGACAGTCTTGAAGGAATTCCAGTAACAAAAATCCTTCTAGTCTCAAAATCCTTAGTCCCAACAACTCCCTTTGGTATTGTTCTCCCAATATCTACCTAAAAAACTCCCCAAAAATCACACGAAAAAGGTCAATTAACAAAGACAATAACTCAATTATCAACTAATAAAAATAATTAACCTTTATTACTGAGATTAAAGTTGAAGCTTACTTGTTTTCCATCAATTACATGAGTGTCCTCAATAACTTTGTCAATTACAGAGGGATTTTCATAAGTAACAAAACCAAATCCACGTGGCAGCCCCGTTGTCGGGTCTGACATTATAACAGAATCCTTGATTTCACCATATTTACGAAAATGCTTGAAAAATTGTACTGCACAAATGACCGTACAAAGAAAAGGAAGAGATTGAGAAATTTATTCAAGAAATAATTTTTTAAAAAATACAAAATACTGACCTTTTGTTGTTTTTATTGATAACCCTCCTACGAAAATTTTGCTGCAATAATAAAAATAAAAAGTGTATATATTTCAGTTTCCCGCTCTTTCTCAGAAAACAAACAAAGGCAAGAAAGAGAGGAACTTGCCCGGGGCTTCGTCTCGCTCCTGTAGGAATGGAATTATCGTTTCGCGTCTTCATGGATTTTGAACATAAGTGAATTAGCAGAGTTTCAAAGAAGAGGGAATAAGAAAATACTATACTACTCTCCGCTTTGCTTTTCCGGCGGAGGGAAAAAAAATTAAGGTTAAAGGGTATAAAACTCAAAAAAAATAATAATAATAATTTAAATTTATAATATTTTATTACAATTAATTAAATATTTAAAATTTTATTTTGAATTAATTAAAGTTTTAAAATGTTAATTAAATGAAAATAAATTTTTAAATATTTATTTTTATTCAATTAAATTTTTATTGCATGAAAATAATTAAACATTTTTTCTTAAAAAATTATAAAAATAAATATTTAAATTTTTAATTAATTACATAAAAAGAATGGAATAATTATTAATTTTAACTTAATAGTTTTTTATTTTTTATCAAAAATAATTAAATAATAAAAATTTTATGGTAACATTAAGCCCAAAATTTTCTCTTGAAGTGTGACACAACTTAAGATATGATAAACCCAAAATTTGTACTAAGAAACTTGTGATTTCTCTTTTGGCCAATAAGAAATTGAGTTCATTTTTTTCCATAAAATTTTTTTAATTTACGAACAGAATTAAAAATTTGATACATTTTTCATTCTTTTAAATTAATTTTTATTTTTAATATATTTTAAAACATATGTGTCACCCATAATTTTTTTTAACTAAATTAATATCGTGAGTGAAATACACCGAACTCAACAATTTTAATATCTATATAAATAAATAATATAGATATAGATGAGAAAAAAAGAGTATGGAGGGAGAATAACATCAAGCAAAAGGATGCATTTGCTCAAAATCATTCAATTAAAGAGATTTGGTCCTCCTTTGGCCTAAGTAAAAAAAGAGACTTGCTCTTCACTCTTAAACCACCACAACCGGCAATACGAGAATTCGAGTGCAAATTTTTTAACACTTACAACCAAATGACAGATAAGAACTTCAGCACATGGTCTTCCAAGGTCCTGTTGTCCAGTCCAGCACTTTTTGAGGTTGTAAGTTTGCCTATATATACATGATACAACAAAATTTGGCAAAGCTTTTTGCCACATTCTAACTTCTAAGCACAACAACAAGAAGAAATGGAGAGAGAGAGAAAGAGTACCAATCACCAATCGATGGCAAATGATAGATTTAGTACGTGTTCTGAGGATTAAACCTCCTCCTACCTTCCCGCTTGTAGTATGGAGTTTCGTCTATAGTTCTTCTCACATAATCGACAAAAGGCTGAGGTGTTCGTGGAGATTGTTCGTTGAGAAGAAGGGGACTGCTCCGCTCAGGTGTGACAGGTGCTGCTATGGGAGGAGGAGGAGGAGTAGATGGCGGCTGAGATCCAAGAGGTCTGTCCAAGAAACATAGAAAGAAGACTGCTGTGATTATAAATAGAGCAAGACTTCCAAGAACCTTGGCCCAAAATGAAATAGTAAGAGTAGCTTCTGATTCTGCTCTTTCATCCGGTTCATAGTTAACATCCACTTCTGCTCTTTGACCTGAAAAATAGAAACAACAGATGAGAAGGCATTCATCATGATCGTCATAATAATCAAACCTGGATTCAAGACTATGCCGACCGCTGGATGGGAGTGTGACAATAATTTTATCCTTGAATCGCTTGGCACTTATCACTTTTACCTGAAATTGCAAATAAAGTAAATCAAGAAATGAACAGATTGGAGTTTGAAAACAACATAGCTGCAAAATAGTTCATTCCCTATATCATAATTTTTAAATTAGCTTTATGAAACTCCAAGTCTTATCTACAACTTACAGAAAGAAGATTTTGAACCATTATATACTATTTTCCTTACAGAAGCATTTTTGAGTCTGCAATTGCTCAATTCAGAAGATACACTGCTTTAAGTGTTTTAGATGGCGGAACAAAGCAAAATGACTTGAAGCAAGGAATTTTATCACCCTTGCCACTTAGCTAAGACCATGTGTCTGAATAAATTTATTCTTACATAAGCAATAATGTGCAATCTCACCTCATATTGTACACGGCTACCAACACCAAATTCTTCTTTCTGGATAGGATTGATCATTAACAAATCTTGGCCACGCCAGTGGATTTCAACATCTACATAGATTGACAATGAATAGAATGAGATTTAACTGACAAATGGAACTGTGGAATGCATCAGAGGCATGTAAGCACTAGAAATGGTTCTGGCATCTGGAAGTAGGGAGCTGGAGAAGGCGATGCACAACAATCATCTTTTGCATCAGCAAGGTTAGCGTACAATGGTTGATGTTATAAGATTAAATAGAAAATCCGTGAAAACAGAAACTATTGGACCTTTTGAAAAGCCTAATAAAACAGGACTTCTAGAAGGTTAATTATCAAAACTGAAATATGTCAGACATGAATGCCACGCACAACAATCATCCATCAATGACCTGTGGGGGTTCTCTTAGTAAATATAAGTCCTAGCATATATTGGCTTACTCAAAACCTTTCGCGCATCTTTTTACACTTAAGTAGAATAAAAAGGAAACCCCGTATGTACCTAATCAGTTTCTAAAGCTGATGACCCAAAAAATCAGTTTCCAAAACTTAAAATTATGGTCATTTTCAGAAAATTGCTACTTCCTCTTCCCCACCACCGCCACCCTTTCTCTCTCTTCATTCAGATATATTAATAGCCTTAATACACTCATTTTCACTCTACAGCCACCAACTGCTAAGTCCTTGGGGATGTATCAGTAAACTTGCATTATGTCCACTCCTTTAGTCCATATAAAAAGAGCATAGAAAAAAGGGGGAAGGGGGTAGCATAGGACGTCAAGATAGGAGATGAAAAGAAAGAGAGAGTGTGCCCGAGTCATCTTACCTGTGTTTCCCAAGATGGTTATGATAGTCCTGTTTGAGTCTGGTGTCAGATTCAATTGCTCTATAGTCTGAAACACAAAACATTTATGAAGTCATCCATGATCCAAATCTGTGTTTAATGCAAGCAACTTTTTCCAAAGGGACACAAGAAATGAACTGAAACAGTACATTCAAAATATAAACCCAATACTAATATTTCACCAATCTTATGGCACAGACAGAAAGATCAAGGGAATTCAACATAATTTTACCAGCCAAAAAATTGAATGAATACATAACTCATCAAACAATTACCTTTCCCATTTGCATTATGGAAAATCCCCCAACAAAGAGTGCAGATGCAGATGCAGATCCAGAAACATGGCTGTGTTCTTTCATCGAAGCATTGATGGAGACATATATATATGGTTTCATGTCCTTCAACTTGGGTATAGTGCGCACTAAATGCTCAGGAGAGTAAGGAAAGAACAGGCAAAATGAGTTGCTAGTATCAAGATCCATCCATGGCTTTGCATAGCTGCAGTGAACAAAACCATTATAAATAATATAATTATTATATGCTAGATCAAAATTCAAACTTGGCATGAAAGAGAGAGAGAGAGAGAGAGAGAGAGAGAGAGAGAGATAGATACCCAACAAAAGGAGGGTCTACCCTACAGTCATATGGGGCTTCTTTACTGCTTCCAAGAATGCTGATCTTGTCATTTGTATCACTGGTGTATCGTAAGAGATGTACATTAAGAATTTTGCTTATTATCATTATTTGTTTTGCTCAAAAGACACAATGGGTAAAATAACCGTTAATCCTTCACACGGAAGAACAAGTCCCATGATTTATACGCAACATACTTATACCAAATATTATGGTTTCATAAAAATGTCCCATATGATTTCTTTTAAATCAATGAAAATTAAATTTCAGAAAACGAGAAATAAATATTAACTTAATTCTAGGTTAGCAAATGCTGTTTTGATGAGATGTACACTCTCACAGAGAATCTACCATCCATAGAATAAAGCAACCAACTGGATTAGTTTGTATCACACTGAATTAAGAATAAATCATAACAGGGACATATGGAGATTACATTTACAGATACATTCATATCGTGACTAAGGGAAAGTAGAGTTTTTAATCACTTCCCAAAGAAAGCTTATTCCAGATCAAAATTATTCTATATTCATTTGAACAATGTACTAATGTCATTATCTCAGAAGACACAGATGATTATCATGCTTCTGCTAATCTTTAAAGTTGGATTTGCCATTAGTTGTCTTCTTCACCACTTAAAATTTTATAATAACTCTCAGCCACTGATACATTAACCACAGAGTCAGGCTGCAAGCTGGCATAACACACTTAAAAAGTATTAACTAATACACAAACCTGAACTTCACAGAGAAGCTATATCCTTGAGAGGGAAAAGGAACATTTGTCAGCATCTCCTTTGGAGCATCCACAACAAGAGTGCTTCCAGGTAGCACTGTGACTGTTGTTTGCAGCTTGACACCGGAACTTTCAAAAGAAACTACTCAAATAACAAAAATTATACCAGTTGAATGGCATCTCAGTGATCAAAATAAAAAGGGATGAAATATATGCCACATCAATTTTCTAAAAGCCAGTAGATTTAACAAAGTGAAAGATACTATTAATGGTTATTTAGTACCTTGGGTTGAACCCTCTCCAACTGCTTCCGCCTGTCCAGATCGTGTGTGTAAAATCATAACACTTTCATTGGCACTATGCCAGTGACCTGAAGCTTGATCATCAGAACCTATCACATATGATAGACAAAAAAACAAGTATTAGAGGAAAAATAATAGATTCCTTACTAGAAGCAATATTCCACCATAAACTACTCACCTACTATACTGAAGTTAATAGAACTCCCTTGGTGGAGTACTGGATTTTGCGGATGCACATGAGCGCCAACTGAAATCTGAAGAAATAAAGGCTAAAGCTTAGATAAACTGGAGAGAAGCTATTGGAAAATACAAATGAAAAGATTTTGGCCAAAGTAAAAAGCTTTTCATATTGCAATAGAAGTGATGGATTTGAATAAAATGCATGTCAGAACAAGGCCTTAGGTCTTTAGAAAATGCTCAAAGAAAGTTTTATAGCGATCATGAACAACTAATTGTAGTTCATGCACACACACACAGATACATGTTGTGCAATGTTTCATCTGACAAAAATATAGCTTGTGGTTCAGAAAAGGGAAGTAGGTACCAGCATATAGTCTGACTTCTGTGGGCGATTGTCAATTGATACTCGTAGAAGAGCTCTACCATGTCGCATTGCCTTCAAGCAGAACCATATGATTAAATGATATTGCTTAAGGTAAAATTGTTGTGCATTTGTATGAGATCTTTTACACAAATGAACTCTATATGATAAAATACAGCAATAGAAATAAAAAGAATAAAATTGCTCTATTAGCCACCCTAAGTTTTGAATTAATCTCAAGACACTAACAGACCTTGAGATGAATCGTATTGGTATCACGGGTATCGTTAATAGAGGCTACATCAGGATAATTAGTTTCAGCAAAATGGAGAATAACATTAGATGCTTCATAAAAGGGATTTCCTGGCAAAATACAACACCATAAGAGAATATCAATTAGGATCTAAAATAGCAGCATGCAAATAATTTAACTAGCATGATAACAATGATACCTAGAGCATCAAAATAGCTTATTGAAAGTTCAATTTCTGCACCAACAGCGAGATCAATTGCATGGATCGGAAACTCCTTGTTTGTTATTCTTATTTGCTCCACCTAAAAGGAATACAGAAGCTCTACTGAGTTTAAGAATGAACTTTTAAAATGTAGAATAAATCTCAATAGAAGTGATGCAAACATCAGTATTCATCAACTAAAGGAAAAGAAAAAAACAAATAGTAAAAGGATCAACCCCCAATATCAAATACATTTTACAGAAAACTACAAAGTTATCAAGCTATAGACTAAATAGTCAAATGAGCTAACATCAGCCAGCTTATGACAATTGCTTCTTCTATGATGGTTATAAGGAAAGACAGACAATTTATGCAAAGAGAAATAAAATCATTTTATAAAATGATAATGCAACATGTTTAGACACTTTTGTTTAATATCTCCCTCCACCATTGCATGATGTGATGGCAATTGATTAGTCTATGTAACTTAGCTGGTAATAAATACAAATTTAAAAGCATGTGGTCATAAGGAAAGACTTAATTTATGCAAAGATTAGAAATAAAATCATTTTACAAAAAGATAACACAAACATGTTGAGACACTTTTGTTTTCCCTCCACAATTGCATGATGTGATGGTGATAGATTAGTCTACGTAACTTGGTAATAAATACAAATTTAAAACATGTGGACAGTAACAATGTTTGACAGTCAAAAAGAGAATGGAAAAGGAGTATTAGCTGCTTGCTAGATATCTTAGTATTTAGGAGGACATATAAAAGGTTGTAAAAATACCTCAGCAACCCGCACACAAGAAGCAATCTCAGTTCTTCCAGTGATGCGATCTTTTGCCTGAATGCAAGCAAGATTATTGCTATCTTTTGTTTTTATTTTGTCCCCATCAATAGAAACAGCACGCTGTGAAATTTCCGTCACTTCATCCCAATTTCTTAACAAAGAATAGATTATGTTTCCTTTGCGACTCTGACTATCTCTTTGCCCATGTGATTCTGCTGATGAAGGCAAAATGCTAGATGTGGTATAATGGGGAGGAAGAACCCATGTGATTGGAGCTCCAAGTGCCAGGGGAAGATCAGACACCACCAATAGTGAGATAGATGCACTGTAAGTCCTCGCCCCCAAGTGTGAACCAGAAGAAATAAAGTCACATGAGAAAGAAACTGCAACATTCGTCCTACCAGGGGCCCTGGATAAGAGAGATAATTGCTCATTTGAAAAGCGAGTGTAATTGGATAGTTTGGTAAGATCAGAAAGAGATTCAACTTGCCAGCATTAATTCTAATCACTCAAAGATTAGGAATCTGAATGAAGGGGCCATTGAGGCTCAGTGGACATGCCTTAAGCATTACAAGAATGTGCCTATAAGTTTCAAATCATGTCAAAATCCATAATAAGCCCTAAGCTTGTCTTTTTTCCTAATTTCAGCTATAAAACTAGATTGCCTATGTCTTGACCATTGTTGTTCGATTGAGCAAACCACACAGAATATTATCTAGAATTATCATTCTCCAGACCAGCCTCCAATATGTAAGACCAAATTTCACTACTATAAGGAGGCAAAAAGGAAATTTTTCATGATTGTCTTTTCTATTCCTAAGTCATTTTGCAAGAGTTAGGACTTAATAGAATCGCTATTCTAATTTCAATCTATAGTTATATTACAAGGGAAATTCAGAAGAATACAGCTATGTTGACCTTATAGAGAAACCAAAAGGCTTTAACTTAAATCACATACCTTCACTTAAAGACAACATCAATCTAAAATTTCCTTAATAAGTTCAAAAAACCAAACAAATTTGGTGCAAACAACATTTATAAATTATTCATCATATGAATAAGATGCAGCATTAACTACTCAACCACAAGCACTCAAAATCAAGCAAACTTTAATAGAGGATGCCTCACAGTGAATAATTTTTCCAACCTTCCAAAATTTTTTTTAGAAAGACGATGAAATTTCCAGTGCACATCACTTCCCAGGGTTACTGTATCACCTGTATCTATTTGACGAGGCCAAAATTATGTCCATACTGTATCCATTATATTTTTTTATGTTTTTTAATCAGCCAAGACTTATTGGTTGCATGAAGTGTGGTAAATAACACAAGAATAATAATCAGTTTCTGTAATGTAAAAGAAACATAACCTAATTTTCATTAAAACAAGTATACCTTCCATACAAGACATTGATAAAACTAACTTCTTCCTTATCCACATAACTGCAGCGCCGAACTGCCTCCGAACCAACAAGTGGGACCCCAAACTTCAACACCTATAAAAAAAATTCAACAAAATACAATCAGATGATAAAATAATAAATCACAGACAAACACAATTCTACAGAACACTTAATTCAACCTCTTCATCTTCTATAGTCCACTTGTAATCTTTGCAAAGCTCATAGAAAGAAAATAAGTTTCCCTGCAGATACCAAAACTCAGTCAAAATTCAGAAAGAAATAGGTAGTTGATTGAAATAGTTCTTCAGTCTCTCAATACTTGCCTCAGGAAATAAAGGATAGATTGGTGTTTCATGGCCAATGGCAAGGTGTTCACTTTGCACATTCAATATGGCTGAAGATGGTACTTCCACTTTAACATTGCCATATGCTTGACAAATCATGCCACCACCATTCCCATAAACTGTGGCAACCAAAGTCTGATGGTAATAGCAAAAGACAAATCTAAATTAAAAATTTTATAAACTAGTTTGTTAAGGGGAAAGTCAAGTACTAGCGTTTTGCTGTCTCAGTGATGAAGCTGGTGATAAGTATTTGACCTTCATAGAATTTTAAATGATGAAGTTTACCAACAGAACTAGTTTAAGACATTGTGGCACGGGCAGTGAGTCCATTTTGTATAACCCTATAAAATATGACCATGAACAGCTGACAAAGACTTGTTAGGAATACGCATATATGCTCTTGCAAGAGCAGCTTATGAGCACTCAGTTCATTTAGTAAGATTGCAGATTCCAAATGAGATTTTTCCACTTCTATTTATGGCAGTTGAAAATTAAGAGAGAGGGGGAAGAAACAAAAGCAAACATTGAGAACCTAAAGCATCTACAACAAAGTAATGTTCTAGTAACTGTTAGTATAAAAATTCAACAGTGTCCACCCAAAAGAAGAGGTCCCCATTCATAATAAACCAAATCCATTAAATTGGACCATCTACTTTATTTAAACTTGAAAATCCTAATTCCTAAGTGCTTAACAAACTAAAGCATCATTAAAAACAATCTTCATGAGGGCAAAGTTAAAAAGTTAGGCACCATCGCATTAAATTCATAGATAAACAAAACAGTTGTTATTTTAAGTATCAGATCCAGATGAGTATAATATCTCATATCTTACAGTGTTTCCAGGTGAAGTTGCAGTCAATTGTCCTGAAGTTTTGTGAACTGCTGCGATAGCATCATCTATACTTGTATATTCCACAAAGGCACCAATTGTTGGACCTCCTTCTATAGTGAGCTAAAAGCATGAAAAATGCATGTGATATTAGATACAATTAAAAACATGAAAAAAAAAAAAAAGAATTAAATTTCCAATATAAAAGGAAAGGAGGTGCAAGGAGTTTAGGGGAAGAGGATATGAAGCTCAAGAAGTACTGTCACAGAATAACATGATATATATATATATATATATAAATAGAAAAAATAAAGAAATAAAGAAAGAAGCATACCAAGTAAGAGGCACCAGGTACTAGGAAAATTTTAGGTGGGTGAATTGTTGGAGGGGCATAAACTTCAACCTTTATAGCTTGACTCAATATTTCATGTCCAGAATGTTGTCTAGCACTAACCTGTTATCAAGATCTATCTTGAAATTTATGCAACCAAACTCTTGATAGAGAAATCTCAAGGAGTCCCTAGGAAATGATAACATTAAAGATATTGGTACAAGGATAAAATGACTTACATAAAGAGTTGTGATTCCAAGATGTTTTGCCCTAATTTTGAAAGTCTGTGCACCAACGTATCCACCAGCATAAGTTGAGATATCATCCTTGTCGAAAAGTTCAACTATATCATCCTCAATATGCACATGAATATTCATGTATGCGTACTGCAGGAAAGGATCCCATCAGGGTAATAGAAAGCACAAGAAAATATGATTTACGTGTGGATGCATGGACATAGACACATCAGAAACCTTTACTGAACAGGGTAAACTGATATGTACAAAGATATATTTCTTAATGCAAAAGATTATATTATGAGATACATTGTCAAAATATTAAGTAGAGTACATATCTGTTACTTCTAGCATAACCATAAGGATGTCATAGAAGGATCCCATGCATGGGAGGACAACAGATGCATTTCTTTACAAAAGATGTTAGCTATGTACATGTGTACCCAAGATTCAGTTGCACTCACTTGGCTAAATACCCAGAACACTTCCTACAGCATTTAGTCTAGAACATGTTTCCACAAAAGATAATCTGGAATTTATAGCTTCTGGAGAATGATAAATGGAAATCATTTCAAACCTGAGAAATGTCAAAAGTGCTTCCATCATCAACCCCAGCCATCAGACCAACTGACTGTGAACTTCCTTCCTTCAAATATCAAATTACCAGTTAAAAAGTACTTATCTGGGTTAAAAATGGGGAAAAAGGATCAACTAAGTAAATGGTACAGTGAAGAATCCACCATAAGGCTTATCTCTTCTCCAGACATAATCGTAATCCATTCTATATCTGCAACTTGGACCTGTAATGTCACCATGATAAATTATGAGCAAATTGAGATATCAAACATGAAGTATCATCAGTAGGAGAATGCAGAATTCTTGGCATGAAGAAGGAAATAAGTTCTTCCAAAAACAGCATGATATAATTTCAACCCAGCATTTCATTTCAAAAAGCAAATGGAAGAAACTTAAATTGATCCAAGTAATTACTTTACATGGATGAGCCATGATAAAGATTCGAAAATCATAGATCCACATGTTTTTCTAATTAAAACAGGGATTCAATTATAACTGAATTTACAGGTCTTAACTTACATAAAACACATCTCTGTTCTAGACAACAAAGTAATGTGTTTGGGTAAGTTGGCTTTACATAATTTTTCAAATGTGAATAGCACCAAGTCACCAACATCCATGGAAAGGGATTTCCTTCAGACTTTCCTTCAACTTTGCCAAATACAGCCTAAAAGTTACTTTAAATAAATAAAAAAGCATTTTTATTTACTGTAGCATAATTGAATCTTATACAGTAAAGGTCAAATATATTATGTATTCCTAATTACTTGGGGACTGAAGGTAAACCACCTACTTTCAGGAGCAATAATTATTTTAAGTACTCCAAATGAACTTCTCTTTAAAGTATCTACATTGATGCATGAAATTTTTGGAAAAATTAAAGGATTTTCATACAAGATTCCCACAAATTACCAAAACATAAAGCAGGAATAAGATGGAGTAAGAGATTACCACAACAGAAGCTGCAAGGTTAGGAGCAAGCCCAATATCATAAACTGTCACAACTGCAGTCCCCAGGCCTTTAGGTGATAACATCAGTTGCATGCATTGTAAACCAGGTGGAGACTGAGTAACTTCAACCACTTGAGAATCATTCACAATTGTTTCCAAGAAACAGCTCCCTCCAGTAATTGACAAATTTGCCTAAATGGAGAAAGTGACATTTATAAATGGCCAAATTTACAAACGAAAGCACAAACAGAGTGTACTTATGCTGGAAAACAAAATTAAACCAGCAGGGTTAGTTTGAAAATAAATTAGGCTCACAAGGATTAAAGATGTGCTGCTTAAAATGTGGAAACCCGCACCCAACCTGCGAGGTATTGTCCACTTTAACCCGAAGGTCTCACAGTTTTGCCCCACAAAAGGCGCCTCACAAGTTTGGGATTAAATCTCAACTTATACACCATACCATATCCACACATTCTTTCAATGTGGGGTTGGGGGCATTACAATTTCCCCACCTTTAAAGCTTGACATCCCTGTCAAGCTTAGTCCACCCACTGGACCAAGATCACACCAGAGGTTGGGATTCTAGAGGTGGCTCCCCACCGTATAGCACTTAGTAAATCCCACAATGTAACACTTAGTTCCCATCGACTGGTGACAACTCTGATACCATTTGTGGAGACCCGCACCTAACATGCTAGGTATTGTCCATTTTGACCCAAAGGTTTCACGGTTTTATTCCACAAAAGGCACCTCACAAATTTGGGATTAAGTCTCAACTTATATATCATACCATATCCACACATTCTTTCAACGTGGGATTGGGGGCATTACACAAAATCCTTTACATATTGAGGTACCGTTAAACATTGCACTCACCGAACATAGTTATAATCATCTAATCTAAAACCCTATTTTCCCCTAAGTTCAACTAAGGAGCAACACCATAATTAACAAATAGAAAGGAGATCGAACAAGACAGTAAATCCTGTTAAGAGCCTTAGAATAAGTAACGATGATTACATAAATGTTGTTAGTAGCACAATGTTCTTTTCGAATGATCAGTATGATAAATTAAAAAGGAGGCTGATATACTGTGACTCGGACTGGATAGAACTGTTAAAATTGGTGGTCTACATAGATAGCAACAATATTACAATATCCCCCAGATTTTACCATTCATCTTTTCCCAAGTACTCAAAAAGACATGGAAAGATTAAATTTATTTTGCGATTAAGTCATTGATGGTTTTAAGCATCAGATGGCATCAGATATCCATTCACTTACTCGCTTATTGAAGGCCTTAAGAGCAAACACTGACCAAGAATCATCTACTAAATTCCAAATGTAGCAAATAGCCAGGGAACCAAAGTAATACTCTAATCCAAGCTAATCATTGGTCATTACATATGCAAAACCATAATCCTCATAAAATTTCAAATGCAGAAACTAGCAAGTGGACCAAAGCAACAGATTATTCCAAGCTAATAATTAGATCTGCAAAAATGTAATGGCCCAGAAACCAGAAAACCAAGATAGCCAATGACCAGTTTGTTAAAAAATTAAATGAAAATATGGCAAACAAGTTTACTGAAGGCAAAAATTAGATTCATTTGCAGGATTTCCATTCTTCAATTATCAAACTCCATAAGATATATATATATATATATATATATATATATATATATAACCTTTAGCAAAAAGGTAAGAATAGGTGATACAAAAAGATTATCAAATGTTTCTCAAGCAAGCAATGCATATCAACAATGATCAAATCAGCTTCAAAAACAATGCAAACCCGAAAACCAAGATAGCCAATGACCAGTGTGTTAAAAAATTAAATGAAAATATGGTAAACAAGTTTCTTGAAGGCAAAAATTAGATTCATTTGCAAGATTTCCATTCTTCAATTATCAAACTCCATAAGATATATATATATATATATATATAACCTTTAGCAAAAAGGTATGAATAGGTGATACAAAAAGATTATCAAATGTTTCTCAAGCAATGCATATCAACAATGATCAAATCAGCTTAAAAAACAATGCATACCACATCAACATCATCAAACATGTTTCAAAAGAGTATATGTAATACATATTCATTTGAAAACAGCAAATTATTTAAGCAGGATGGTGCTAGATTCTACCTTAGCATCAGGATTGAAATATAACAAATTGAACTCTGGACTGACTCCTAAAGTTGAAACGAGCTGCAAAAGTTAACAAAGCAAAATATTAGAATGAATTTTTTATCCAATGTTAAACCCCCCAAAGAAAAGATAACATTAATAGCAATTGAAAAAAGAAAAGGAAAAAAAGAAAGAAAGAGAGAGGATGAACCAAGCTTGTCAGAATAGATTCTTCATAGCAGGAAAAATGGCAGAGGAGGTATTTAATGAATATTAAGCAACAAAAATAGGAATATAAACCTGCCAAAACGGCCTACCTCTAACCTTGCAGCATCTGTAGAACTTTCTAGCAATTTAACAGAATAATTATCAGCCATGGAACTCCCAGAAAATCCAGTAACAGTGGCACGGACAACACACTGAGAAAAAAGCAATTAAAATCTCATTTTATAACAACTTAACACATGATGAGAAGAAAAAAGTCACATCCAGTATTGAATACTTAAGGAGGGAATAAAAACGACTAAAAGGCCAACCATCTAAATAGTATAGAAGTTATAAAATCCTACTAAGCATATTACACATCGGTGGAACAAAAATGTCTATTGACATAATTACAAATACCAACAATGAGAAGAACTAGATGCTAGCAAGAATCCAAATTGTCAAATTTGTACAACCTCTAAGCAAAACAGGTAAAATAGTAGATCAGGAATATTGATGTAACACTCATTATGCCCCAAGAATTATTACACAAGTGATGACCTGATTGTTAATCAGTTCAAACCAATATTAGATACTGAAAGGTTGCAAAAACGTAGATATGTATATCAGCAACATCTATTTGAAGCCAATGTGAACCCGAATGTATTTTTTCCATGTTTAACAACTTTAAGATATTATTGCAGGGAGTTACTACAAATATTTTGTGCTGTGATATCTTTGCTTAATTTAAAGAGTATTATCACAGTTATATTTGAGTGCATCCACACTTTGCTCAACCTCCCCCTCCCCACTTTGATAAAGAACTCCCACCACTTTCCCCCTTAAGTAAAACAACATGACACATAACATCCAATCCTTCACTAACCCAGATCATCACTAAAGGAAAAATATCCTTACAATTTCTAGAGAGCAAAACATATTGAAGAAAAGTATGAATACACAAATAATGGTGGAAGGACAAGGACTACATATAACCCCATAACTTAGAATGCCTATTCCTACACTGCTTAAAGAATTGCATACAACAATGAAGCATCAAACTCTCCATGCACTTCCTGAAGGAAATTAAAGCTATCCTTAGAATCATCTTAACAAGAAATGATGCCTTTTTCAACTGTTAACTATGGCAAAGATGTTTCTAAGCGTAACTAAAAACCAGAACTAGAAAGGAATAAAAAATGTCAAACATCATGGCAGTACCGATCCTGATTCATTTTGCAAAACCAGAAACCTCTCCCAACCACACTTATTAGAGCTCTCTGAATCATAAGCATGATCCCAATAAGCCAGACTGTCACAATTGCCTAGTTCCCACTTCAAGCACAGTGAAGACGAGTTTGCAAAAGGATCTCCAGAGGTACTAATGCTAACAGCAGCCACTCTTATTGTTTGCCCATTTGCCACAGTAACAGGGGTGACATGAATTCGCCCTGGGCTACGGTCAGCTTGAATTGCAGTCTGAATAACATCTTGATTATTAACTGTGGCATCAGCCAAAATCACACAACAAGATTAAAAGGGGGAATTAAAAAAAGAGGGGCGGGAGGAATTGAAGGTCATATTTCACATCTGTCCAATGTAAATAATAATATTTACCAGGTTCATCCGCTATTACCACAATAGAGGAAGGAAGGCTGCAAGCAAGAGACAGTGAAACTTCCGCTATTGCAGGAAGAGGATGATCGTCTCCAACCAAATTTCCACGTTTAAAAACAAGTTTCTGAACAATTTGAAACCATAAAAGCAAATATATCATGATTCTGGATTAGACAAAGCACGACGTAAGAAAAGAAATTATGTGTATGGACTTCAGTTGAAACTCATAAAGGGCCTTCCAGGAAATAGCATAGAAGCTTACATAAGTCCCCAATGTTTGGCATAAAACTCTGTACAAGCCGCCATGGCTGCTATAAATATGAGGCTTATGAACCCCATTATCATGTGCATGTTCTTCATTAAAAATTTCCACTGTTTCCATGAAATCAACACCTTTATCCCACCTTTCTGGTCCTCCATGAAGCATGACATCTAACTGTGTTCCCGGGACAAGATATAACCTATCCAGATCTTCTAGTTGATTAGCAGCGTCTGATTTAGCTGTATTAACCGAGTAACCACCAAACTGGTTCCCATCACCTGCCTGATGCAGAGTAAGTGGCCTGTATGCTGCAATTCTGGAAGTTGCCTTTAAAACTATGGGCCCACTAAAAGAAGGATCAAAATGAGGATATTCTTTTGAAAATGTTGCATGCAGCAAAGCTTGACCAGATGTAGAAGCATATACATAAGTCCATGAACATGAAGGACCATCTACTAGTGCATGGAGTTCCGAATTTTCTTGCTTTTCAAAGACTGGTGCCTCTCCTGTTGCATTGGTAACAATGAAAGACTCGCTTCCAGCTTTCCACTTTATAAAGGAATGAAATACATCACATCTAGAAAAGTAGGCACCTGCAAATGGCAAGTCAACTTCAACAGGAGAGATTGCATAGAAGAAAAGAAATTTCCAAATGATTCTAGAATATCACATAACCATTTGATGCTTTCATTGTAACAGCAGCAGGGAGATTTGATCCTACAACAGTTTCAACAGGGAAGTTTTGCAACATAACCATAGAGGAAGGAATTGAAACTTCAACCACCACCTGTTAAAAACATTACAAATATAACTTCAAAAGAAAACTTTAACTAATTAAGGAGCATGTGAAATTGGAATATTTTACAGGGTATAAAATGAACAAGATAATATATGTTTTAGAATTTTAAACGTCACTGACAAAAGCAGCAGCACCGCATATGCCACAGGATCTTTATCAATTTTATGCTACACAAGGACCTTTGCCAATCATGAGAACAAAGAAAGCAGTAGAAGAAACAAATTCCATTACCTCATCATAATTGAATGAGTCAAAACTTGACACCACCTTCACTGTAGCTTTACCGGGCTTCTTAGCCTGGACAACTCCATAAGCAGTGATAGAAACCACAGTCATGTCTGAAGAAAACCATTTGTAGTCACTGGCAGCTTTTGCACAACCTATAATAGCATTGAAGCCCATTAAAAGATGTTAGAACTTGGAAAAATAATTTCAAAAGTTGAACAGGTAAAAAGCTACCAACCTCCAGTAGCCTTTAGCTCCATCTCCTGATATACAGCAGGTGCCCAAGGAAGGAGAATAATTTGAGATTTACCACCAACTTTTTCCACGCTAAATTTTACTTGATCACAAACAATCACCTCTTGCACAACCTTGAGAACCTACATAACAAGGCCAACAGAGATCAATGCAGATAAGAAAATCAAAAAACAAATTGATGCCCTTTACGATTTTATTTCTTAAAAGAATAAGAAGAAAAGAAAACAAGAAAGTAAATGACATATCACCTCCTTGGTATCAAGATGCCCATTAAAATAAACTAATGAGGTTGTCAATTTCCCCAGTCCCTCTGAAGTTGCTTTTAAAATTCTGGCACTCCTCCGGCTGTATCTGGATGCAATAGGTTCTAACACTGGGACAATCTTCCAGTACCCAGATTGGTTGTCATAAAACTCAATATCATCATTCTGCAATGCAGGAAAGGAAGTCTGAGTGGAAGATAACCAAGAAAATAATAACTAATTAACATACAAAATTACACTAGCAAGCTAATAAATGACAATGACAACAAAATCTGTAACCTAAAAAATCATTGACCCTTAAAGCATAACCAAATGGAAATGAAGAGGATAAAAAGGAAAACCATTAACAGAAGAAAGTATGAGAACCTAATTACCAAGCACATCAGTCAAAAAAGTTCTTGATGTTATCAAGACAATACAGTTCACCAATATCACTGCTAAATGGCAAAAATAAAAAAGCCATAAGGTACCTCTGTAATGTAGATTTCATGTGCATAAGGTCCCTGAGAAAAAACCTTCAGTTGAATGAGGTATTGTTTTCCAGAAACAACATACCAACGTGCCACAGATGGAATGGGTTCCATTCCCTCTACTGGTTCGCCAGAAGTAGATAATAGTGATATGTACAAACACAAGGTATCTGGCAAGACCACGTTAAGAGAAGACAGTTGACTATGGCCATCAACTCTGGTATCTTCAACAATGACAGTTGTTTCACCCAATGTTAGCGCATGAGTTACACCCATCATAGAGTCCACTTGAGCAATTGAACGGTTTGAAACAGACCAGCGATGATGTGGAGATGGAAGAGTTACCTCTGCAAATACCAGTGGAAAGATACTTAAGACTTTTTCTAAGAACATCAATCAAATGAAACAAAAACAGCCAGTTTACTCCATATAAACTTGATAGCATTAAGAAATTCCGATCAATTCAATGACTAGAAAGTGTTAACGAAGGGATTCAAAAAAGAAAACCTTGATGAACAGTCCCACGGATAACCTTAAGACTATAATGAAGGGTAGCATTAATGAGGACAAAAACAGGTGAAGGTGGATCTAGTGACATAGCTTCTGCTACAGTTAGAACAATCTTATCATCCATGCCCTTTAACGGTGGCTCAAGCAACTGTACTGAAACATTCTCATGGCCAATGTGAATACCTTTTACCACAAATAAATCAGAAAATACACCCTGCAGCACATGTCACAGCATAAGCTTCAACATAAACGCAAGAGTACATGACACCTCACCGCTATCTGAAATGTACCATACAATTACCTTTTCTTCAAGTTGTATCTGGATATTTAAGTCACCACACAATCCACCACAGTCACTTAGGGGAGAATCCTTCAAAGGAACATGCACAAGGTGATGATCTGATCCACTAGTTTTAGGCATCAGCTGCCACATGAACTGTAAACCCACCAACGACGAAAACACATTGTCTGCAGTGAAAGCAAAAAGCAATGTAGAACATAATGCTAAATTTGATACTTGTCCTACTTACAATTTGCCTCCTAAAAAGTTGCTAAAAGCAAAATCTTAATCAACAAACAATCAACTAAAACCTAAAATCTAACAACAAAGTAACATAATCGGTCAGTAGAAAACTAATATCATGCATTTTGTTATTCTTAAATTACATTCTTTTTTTAATTCCTAATTCAACAAAGCAACAACCAAAGTGAACATTAACCTATTTTTTGTTTAAATTACCTTCACTATCAAAGGCACGAACGCGGAGCGTTGCGAGTCCATCAAGATCAAGCTTAATAGAATTATGAAATATTTGAATTCTATCAAAATTATCAATGAAAACTTTGCACCGAATCACGTTTCCAGTGTACACGTCACTAGCATAAACGGCTGTTTCTTTTCTACCGGAGTACGGCGCAATCGATCGCAGCCGTGCACTTGTCGAGCAATGATTGGTGACATTATATTCTGGTAGAACTGATAAAATCTCATGATGATCCCACGACCTGCAAAAATAAATAAATAAATAGTTATACGTATTTGTATACGGTAAAATGTACGTATTTTTGGAAAAATGTATTGCACGGCAAAGGACCATTTGAAGCAGCCGTCGCTTCCTTGAAGCCGGTATTCGACGGGGTTTGTCATTTTTGGAGGTAGAAGTATGTTGACGTCAGCTATGTGAGGACCAGAGCTCATATGCGACGTCGTTACGGTCACCGCCGTTAACGAAACCGTTAAAATTAGCCAAAAACTGAGCCGAGTCATCTTTAAACTCAAAATTTTTGCTAACGCCAGAGCTATAGAGGTTGGCGCATAGTAGAAATCTGGTGACAGTTGAGCTCTGTGAGGAAGAAGGAAACGGGAGAAGAAGAAGCCCTAACAAGAAGAGAGGTTTATTAGGGGTTTACTTTGAAGCGGGAAAAGGCGAGCTGTGGGTTCACGTGGCGTGAGAGGATTGGTGGTAATGGGAAAGAGAGGTCACTTTATATTTTGTTACCAAAAATGGATTGTGCTTGTCACGTGGTTTCCGGGGTTATCAGGGTGTTTGTCGTTTTAATTTTCAAGTGCTTTAATCTGGTCGTCGTTTTGTTGTGAAGTTACCGTCCCCGCTCTTTTCGGAGTTGACCAAATTGACCAGTTGTAAAAAAAAAAAAAAGGTAAATTTTGTGTTTTTATCATTAAAAATAAAAATATGGATAAATAAAATTTTTTTAATTTTACAAATGAAATTAAAAAAATTAAGAAATTAATATTTTATTATTTTTTTAATATACTCAAATATATATATCATTTGATTAATTCTAAAATTTTAAACTTTCATTGACAACAAATTAAATAATTTTTTAAATAATCATTAAGTACTAATTTAAATTTACATTTAATAAATCTAAAATATAATTTAAACTAAGTTATAAAGAAAATAAATACTCAAAAAAAATCCAAACTGGTTATTGTTAATGGATTTTTTAGTTTAATATCCAACTTTATGCAAAGTTGTAGCTTTTAAATCCTTCAAAGTGGGAATATTATTTTAATCATTATGAAATTGGAATGCAATTTTAATATAAAGGTAAAAGGTAAAAAAGCTTGGCTTTATGAAAGTTGAGAAAAGGTAATTTGATGAATCTTAAAAAGATTAGATGCTATTAAAGGCAAAAAAAATAAAAATAAACTAAAGAAATAAATTATGAATAAAAGGCTAAGATGCTTAATAAGCCACTATCTTAATTTTTTATATATTTTTTTTATTTCTTTCTTTTTAAATGCAACAAAACTGATTTCAGCATGTAATGTTAAATGTGCCAATTAATAGAAAAAATAAACTGAAAAAATATAAAATGAGCCTTGGCCAATAGTATGTTGCCACGTGTCCCAATTGTGGACAGATTTTGGGCTCTCTTTTGGGCTTTTGTGAGTTTCTTGGTTTAGGTTCTGCTGGGCTTTTAATTTGTTTGGGTTCTTAGAATTTTTGGGTATTCTCTTTCCAGATTAAGTTGGGTTGAACGCTTAGTGTATCTATTAGCCTAAAATAAATTCCGGTTTATTTGACAATGTGATGAAAAAAAAAATTGTTCATATCGTTCTAGAATTAAACCCTTATAGTTAGGGATGGCAATTCAATTCATCTACAGTAAATTTTGACTCGATCTCATAAGATTAATTTTTTTTAATTAAATTTTTAATCAGATTAAATCGAATTATATTTTAGATAAATTCATTCTATTCTGATTTAATATATATAATTTTTTTAATTATTTATTTAATTTTATATTTATATTAAAAATAATATTTTATTTATTTCAAATCGAGTTAAATATGATTTTATATAACATTGAGCTTGATTCAAATATAAAAATTTTTTTAAAAAATTATTAGATCAAATTTAAATATCATGAATATAAAATAAATTTAAATTAGAGATAAATAAAATTTATCTCAACTCGTTGTCTTCCTACCTAAAATTCTCTCTTACCTATTGTCAAATGAACTGTCTATCTATCATCACCATTGTTTTTCTTTAAATTTGTTTATTGCTAAGTAAAACAAAGTTATTATATTTTTAATCATATTTTTAGAATACTAGCAAGGTTTATCCAAAAGGAAAACAAATAGCAAAATCAAAATGCCATTACAAAAACATTGATCTATCTTTCAAGCTTGAACTAGTTAAGGATTAGGGATAATAGCTCAACTCGTGCTTAACGAATTTTGATATGATCTTTTTAAGATTTACTTAAAAAAAAAAAATCAAATTTCAAATTAGGTTGAATAATTATAGAATAAAGTTGAAATCATGTTTTAGGCAAATTCATCTCAATCTACTCCACAATATATATAAAAAATTATTTTTTAATTTTATATTTTTATATTTATTTAATTTTATATTTATATTAAAAATAATATTTTATATTTAAAAAATATTTTATTAATTTTGAATCGAATCTAATCGAATATAGTTTCACGTAATATCGAGTTTAAATCGAATTTCGATATAAAAAAATTAAAAAAAAAATCAAATCATATTGAATTCAATTATTATGAATATAGAATCAGATCGGATTTAAGACAAACAAAAATCCGTCCTAACCCAAACCATTGCTATCCCTATTAAGAACTCTATCCATGTAATCACCATAAATAAAAAGTACTTGTAAAGTTATGTAAATGAAAACATTTTCTTTTTAGGAGTTTGTAAATTTAGGATGAATTTTGCTGATTTTGCATATCAAAATGTTTTCAAAAACTTCAATTTCCAATATTGTACACCTTTTAATCCAAGACAAGAAGATCACTTGGCAATTTGGCATAGGCCATTGGATGAGTATGCATTGTGCATGAAGCCAAAACAACAGGTTTAAAACACATGTCAAAGCTGCCTCCTAAACACTACACCTGTTACATTTCATGCAGGCACAAAATTCAAGAAAACCAAAATAATTTATATAAAATCCCAAGAAATCTTTAAAACTTAACATGGGTACTATAGATGTTAGCAATGGACAGCTACAGAAACAAGAAAACCACTCAAACCAGGAAGGAAGTTAAAGGTGCAGCGGATGAGCCACCAGGTGGGTTTCATGATGATGCTCTGAAAAAAGAACAAAATTTGGATGTTAGGGAAAGAAATGGGAAGGAAGCAGTCAAGGAAAGTGAGGGAGTGAAAGGCCTACCTCACCAGCAAGTTCCTCAGCCAGGAGATTTCTCCATTGATGCCCTTGAGAATCTTTAATAAGACAAGTCATGTCTTAATCCCATCACTCATGATTTCATGATTTTCATCTGTTTTCTTGTAGAAATGGATTTGTTTTTTGGTTAATTTGTGGTTTTACTTTGAGAAAAGGGAAGAAATGCATGATATAATGCAAGTATATGAACTTTAACTCAAACAAAGAGTTTCCCTATCATAAAGAAAAGAATTCTTTGACCAAGAACAAGCAATTGATGCAGCCAAAGTAACAATTCCCAACAGATTGGATTCCCAACTACCTATTGTAAGCCTTCAGGTTTCTCTGTCAAATGCTGCAACTCTTTGATTACTTGAAAGCTTTAGGGATGATAAAGGGTACCCCGAGGAAGAGCTTGCCATTGGTTTAAATTCGGAATTTTGGATTGAAAACTTCACTCCATGGCTTTGAGTTTGCCATTATTAACAGCTTTGAAGGATCCTTTCTACCACCCATCATGGATGGACATTTTTTTGCAGCCATCTGCAAGGTTTTTAATTTGAATCCGAATTCCTGTAACCCCTTTCCCAGTTGCGACCTTCTTTGTAAAAAAATAGTCTGAGTCCTTACTTTTCTCAATATAACTCAATGGTAAGTGTACATGTCTCTTTACTAAAAGATTTAAATCCTTTCTTTTTTCAACCTTTTTTTTTTTTTTTTGGATTTCCTCAGCTACTTGGTACCTAAGAAAGTTTTGAATTAAAGTGAAAAGAAAGAAAGAAAGAGGAGAAAGCTTACAAAGGTTCCTTGGATGGAGCCAAAGAATGGTGGGGGAGAAAGCTTTTTGAAGATACAAAGGCAAAGATCCCACAGCATTTGACTCGCCAGTCGCTCTAGGAGCCCTACTCAATGACAAAGCCATCAAGGGTGAAAGAACTAGAACAAGAATTAGGGCAAAAATCCAATATCAACAAACAAATACTTATAGCTTTGCTTCCTTGTTGTAGTAGCAACTCTTATAAAATGAGGGTCCCAATATTTTCTTAAGTGGATAAACATTTTAAATTATTTATTTAAAAAAAAAAAAAGAAACAGGAAATAAGGTTTCTAACTTTTAGACGATAACAAGTGAACATGGGAGAAGAGGTAGGTGAAGAGAGGGAATGAGGGAGGAGAAAAGGGCAGGGGGGCCTCAACTCGCCATCAAGAATCGATGTGCATAACTGGGGCAGAAGGATAGAAACAGCTAAAGCTTCAAGATGAGTGCTGGCATCTTATGATACGAGACATTTTATGTTCATAAGAGTGATGAATGTAATAGGGGGTACTTGATGTCCTCAGCCTTGGAACAGCAACTGTGAGATACACCCAAAACAGCTCGGAGGGTTTATAATCAAGCCATGAATTCTGCTTGGACTCTGATTAATCGCGAGTACAACCCACCCTTTAGTAAAAGCTCAGCGTGGTAGCCCATCTGACCACAAATAAAGCAAGAGATGCATAAGTTGGCTATAGTTGATTTCATTCAAGAGAAAGCTAAAAGATACAAGCTTGTTTGGAATCGAATAGACAAAAGGATCCTACCTCAACAACTCGACCACCGTCCATTACAACAATTCTATCAGCAGTCTTAATAGTAGACAACCTACAAAGTTAGTTCCCATGTTGCAAATAAGATCAAAACTAAAAATAGAAATTGAAATGACAGGAGATGAAAAAAAAAAGAGGAAGTATTGTGCCTGTGTGCTATGAGAATAATAGTTCTTTTTGCTATACTTTCATTTCTCAGTGCACGAAGAACCCCCTAAAGACAATAGAAGGCGATGCATCAGTAACTCACTCGACCTAAGGCAAATTTGGTTATACTTTTAGTTTTACCTTTCAGGAAAATGAATTTCAAGTACTTACGTTGAGATAGTACTCACTTTCTGCATCCAGAGCACTGGTGGCTTCATCCAGGACAAGAATTGCAGGGTCTCTTAGAATGGCCCTAGCAATAGCAATTCGTTGCTTTTGTCCCCCACTGAGCAAATCATCATCAACAATGGTTTGATAACCATGAGGAAGAGATGAAATAAATTCATGAGCATAGGCCTGCTTTGCTGCCCATTCTATATCTTCCTCTTTAACATCTCTTGGGCAACCATATTTAATGTTTGACTTGATATCCATATTAAACAGATGGGGGTCCTGACTGAAATACAGATTTAGAATGTAGTGCATAGCTATATTCAAGCATGCATCACGCAAAAAATAATATGTAATCTAACCTGTCCAACAAATCCAATCATTTCTCTCAGCCACTTGATGTCCAGCTCTTTAATTGGGAGACCATCTATGTATATCTGCAATTAGAGGCACTTAGCATGTAATCCCTAAGACCTGCCAATCTAAAACACGACATGGTGATACGACACGAACGTGATATGAAAAAAGGACATGAAGGTTATATGGTTTAAAATTTTAGCAAAACTATATATGGGTTTAACAAAACCTAAAAAATGTATTTCATGTTTTTGCGTCGACACGAATTGCGACAAACAATTTTTGTGTAAAACTCAGCACAAATACACGAAGAATACATGAATCACCAGGTATGCCTAATACCAAACTTCTAGAATTCCAATAATTCACTAGGTGCATAACAAAAAACGAGTACAGAGAAGAAAATCATAAAACTACAAGAGAGTATTAAAAATAGAATAATTAACTTCAAACACAAGACAAATCACTGAACAATTACGGTGATATAGAGGAACATAATATAAGAGAATGACAAAGCTAACCTGACCATTAACTGGCTCATAGAGACGAAGCAGAAGATTCATGAATGTGCTTTTTCCACTACCACTTAAACCAACCTTGTCAAGATAAGAATGAGTTGTCAAACCACAAATCCTTGTTTTAGCATCGTTGGAAGAATAGTAAATAACCAAGCAACGAAATTTCTTACAATTGCAACCACTTCATTTGCTTGTACAGAAAGGTTTAGATGATCTAGTATGGGTACCTGCTCAAATATTGGAAAATTAAAGACCAGAGCATTTTTTTCTCATATACCAGTCTATCAAAAGGGAAAATCAGGAACGGGAGGCAGCGAAAAAGCATGAATATTGAAAATTGTGAATCAAAGTGATGTGTTTGTTACGCTTATCTTGATCCAATTTAGTTATGTGAAATGTCTTTTGATTAATTGCAGGGTTGTTCAACGGTAGATGGGCCTCCCACATCCCTTTAGAATCCCTTCCCCAGTTGAAGGAAGAATTTGATAAAACTTTAATGATTATTGTTAAGATAATGACAATTATAGCACACAGAGGAAGGAAATAAAAATTTACGATTTCATGTACTTTATAAGGACATGAGACATACTGTGGTCCTTGAAGGATAGTGGAAAACTACATTCACAAACTGTATATTCCCCATTAATCTCTGCAGCTTCACTCCTGTAAACAATGTGCACGACAATTTAAAAGAATTAATTATTTGAAAGAAAACTTGGTTTGAATGAAAATAACAGATTGAGAATAAATCTTTGAATCTAAAATGAACTTTCAGTTCAAATTACTAGAGTTTGAAACAGTCAAAAATTCAAATTTATCAGGATTTGTTTTCCATTTCCAGAATCTTTCATGAACAATAAAAGAGAGCATTTCTTTCAGGTTAAATGTTTTAGAATATATAGATAAGATGATGCAAGGTTCTCCAAATTGTTCAACAATTTGAAGCAGAATACTTAATTTGAGTTATTATAAGAGGCAAGAGTTAGTGCAAAGACTAGCTCTCGCAGCATGTTATATGATGAAAGCTAAACCAAATGAAGCAAGACAATAAACAATATCTATGCTTATGGAATATTCCCCTAAGGAGACACAATACACTTGCCTTTTGATAAGAATTGATCAGAAGGCAAGAGATCCATTAATTGGAAGACCTTTTCGCAAGCTCCAATGGATTGCAATAGCGATGATGAATTGTCTACCACCCTCCAAGTAGCATAAATCAACCACTCACAGTATAATATGTACTTAGTAAGCTGTTCAGGTGATACATGGGAATTCATGATGCACATTCCTCCTAACAGCACCGCAAGAACCTGCAATATAAATATTTGAAATAAAAGTTTGAGTCATATAATAGTTATTCATTCACATTAGAACTCTTTTTTGGTCACTAAGATGCATCTTCCTACATTTCATCATTTGCAGTGTGATTCATCCAACCAGAGGCAAAGGTAAAGGGTGAATGGAAAATAACCTGTGTTGAACGGTAAAGGGTGAGAAAACTCATACTCCAGAATCCATACGCCGTGCTCTCTCGAATGCTTACAAAAGCTAATTCATCTAGCCACTGCTTGTACCTAAAACCAAATGGGATCAACGATAAAATTAACATTTGTCGTACGTGAAAGACTTGGTTGTCAACTTCTATGCCTTCCAAAGATGTGTGAATCAAAAAGGAAAAAGTACACCCATAAAATTTGGAATGCTTAGTGGAGTAATTCTAAAGAGAATGTTGCCTTGCAAGTTCTTCTCCTTCTGTTCCATAAACCCGGACAGTTCTCATTAAAGAAAGTGTTTCTTCAGCAACCTACATTCAAGATACCGGTTAATTTGGAATGTTATTCGAGTGGCAGAAATCTTGAAGCAATCAGAACAAGTTTCGTGGTTTACATTGTTGGCACATGCATTGAACTCCTGCATTAACTTTGCAGCTCTCTTTTGGTACCTAACAAAAACACCAGCCATGCTAATTCAGCTTATGCATAATAAGTACAACATATATAGAGTTCCATAGGCATCATTGCAGTAGAACAGAGCAATCTATCATAAACTCAGATCCTGATGCAGTTTAGAAAAGATAGGAAGGACTTGGTTCAAACTGAATAAACATTCTAAATCAGCTGAAAAGGACAATTTGAAAGCTGAATTAAGGTGAAAAGAGAAACAATACTCACTGGCCATAAAATGAAAATAATATAGCGAGAACAAAACATATCATCAACGTTGGTAATGTGAGGGGCCAAGATAAAGTCAGTAAATTGATCAATGCACCTGTTCCCTAAATATTCAATAGGAAAAAAGTAATCAAACTCTACCCTGAAACAAATATGCACAATGAATGTAGTATATGATAAAAAACCAAAACCTGAATAACATTGCGGATTATCAGATGAATATCATTCCCAATAACATGAGAGAATCGCTGACAATCTGCACCAAGCCTACTTGTCAAACTACCAACAGTTTCCATGTCAAAAAATGATATATCCTACATCAAAAGCACCAGCAGCAGATACTATTTTACTAAACAAACAAACAAGACATATCTACATTCGTTATTCATGAATTTAATATGCATCACAACCCTAAGTACTATGATTCTCAACTAGATCACGAACCTGAAAAACAAGAGATGCGAATAAACTTTGCCTAAGACGCTTAACCTGCAAATAAAGTATTGTAGTAACAGGAAAAGTAAGGCCATGTTTGGTTACTACTTTTGCTTTTTTTTTTTTGTTTTCTCAGATTTTACTAGGAAATTAAAGCAAAATCATTTTCATTAGCAAACAAACAAACAACGAAAATGAAGTTAACAATTGAAATGTAATAGCTCCATATACCATAAAAATCACGCTTTTTTCCATTTTCTTTCAAAAGCAAAAGAGTAAAATTGAAGTCAAAATTTTCTCACCAAGATCGTATTCGCCATCGCAAAGCAGCCACTTCGCAAGCCACTGAAATTAACATAAAAATAAGCTAAAAAAGAAACAAAGTTTCAAACAAATAACTCAAATAAACGAAATGCTAATTTTTTTTTTTTGTTTTGAAATAAAAATGCTAAGAAACTTTAAATTTTAAAAATATAAAAATACCTGCAAATTCCTGAGATAAGTAACAGTAAAATCAACATACGGGAGCTTCTAAAAAACGCTGAAGACTCGCCGCCGTTAGCAGAAAATATCGACGCCGTCAATATCCTAGGCATCGAAATCTCCGAAACCTGGAATTGAAAATTTCTTTTAAATTGAGAAATAAATCAATTTTTAAAAAATATATATAAAATTTTCAATTTGGACTATGAATTGCACGAACAGCAGCTATGATCAAAGCACTGAGAGCGAGGAAGATGATCCACTTATCGTCTCCGATCAAGCTCCACATTCGATTAAGAGCTATCCAAACAGTAACAGGCTTCGCCGGAGAGGATTTTGGAGATTCGATACTACGGAGGTTCCACCAGCTGCCACGTGGACGGAGGGCTCCGAAATCGGCTGAGCATTTCTTTGGAAGAACTTTTTGAAAATCCGCATTGTTGTTTCTGCTTGGAGGTGAAAACTGGGAAGTTAGAGAATTGAAACGGTGTCGGTTTGGTAATGCGAGGTAGAGCGGAGATTGGCGTTTGGTTTTGAGGTTGAGAATGGAGGAGGAAAGAGAGATGGCCATTGGAAGTGTAAAATCAGAGAAACGGTAAGGGTGATTTCGGTATTTATTTGATAAAAATCATTTCGTTTTGAAGAGGAAAAAGCAACTCTTTTGGGAGCTAAAGCGTGCTGGCAGTTCAGTTTTCTTCTCGGAGCAACTATTATCGGCAATGATTCCGTTATCGACTTTGCCTTAGAGCCTGGGCGACAAAACGGTGCGCTTAAGCATATGATGGAACGATGTCGTTTTAGGGTATTATTTAAATAACAAATATAAAAAGGGCCTATGAATGCTTGGGCTTTCGAGGTCGATGATGCCCAATTCAAGCCCGGGCAAACCTGGCTTATAAAAAAGTATAAAGCTTTAGAGAAAATCTTGGTTTACCTCTTTTTTAATAGAAAATTTATTTAATATTAGTTATATGCCCACTACTATGTGTGTGAAATACGAAAATAATTTCTTTGGACAAGAAAAAATACTAAAATAATAGAAAATATATTATTAATATAAAAGTTAAAAAGAAAAAAAAAGTTTCAATTATCTTAAGAACGAGATAATTGTAAGAAATAATTTCTTATTTAATAGTAAAAAAAAGGACAATAAAATATTTAAAATCATTTAAACATTTTTTTTGAAAATTAAAATCATTTAAACTTAGGTCATATTTTTCAAAAAAATCATTATTTTATTTTATGTACAAAAAAGCAACAAAAAGAGCTTAAATATATCATCATAAAAGAAAAATTAAATGCTAATTGGTTTATATGTGTTGGAATTTATATTTAAAAATTATAGATTCAAAAAAGATTTTTAATGCTCTTTTCAATTAAGTATGAATAATAATGGTTTGAATTCGATTTATTTTTTTTTAGATAATATATAAAATTTTAAAATTTTAAAATTTAATTTGAATTTTCATAATATAAAAATTAAATTTTATCTAGATTGATTCATTGGTTTTAAAATTTTTAAAATTTAAATTTTTAAAATTATTTTTAATATATTTAAATAAATATAAACATAAAATATTTAATTTATTTTTTTTCTGTTTTTTACTTCATGATCTAAAATTCAATTTAAATATAATATATATATATTTTTTTTTAATATTTAAATTTAATCTAAATCTAATAAAAAATTATGGTTGGGAATTGATTTTCGATTTTTTTTTATAGGTTTAAGTGCATGTTAAGAATTTTTAAAAAATTAAATGGGCCGAATATTCAGCATAAATAAAAACTTAACGGGCCGAAACTACGACATCCCGAAAGAACGGCCCAACAACCTCCAAAGTTTCTATGCTCCGATCTATTTCCGATCGAAGCTCAAAGACTTCCCTTTCTCCCATTCGTCGGCTCTTCTAAGCCCCACTTTCCTGATTTTCGCTCTTCACACTCAGAAGATTGCTAGGGTAATCTCTCAAATTCAACATCTAACATTACATCGACAGAATCAAAGCTCTCCTCAAAACAAAAAGTCATGGCCGATACCAAAGAGAAAAGTGAGAGCAACGAAAAACCGAAGCCCAGGATAAGGCCAATCGTTCGCCTCGGGATCTTTCTTATTGCTCACAGCTTTCTCGTCAGGTAAACTGATTTATTTTTCACCTTATATTGACTTTTTTGTTTTAAATCAGTTATTATTAATGGTTTGCCGTTTTGAATCTTTTGATGTTTATTTCAGTGTCGTTTGCTGCACTGCTGGGGTTCTGGCTCTGTTTCTCTTACCTGTTCTTGCTAAAAACACTTACATTTCCGAAAATGCCCTCATGCCAGGTTCCCCTCCATTTTCCTTGCTTTCTTTTTCAGTTTAAATAATTGAAATGAAATCAGTTGAAGTAGCGATTTTAGCTGTATTGAAGTTAAGTTGAGTGAAATTTGCTGTTTATTTGGATCCAAAAATGATAAAATATAACGTTGGATTCATCCACTCAAAAGAAAAAGATGATTTAAGTTTATTTTTCATATTAATTTTGTTATGCATGTGATTCATTTTACAAGCATTGAATTCCTTAATAGGTGTTATAATCGTGTTTTATTTTGTTGGATCCGTGGTTTTTTTTTTTTTTTTTTGTTTAATGTGTGGCTTTGGTATTATTTATGCAGGTTCTGCGAGTCCCATGCTTGCTAATCAGCATGTTTTGGAAGGAAATAGATTGGTGAACGATCTAACTAGTTCAAACTTGAAATCTTCGGAAACAGGAATGTGCGCACTGATTATGTGTATATGGGTTTTAAAATCTTGTTGCGGAGTTTTTATTCTATGCACAAAGAGTTTGAATGTTGTAGCATGTAGCATTTACAAGATTATGTGAGATTTTCATGTTTATGAGCAAGTTATAGTCATCATGTCCGTACTTGTTTCATCTATGATGTAGTATCCCTTTATTTCTAGTTCTTGTTTATTGCTGTGAATCATGTCTTATTCAGCTAAACCCGGACTAAGCTAAACTGACAGATACAAACCTGCCTCTGAACATATGAAATTGAAATCTTCTGAAAAATTGTTTTAGGCAGTTAAATTTTTTTCTTTTGGCTCAGCCAAAAAATTCTTTTAGGCAATAAATGACCTGACCGGAGTTTAATAAGGGCTACTTGAATCTGAACCTACTTATATATTTGATCTAAAATAAAGTAGAACTTGCCTTTTTTTTTTTTTTTTGGTTTGCTTTCTGAATCCTTTTCCTGTGACGTACTTAATATGCAATTTGTCTTTTTTAGTGTTAGACATTGGATAATCTGTTTTCTTTACATGGAGATTAGTTGCCGTTTCTTTCTGTTTTCTCTTGACATCTTGATATTCACTTTTTTGGATTACGAGCTTGTCGTCATCCCCTACTTGACTTAACAATGCATGGAAAAAATAGGTAAAAGAAATGTGGTCTGATTCTGTTTACCTTGTTTCTATTGCCATTTCAGAGAAAGCCAAAGAATCATAGCACGGTACATGTTAGACTTGGGTGCTGAAGCTAGTATTCACAAATTCCACCGTCAATTGAATCACTTTCATCCGCTGCACTTTTTCTCTAGTCCGGATTCTGGCATAATAGAAGAGAACTACAGTTGTTCATCATATGGTATCAACACTGTTGGGATCATAAGAGCTCCTCGTGGTGATGGGAAGGAGGCTATCGTCTTGGTAACACCATACAACGCCCTAAAGAGTGGTCTTGGTGAGGCTTTATCTATAGGCATTGCATACTCAGTATTTTCCTTGCTCTCTCAAGTTACTTGGCTAGCCAAGGATATTATATGGCTTGTTGCCGATTCACGGTATGGAGAATATGCAGCAGTTTCTGCTTGGTTAAGAGATTATCAGACTCCTAAATTTAGCAGCCTGAGTACTCTAAATGCTGAGATGTGTCCAGATATTGATAATCTTTATGACTTGAAAGTTAACTCTATTACTGGAAGTAAGTTCTCTAGTAGTTTTAAACGTGCTGGGACTATGGCTGCTGCTCTGGTCCTGAAGGTCAGAAATAAAAGTGACCAATTTGAAGACACTATTAGTATTTATGCTGAGGCATCTAATGGGCAGATGCCAAACTTGGACCTCATCAATGTTGTAAATTATTTGGCAGTGCACAGGCAAGGCTTGCATGTAAAGGTGGAGAAATTGTGGTCCCTTCTTAACTCCAGTTGGCTCAAAATTTTGGGTGAAATCTTTGAATCTCTAGGAAAAGTAGCTAAAAGCTTAAACCCTAAATGGAAATTTGGCATCACTGCAACAGAGTACGTTGAAGGCACTGCTACACTTGCAAGTTCATTGTATTATCAGGTAGAATACCGTTGTTATGTGGTTATCTCTGCTTTTATCCATTGTTTTCCTCCTTTTTTGGTTCATACTTCTAACAAATCTTCTACTTCCAATGATATCAAATGGAAGAAGAATAAATCCAAGGAGTTGCACATTTATCTCTATTCATTGAGTAGATGTTTACTTTCACTCTCTCCATATTGCTTTTGTTTTGTTAGGCTCTAGGTTTACCAACAGGCCCTCATGGTGCGTTCCGTGACTACCAAATTGATGCAATTACATTGGAGATTTTACCTAAATTTTCATCAGATAAAGTCAGGCACAGTGACATTCTTCTAAGAGGTGGCCGGTAAATGTTCCATCCTATTGCTTTCCATTTATACTTGTAGTTCTCATCAATAAGTAGCTTTCAACAGGATGTTGTCTTGAAATTTTGAACTCCAGATAATGTGAATGATTCTGGTTAAGAAGTTCTATAAACTGGTCTTTGCCTCTAGATAGGTTTTACAATTTGTAGATCATCGTATATAACTTTTTTATTGTCACTTTAATTCTTCTGAAGGATCTCATGTTGCTTGGTGCAGGTTGATTGAAGGAGTTATACGATCAGTCAATAACCTCCTTGAGAAGTTTCACCAATCATTTTTCTTATACCTCTTAACATCTCCTAGTAAGTTTGTGTCTGTAGGGGTTTACATGATTGCATTTGCACTTCTCATAGCACCACTTCCTATAGTTGCGGCTTCTCTCTATGTTGATGCAAGTAGTTTGGGCAACTGTTCTAAAAGTGATAAATCTACTCCATCTGCAAGCCTTGATACTGATGAGCACAGTATCACTATTGGATCATGGATGTGGCTTAATTCGGCAAAATTAGTTTTTCTTGTTCACTTATGGGGTGCTATTGTTTCATTAATTCCATATGTCATCTGCCAAATACCTGATTGCACCCCAACTACCAGCTTCATGATCTGGGTTTTGCTTTCAATGCTCAGCTTTCTAACCTTGTACTCAGTTCTGGCTTCTCCTTTATCTTGTGCTAAAGCATCTCAAGAAAAAGAATGGGCTCTTGTGAAGTCGGTGACTATCTCATCAGTGTTCATTGGTTTGGGGCTCATGTCAGTCATTAATTTTGCTACCGCTGAAATTGGTGCTTTATTGATGGTACCAATGTGTTTGCTGGCTCGACCTTTAAAGCTTGATGTTAGAGCTGGAACTTTGAGAAGTTTTTCCAGGATGATTGGCAATCTGGTTTTAGGGCTTATTGCTTTTCCTCCAGCTGCTTTTTTTCTGTTGAAAGGGATGCTTGATGGTTTTGGCAGTGTCAATGTTGGTGCCTTCTGGATATGGGTTGAGTCTCTTTGGGCATGGAACAGTGCTACATATCTCTTCATTGGCATGGTACACTTGCCATGCTGGGTATTATGCATTCACATTTTGCTTCATACTTGTTGACATGTCTTAATTCTGATAAGACCTGCAAATTGAAGATCCAGAGTTTTTTAGTTCAATGTTTGCCGTCTTACCTAACTGTAAACTTTTAATGAAAATGGACTTAATCTGGAGAGAGCACACGAGTTTTTTCTGTCAAAGCCACACAATGTTCCGGAACTTGGATGTTATGGGTCTGATTTTGGAATTAGCTGGTTGGCTGGTAGGATAACAATGAGGTTTGACATACTTGTTATTGGTCTTTTAAGAAATGGCGGTATGACACAGATGATTGATCTGGTCTTTATGATTGTTTTTGTGCTGAATTTATTCGAACTTCCTCTCACAGCTAGAGTCTAAGGCATGCAAGTAAGCTCAAGTGGCCCACCAATGCAGAGGTACACTTGGGTTTCAAAGGAGGAAGCATCTCTACATTTAGATTGCCCTTATTTAGGTGCATACTCTTCCATACACAAATGAATGCTGGCATGCATGTATATTATTGCTCAACTTGTCGAAATTTCCATGAAAAAGATCAATCATGAAAGAGAAAATTAGGCAAGATTTTATTGTATAATATTGGTCATGTTGACATAATTTCTTTGGGTTAAAGGGAATCATCTGTTGTTTTGCCTATTTCCGATAGTGTACCATTTAAAAAAGGTGTTTGCTTTGCAATGCTGTTTGACAGTAAATTTAAGTAGAAGAAAGAAAATGATAAGGACTAGATGCCTTGCTCACCAATAGCTCCCAACTGAATATGTTTGTTTTATTTACCAACTTTTTCCAGTTAAAGTGATATATTTTTCATGGATGAACAAAGAAGATGCCAGATTTCTAAGGACAATATTCAACATCCCCACTTTGAAAAGGTAAGGAACCTGTGACAAAAGCAAAAGTAATTCTCATAAAGACTGCAATTTGATGTCTATTGATTCTATGCTGCTATGGGAATTTTAGGTATTGGTTTATAAATCTTGTCATTGTGAATCCATTTTTGATTGCTTTGTTTGTGCTCCTAAAGTCATAGGATGCTCGATGCTTCTGCTCGAGCATTCCATACACATGCATACATATACATGAGTCCGAATGCATTCAATACATGATTAAACTGCAAACTTTATGTTGTTTTAGACAGGTAGTTGATTGTTAAGCTGTAATAATCAAGAGAAGGAGACAAAAAAAGGTTGCAAGAATAAGAATTTAGACAAGAAATAAGGGCTGGGAAGAAAGGAGGGAAACCGGCTAAGGTTCTGGCCTCAGGCATTGCTACCAAATGTTAATAAACAACAAGTTACATCCCTTTCTGAGGAAACTCCAAGAATACATCAAAGCACCTAGCTTTTTCCGAGAAAACAAAAAAATTAGAAATTAAAAATTTTAAGAGGAAAAAGACAGTTGACCCTGCTTAACCTCATTGTTTTACCTAATTTAGATTTCTTTTTTAAACTCCAACCATATTTTAAGAATCTAATCAAGGAAATTAATTCATCCATTGTTGATGGAACTTTTAGACTTTACAAATAAAGTTATTACATTGACTTATTTTTTAAGCTATATTAAAAAAAAATAAAAGAAAATGTATCAGTTTCTCAACAATTAAGTTAAAAAATTTATATTAACGGTGTATAAAAAAAAACCAAAATTTTGCCTTCATTAAAACAGAATTTTTTTTAAGGAAAAAAATTGGGAATGGAATTCTAGTTAGAATTGACAAGCGTAGATGCAAAAACAACACAGAGAAATTATCTGTAAAGATGTAAGGAAAAAAAAAAAAGCCAATTTTCAATTTTCAATTATGATGATGTGAGAGAAAAAAAAAGGTAGCTGTGACGTGGTGGCTAATACCAAGCCCAACGCGCTTGCTAAAGTAAGTGAAATTGCCTTTGCCTCTAAGTAAAAAATTTTTTGATGATTTTATAAGTCATAAAGTGTGGCCTAAGATAAGGTGGTTAAAATACTTTTTTATTTGGTAAATTTTTAAAACTTTTTGTTAGGTTAGAGAGAAAAATGTGATTAAAAAAAGAAAATTTTGGTATGATTGGATCATTACAACTTAAAAATGTATAAATATTAAAAGGTATCTTCTTTCAACTTGAAGATTAAAAAAAATTTAATTGACAAAGAAACTTGAACACACAAAATATATTAAAATGCAAAAAAAAAAAGCTAATAATTAACAAAAAAAATTCATTTTTAATATATTAATAATAAAATTTTTAATTTTACTAACGAAACTAAGAGATTATTATATTTTAAAAAATTTCTAAAATTTTCATCATAAATGTTTATAATTTCTCAAAAAAAAAAGAAAATTTTGATAATTCAAGCATATCATCAATTATAAATACTTTTTGGGTAAATCAGAATCAATGGTTATTTCGATCACTAACAAATCTAAGATGAAAAGGCTAAGTATTTAATGGAGAAAAATCTTATTAATCTAAATAACTAAATGCCATATAAGGAAAAGTAAAACTTCAAAAAGCATTAAAAAAATATTCCCTCAATGTATTAACGCCTAAGTTCCGATCTTTAAAATTTGTCTCTTTTTAACCTAAGAGAAACAGTTACTGTTTCTAAAAAGGAATTACGGAGAAGATGTGTGATTCTTCACTGGAGGACAATGGATTAGGTTTTTGTTCGTTTCAAATTTAATTTAATTTATATTCATAATATTTAAATTTGATTCGAATCAATATTTTTTATATTTTTTTATATTTGAATTTGATTTAATTCGATATTATATAATATTATTCGATTTGATTCGAATAAATATTTTTTATATTTAAATTTGATTTAATTTGATATTGTATAATATTATATTCAATTTGATTCAATTCAAAATTAATAAAATATTATTTTTTAATAAAATATAAAATTAAATATATATAAATAATTAATTAAAAATAAATTTTTTATATATATTAAATTGAGACAGAGTGATTTTATTTAAATTTAAATTTAAATTTTTTTAATTATTATTTGATCTCACCAAAACCTTAATTTTAAAAAAATTAAAAAAAATTGAATCGAATAGGATTGCCATTCTTACCTTAACTCCAACAAAAACATATCTTACACGCGCTTCGATCTGCGCTTGGCCAAAATCTGAACCTCCCTCTCCAATCCAACTCAATGGTCTCTCTCACCTAATCATCACAATTCGACCTTTAAATCACAGCCAGGAAAACAGTTGTCAAAACCAAAAATAAAACCAAACAAACAACTCAAAAGCCTCACAAAACATAAAAGCTCCTTGGTAGGTATCTCAAGGAGAAAAACAAGCCAAAAAAAAACCCAGAAAAAAGCTCTGAAGTTTGAAGAATTTGCAAAGAGAGATTATGGATAACATGTTATGTGATGAACTTTTACAAGAAATATTTAGAAGACTGCCATCGACGCCATCATCTTCTTTATCAGTTTCTTTAGTTTCCAAGCGTTGGCTTAACCTTTACAGAAGCTCAAAAACTTCTCTTTCTCTCAGGTTTCTTCCGCACAATTCTGTGGTTGTTTCTTTATCTTCTCTTCTTTCCTATTACCCTTCGCTTTCTTCTCTCTCTCTTGTTCTGTCTGATGCCATCACCAACGCCACTTTATCCAACAACAATCCAAGCACTGCCTTTTTTGATCACCTGCTTTTCGTAGTTTCTTCTTGTTGTTCTAACCTGCATCATCTCAGGTTCTTAGCTGGTCCAGTTTCTGTTTCTTCTTTGCTGTCACTATCAAAAGCTTGTTCCCACCTTACTTGTATTACCGTTTCTTTATCTAAGCCTCTTTTTCTCAACTGGGTTGTTTCATTTTCTTGCTTGAAGGAGCTCTGTTTATATGTATGCTCAACTGATGGTGTTGATGATGAAGGTAAGCGATTTGGGTTGTGTTTAAATGAGGAATTGGATGCGGAATTTGGTCTAGAAAGTCTTTGTTTGTCAGGAATTCAGGCAGATGATAAGGGTGTTGGTTGGCTATGGAGGAATTGTAAAAGGCTTAAGAAATTGCAGCTAAAGAGCTGTGAGAGTGTTGGTGATGTAGAGTCTTTTTCATCGTTTATCTTATGCGTGGAAGGTCTTCAAGAAGTTGAATTAAGGAAATGTAGGAGTATAGTTGATGGGGTGTTATTAAGATTGGCAGAGAATTGTGCTTCACTGAATTCTCTGTTGGTTTATGATGGAGGTAGCGGAGATGGTTTGCTGGAATTCATAAACACTTGTAGGTGTAATTTGCAGAAACTTGACCTCAGGTTGCCGCTAGACCTCAATAACGATCACCTCTTAGCTGTTGCCATGAATTTAAGAGGTCTCTCAACACTTCGGCTTCAAAGTTCCTGTCTTGTTACTGGCGAAGGTCTAAGGATTCTTGGGACTGCCTTGCATTCTAGTCTTAAAGAATTGGCGTTAATAAATTGTGATGTTGTTGAAAGAGAACATGGGTTGCTAGCCACACTCGGGCAAAATTTGAGGATGTTGAGGAAATTGGACTTGTCTTATAATGAGATGTTGCTTGATAAGGAGTTCATTTCTATGCTAGTTTCCTGCAATGATCTGACAGAATTGAAGTTGAGAGGATGCAGAAAGCTGACTAGTATGACCTTGGTTTCTGTATCTAAGACCTGCAAGCGTTTGCAAAGTGTTGATATTATGAATTGTCCTGGGATTGAAGCTCAGGCAGTCGAGTTCTTTGTCTTGAACTGTCCACATATGAGACAGATGCAGGTGGAGGAAAGCAAGGTTTCCAACGTTGCAAGGACATGGGCGTTGCATAAAGTTATAGAGGTAACTGCTGGTTGATGATTCGATGATTGAAGTACATAATTAAGTTCCTGAAGTTCCAACAAGAACTGCTATATACCACAAAACTTGCTTGTTTGCTGTAAATATTTCATTTCATGTTCTGGAATAGAAAGAGCTGCATTGCTCTCTAAATAATCAAGCTAAAAATGTTTGTTATTGTAATAAGATAACTGCAATTAAATTGAATGTTCTTCAATTTGGAAACCAAAACACGGAAAATGTCATTGTTACTTATGATATGTTGGTTCCTTTTGGAATATTGGCACTGCAACAATTCTACTTATGCCATAAATCATGCTCATAGTCATGGTACTTATATGTTTATGAATGCATTGATTATTAATGTTTTCACTCTTTTGCGTCTAGTGAATCAAGTTTATAACTTTAGCAATCAGCAATTGCCAGATATATTAGTGCTCTAGGGGCAAGGTATTTGTTTGAATCAAATGTTCTCTTAGTAGTAGATCGAAAGCAGCCAGTTAGCCTCCCCAGTTCTCTGGTTGTTCACCTATAGAAATTTGTTGTGGTTATCTCACTTAATTGTAAATAAATGAGCTTTTGTAACAATAAATTACTCTCCTTCGCTTGGAAATTTAAATTAGTTTCTTGAAGCACTTTGATGTCATCTTAGGGGAGGGATATAAGGGCAAATTCAGCCCTTTGACATGTTTATATCAGGAAACGTATCATATTATAGTTATACAATATAAAGAAGGAAGATATTTTCATTGATATGATAGCTTGGAAGTGTCAACAGTGCCAATGGGTGAGAATTTCTTACCAACCAATCCAATCATCTTCAGAGAAAGAGCAGATGTAATGGTGGTTTGGCTTTAAACTCTGTAATAAATGGAGAGATTTGGTGACGAGAAATTCGTTTGGGAATAGCTAGAATTTGCTGCTTTCAGTTAGAATTTCGAGTATGATGCTAGGCTAAAGCCTGCAATCGCTTGACTTTAAACATCAATGGGAAATTCGTTTGCCTGGACTGCTTCATCAGGAATAGCTAGAATTTGTTGCTCTCAGTTAGAGTTTCGAGTATGATGCTAAGCTAAAGCATGCAATAGCTTGACTTTAAGCATCAATGAGCAGCATACGTCCAGGAAGCCAAGGCAGATCATCCTCACATCTGGTTTTTACAAAGTGATTCAGGTACAAAAAATGTTTCTTGGTGGCTTTATGTTCATTAGAACCATCCGGTCACCTGCCTAGTTCTGCTTGCCTAGCTTATTGCTAATAAGCAAGGATTCTGATGAATCTTTAGCCGTCATTTTAAATCATTGTAATTGATTAGTTGCATTCCTGACATGTTTTTCTTTCCCATGGTGTTGCTTTCAATGGATCCTTACTTTCGGTGAATGGTCGGTTGGCTATTATATCTTTCCTTTCAGCTTCAACTAACATCCTTTTGGTTTCTTCTTGTAACTGGATTATCTTTAACTCCAGTACCATGCCTAGTTAATGTTTTAGATAAATGTCTTCATCTTAAATGAATGTGGTATCTTGGTTACTAGCCAACTTTTCTTCTCTTTAGATTCCTTCTATTCGGCCCACGAGCTAGAGTATTCAGCTACTTGGGATAATTTGGATGTGTAGTGGGAGAACTCTCATCGAGTTGTGCATGTCATAGTATTTATTTAACCCTTAGAGGTCCAATCATAAAATGCAACTACGGTACAGTAAGAGTCGCTCCCACCACCGTCAAACCAAACCCTTAGTTGGGACTGATTAACGAAGCATTAATTATTCCAAGCTTAACTAAATTAGATGACAAGGGGTTGAGATAAAACGGATTTTACTCATCCCGAATTTGATTTAATTTTATATATTAAAAATTCGAATTTGAATTTAAGCTCAAATTCAAATTTAAATTGATATTAAAATATTATTTTAAATATTTAATTTGATTTGATATTAATAAAATATTATTTTTAAAATATAAAATTAAATAACTATAAATATATAAATATAAAATTAAATAATAATAAAAAATATTATATATATATATATGATCGAAAGAGGAGAGAGTTTGCTTAAAACAAAATTCTAATTTTTTATCAAAAAAATAGTATAAATAAAAAAATCTAACTTGATCCAAAACTTAATTTAATAAAAAAAAATTTTATAAAATGGATTAAATCGAAACGTTTCAGATTGGATTGCCCACCCAACTGATTAACAATGCCTTAATTATTCCAATCTCAACTAGATTGAGGGATCATAAGAAATTAACTCTAATTAATAAATTAAAAAAATTAAGGTGAGACAGTCAAATGCTTTTCTTTGCTCGAAAAATTGAATTGAATCTCCCATCTACTAATATTTAAAAAAAATATTGTTTCATTGATCGAGAGATCAAAATTTTATTAATCAAGCCACTTAAGGGTCCTACCAAAGACCAATCAATCACTTGAAGGGAGAAAGTCAACCAAATGGACGGCTTTAATCAAATGGAACCCATTAAAAGGGGCCCACTATGAAGCTTTGACGGTTTGGATTGAAAAGAAAACCCTGTAGGCACACTGATTCAGCCCACAAAAATGGCAACCGCCTTAAACAGTGACCATTTTAATTTATCAGATTTGTCAAATTGTAATTAATTTCCAGTTCATTTGATAATCACAAAGTATAACTATTTATAGATGATAGACCTAGATAAGCTATCCGTTTGACCTATAATCTAATTCGACTCGAGTTAAGTCTTAGATATAAATTTTGAATTTTGAGTCTGATTTGATCTAAAATATTATTGAATTAATAAAATTATATTTAAAATAATTAATTTTTTATTTTTTATATTTTTAATATTTTAATATATATTTTAAAATTTTAGATCTGATTAGATTAAGTTTTAGACGTGACTTTTAAATAATTAATTTAATTTAATTTGACTTGACTCATAGACAAATTTAAATTATAAATTATATTAAAATTATGGAATTAATTTTTTTATTCTGTAAAAATCAAATTTCAGTTTATGTATAATAATTTGAATAAATTTAATCTTTGAATAAAATATCAATTCAATTTCTAACAAAGTTACAAAACCACTTGTAAGATAATTTTTTTTTACCAAATGGGCCGCTAATGTGGCTTTTTATAACGTTATTATTTGACCCACATTCACCACCTCAAACTTTTTTACTCTTTTTGAGAGTAATAATTTTTTAACACTACACGTGTAGTTTGAAATATGTTTATATAATAAAATAAAACAAAAGCGCAAATAAAGTAAAAAGGGTACCAAAAAATATAATTAGACGTAAAAGGGTACGCGTTTTTTACCAGAAAGGGGCAAAAAAAAAAAAAAACACCTCATCAGACACTATTTATTTGTATTTAAATATTTAATTTAATAATTTTTTTTTTAAAACAAAGAATTATTAAAAATCATCTAAAACTATATCAATTTACCATCATATATAATTTGTGAAAATTATGAAATTTAATTAATTAATTAATTTAGTGATTTTTCAAAAATAATATTTAATAAATTTAAAATTTAAAATTTATCTTCTCTTATACTAATTTTTTTTGTCAAAAAATTTTTAGGAATAAAAAGATTATCTTATTTTAAAAATTAAAATAAATCTTTAATTCAATTAAAATTAATGAATTTATTAAATTTTTATTTATAAATTTTTAAAATTTATAAATCACTTATCAACGAAAAATCGCAAGGATTAATTCTAATTAACAAATTATTAAAAAAAAAGGTGAGACAGTCAAATGCTTTTCTTTGTTCAAAAAAATTGAATTAAATTTCCCATCTACTAATATTTAAAAAAAGAATTGTTTCATTGATCAAGAGATCAAAATTTTATTGGTCAAGCCACTTAAGGGTCCTACCAAAGACCAATCAATTACATGAAAGTCAACTAAGTGGACGGCTTTAATTAAATGGAACCCATTAAAAGGGGCCCACTACGAACCTTTTGACAGTTTGGATTGAAAACCAAGCGGCCACACTGATTCAGCCCACAAAAATGGCAGCCGCCTTAAACAGTGACCATGATTCTTATCAGTAAAGAAAAAAAAAAAAGGCCCAGCCGTCATAGCCGCGCTTTTCCCGGACTAAATTCATTAATCTTTTGGCGGGAACAATCCCTAAAATTTGTATCCTTACGGCAATTTTCCCGCCAAAAAATAACACGGGCACCTCCTTCCGGGCAGACACAAGGAGGGCGGGGACTAAACAAAAAAGAAAGCCGATGATTGGTCTGTCATAGAGGTAGGGTACTAGTCTTGTCATCATAATTTTTTTATGGGTCTAAAATCTTTTCGCTTCTTTGGATTCCTGGTTCTGCCCATGTGTACTTGGCTACTCTATCGGCCGTTGTTTTTTTTCTACATTGGATTCCTCTTTTTTCTCAAACTTCATTTTGGGTTGGACCAATCTTTCCTTTCTTTCTGCATTAATTTGCTCAATTATAGGAACAAATTTTGTTAAAATCTTGTAAAGTGTGTAAACCAATTATTACGGTGTATAAATTACATTAATTACGAATTTAATTAAATTAATTTATATAATTATTTTTAAAAAATAATATTTGATAAATTTAAATTTAAAATTTTTCTTCACTCCTTGATCTTATGTGTAAAGAGATTTTTTGAAAATATAAAAATTTTGATTTCGAGCCAAAATTTTTTTTATTTTTTTTTTATAAATAAATTTAATAATTTAAAATATTATATAATGATATGATATAAATACGATATAAAAATAAAACACGAAAGTTACACTATTTAAAACTATAACAATAACTTTATATTGTTTTAACAAAATAAAAAAATAATATTTTATATTTTCGTGTCGACATAAATTATGATGCATAATTTTTATATAAAACATAATATGAATACACGAATTTTAATAATTTACATGATATAAATATATAAATCATCATCAAATCTACTTATAAGGACTTTGCCCTTCCCTGAACAAAAAAAAAAATTTAAAACTTCAACACATGTAACTATATTCTCCATTTATAGATTACAGTTTTCTTTGGGCTAAAAATTTGCAATAATAAAATTGAAGTCAATAATGTTGAAGTTACTTGTATTGATTTTTTTTTCCTTAATGGGATGGAAAGGAAATAGCATAGATTTTGTGATTGATTGAACCTCAAATTAGACAAACCAATGAGTCAAACTGATTGAAAAATTAGATAACAACAATATCCCCTTGTAACTTTTTTCCTTTTAAAAAGGATAATATTTTTATTTTTTTATTGTATAAAAGAGATCATAGTTTTGAATAAAATAAACGATTTGTTGAGATTTGAATTTTAAAATTATTAAATGATATTTTTTAAAAATAATTATACGAATTAAACTCTAAGTCGATAATGTTTTTATTTTCTCTTTTTTATTCCCACCATTTATTCTATTTGTTTACTACTTTCTTTTAGTCTACAAGTTGTACAATTTTCATGTACAAACCATGGTTTTATTTTATAAGAAAATTTTTTCTTATATGCTTGTAAAATTTGTTAGATATAAGTATGAAACATGTTTGAAATATGAATTATAAACTCATTTAAATCCATTTGTGAGTGACTCAAAATAACATTGTTGTAAATAGTGGAACAAGTTTTGATATGCATTGATATTAAAGTGTATATGTTCAGTTTTTATGCCTATTAGTCTAAACATTTAACCATGACTTGTAGCAAATAATAAGGCCCCAACAGGAATTTAATGGAAGGAAAATGTTAAAAAGTGTTTATTGACTGTGGTTAAGATCATATTTATAAAAAAAATTAAAATTAATTCATTATCTTCTCTTAAATTTAATAAAAAAAATTGTATTAAATAATTTAAAATAATATATTAATATTGACTATTATTTATAAATACTCATTAATTAGTGCATAATGATATCCATTAAAATGATATTTAAAGAAAGAAATTTGTAATAAATGCATTGAATTAGGTGAAAATAATGTATTAAATGCAAAAATCTTTCCTAAAATAATAATAGGTTAAAATATTAAAAAGCCTTTGAATTATTTTAATTTTCCTAAATAAACTCATATACATTTATTGTATCCAAATAAGCATTCATACTATGATTTTTATCTAAATAAATCCTTATTTCAAATGAAATAATAATTTATTTTAGGAGATTCTTTTGTACAAATTAAATGTTTAAAAGTTTATTTAAATAAAATAAAAATATAAGAATTTATCTAAATAAAATTATAAAATTTAAGAGTTTTTTTTTTATTATTTTAGTTTACAATTTATCTATCTATAGTTGAAAAATGACTACAACATCAATTAACCAAACTCATATTTGATCACCAACAATTTTCTTAGTTTTATCAAGATTCACCTACACTATCTACCAAGTATTCCCTAGACTCTGTATTTGATTGAAAAGCTTACAAGGGTTTCTCAAATTTTCCCTCTCATCATCTAGCCAATAATGACCATCTGTTTCTCTTCACCTTCTTGTGGGAGACAATGATGCCAAATGGCCAATGGCTTTGAGTATTTTAACTCACTAAGTTTTAAATAATGCAACCAATGGAACAATAATTCTCCAACTTGTATTAATCAATTCCAAGTTAAAGAGAAACACACATATAATTGGTGTGTCCTAGGTATGAAGAACGAATTTTGAAGAAAGATAACTCTTATTTTATATTCTCAATGAACAAATTGTAAGAATTCATTATAATATATACATAAATAAATAAGAGATTAATTTATATAATATAAAGCTTTTTTGTTTTACATATTTTTTTAATTATTGATTTTAATAAATATAATAGATAAAAGTAAACCATTTTTTTATTTGTATATATAACTTTTGATTTCAATAGATACAATAAATAAAATTAAATCATTTTTTTTTACTTTTATTTGTTTTTCTTATCTATTGGATCTATTAAAATCAAGAATTTAAAAATGTATAAAACTGTTTTAGTTTCAGGATGTATATATATGCATGTACTTGAAATTATGCTTTTAAAAAATATTTTTTGAAATAAAATTATGAGATTTTTGGATCAAATTAATGAACAATATCTCACAGTTGAGCACGGATCTCCACATTAAGCAATAAATTAGCATTAATAAACAGCATTATTGGTGACAAATACTTTATTTTATGAATCCAGGTGAATTTGGTCAATCTAGTTCTATTATTGAGACTATAGTTATGAGAATAGTTTATTAGAGTTGAACAATGTGCCAATTGGTTGATGGATCAGGAAATGGAAGATGTTGAAAACTGAGCAATAAATTGAGCTGCAAATAGCTATCCTGATGTCCTCATCAAGCTTGCTGGTTTTTTGTGTTTGGTCCCCACAGACAAGAAAAATAAAATAGTAAATCAAGAAGTTGCCCCAACTAAGATTTGGTGAGAAGCATTTGATCAGGACAGGCATAAGTCATTCACCAGGAAAATTTTAGTCCATTTAAGATGAACACTATGAGACAAGAGCAGTTATTTTCATTGATCAAAGAATTGTTTAATTGGTTTTTTGCATGAAACCCTTTTCTTTAAAAATGGAATAAGGCAAAAATACCTAACATTTTCTTGAATTTTGGGTTGTCAAAAAGAACAAAAAGACACCCTTAAAAAGCCATTGATCCTACAGCTGATTCAAGATTTTAAAAGATTTATGTTAGGGTTTTTTTTTTTTTTTTTAAATGACAAAATGATCTTTTCATTCATTAGAAACATTTAGCATATAATTAAAGGTATTTTCAATTTTTAAATTGATATGATATATATATTATCACATCAACTCAATCATGTTATTTATTTACCTCACGAAACTCTTATATTTTATTTATAAATAGTATCATCTAGATATTATCTAATCATCTTATTTTCTTTCATATTTTTTTTTATTTTACCCTCTTTTCGGATTTTCATAATTAACTTCTAATTTAAGTATCGTAATGTAAATACAAGAAACACTTATTATCTTTATCTTTAACTGCTTTCTTTTTCTCTTATGATTTTAAAATTTTAACCAACTCAAAACTCGACACAAACAATTTAATTGAACTTTTTTTTTTGGTTTGTGTGAAAGAGAAGGTAATTCAATGGTCTATATATAGACTTTTTCTCAAATTATTTTCAAATACATTTAAACAACAACCCAGGAAAATAAAGTTAGTAGATCAAATCTGTTGCTCCCCATGCGGGGACAAGAGGAAAAGCCATAAGTAATTATTAAGTAAAAGAAACCTAATACAAGCAATCCAAGTTCAAGTGACATTTATTTAGGATGATTGTTTTTTTCTAATAAAATGGTCATATCCCAAGTGTTACTTAAACCTAATCCTTTTTCAGATGGTTTTAATGATGCACTTTCTCACATAAATCTAATACCCAAAAAAAAAAAAAAAAAACCTATTCTAGAAATGCTTCCAACAAGAATTGAATCCTAATAGACAAAAGAAGTGGAGTTCATTTCCTTAATCTTTGTGGGTAAAAATATAAATGATGTATTAATACTCACAAATTATTTGAATTTGATTTAAATAAAATTTAATTTTAATTTAATTATTATTGAGTGGAGTTTAAACTCAAGCAGTAAACTTATCGAGTGAGTTAAAATTTCATAATGTTCAAATTGAATAATTCATGAATTTAATCGAATTTTTAAATTTAATATATTTGTATTATTTTATTTAAAAATTATTATTTTACCTTTATTTATATATATATAAATTAAAACTTGAATTCGAGTTTAAACACATAATCGAGATTAAAATCAAGTATGAAAATCAAGCTCATTTTTATGAAATGAATCTAATAAAATAAATTCAAATAATTTAATTTTTATTCTGAATCGAGTTTAAACTTCTCACTATATTGATCTTGCTCAGCTTGATGATAGGGATGCTGAATAATGTAGTATATATAATGAATCTGACAGAGTTAAGAGGTGCTGAATACTGTAGTATATATAAGGAATCTGACAAAGTTAAGACCTTAAAATTTTTAGTACAGCTTTAATACTATATGCTTTCATAAAGGAAGCTAATCCCTAGAAAGCATTTGTTTAATATGCAAAGAAAACCCTGAGATAAGGTTAAACTCCCAGTGATCTCCACTCCTTTATCATCTTTTAGACAAATCCCTTGATCATGCACAGGATATCCTGTCTACTCCATTATAGACAAATAGAGGTGTTTCTTTTGTATAATAAACATGGCTGAAAATCTTATCCACTAGCTTTGAAATGATAATAGCCTAAGTTAATAAGATGTACTTGCCATCAATTGCTTTCCCATACATCGGATTCCATGGTTTTAACTTGATGAAAACTGGAAAAAAAAAAAAAAAAAAAACAAATTTCCCTTAGCATAACTTTACAAATACAATCAACCAACTTTGAAACCTGCCGATTTAAAGATCTCTGCCATTGCCACACCTTGGAGACAAACAAGGCATCATTAGCTGGAAAGAAATAAATTTGAATGGTACATGATAATACTTCCAAAATTAAGGCCTGACGAGTTAAAAATGTTTCTGGTTGCCAAAAAAAAAAAAATCCCACATAGGATTCTAATCTATCACTCAATATTATTTTGTCATTTTACAATCAGAGAAAGCATTAGCACTCTTAGCAGAACAACTTGGCGTAGGTTTGCCATGGAGTTCAAGGGTAGGGGTGGTGGGTCAGGTTGAGTGGGGCATATAGGAAGATAAAAGATGGTTTTGGCAGAGCATAAAAGAGGTACTTGGGTCACTTAAGATTGGGAGGACAGGGAGGGATTGATCATAGTCAATCACAAAATTATGGTTTGAAACATCCCTGCAGCAGCATTCTCAGCCATGCAAAAGATTTACTTTTCAATATTTGTTTGTTGGGACAACTTTTGGACTTTGGTATGCTACAAACCCTATGTACTCTACACGTGTGTAATTTTGTGCAGAGTCACAAAAAGAGAGAGAAAGAAGCTTGGAATAAGTGCAAGATTGAAATGAAGATTCCTTCACATTTTTTTTGTTACTGAAAATATGTATGCCAATCATTTACTGAGAGCTTGCCCTGTGCAGTGAAGGAAGCAAAGAATTTGATGACCAAAGACCTGAAGAAGCTTGTGATGAATTATAGAATGCAGTGGAGCAAATTTTGAAGCCAACAGTGGTCACTATTCTGTGGCTAAACCTGCAAAATAACCACTTTCTTCCTTACAAGTTACTGCTGCTTACTATTACAAGATTCTCTAGCTAAACTTGAATGACCAAAACCTCCAATATTTCAAACCAAAAAAAAACCCCAAAATCATTCATTTGGATATCACCACTAATTTTATAATCTTCAAGCTTCAATTCAAACATCTAGAGCAGTACAAGAAGTTCCATAATCCAAACCATTCCAACACAAGCAATCAAGCACCAAAGTCAGAGATGAAGTATGAACTTACCAGCTAGTAGTATTAGCTAAAAGCAAGAAACTTGAATACATATAGAGAAAGCTTTACTCAACTGACCTAAACTACACTACTCATTTCATTCAAATTATCATATCTTTGTACACCTTCAACTCCTCTCCACTATATTGGTTAGAGAAAGAGTTACTAATGCAAAAAGACCCAAAAAAAAACAAAAAAAAAAAACCTCCTAACCTAAAAACTTGAACTTTTACTCTAAAAAGAAGTCATTTCAAACTCAATTTGCTTTCTCAACATGGCGCTTGAAAACTGTTTCCAAATCGGGAGGAGTAAAGAACTCCCTAACTCCATTATAGTGGCATCTTAAAGGAAGCCTAGGCTTCCTTGGAGCTGGAGGGCAAGGTAATTTGTCCGGTATTCTTGCTTCTTTTGAAGTTGGAGTTGTTGAACAAGGTTCTTCTTCCTCTTCTTCACTTTCTTTTCCTCTTGGTTTTGTGTTTATTGGCTTCAATGAAGTCCTTATGGCGATACCGGCTATTACCCATTTCTTCCCTTCTGAGTCTAATACTCCATCTACTTGTGGCTTTTTGGAGAACCCCATTTGTGATCAAAACCAAAGAAGGGACTTTGAAGCAAAAACAAAACAACACAAGGTGAGAAAATGGTTACTTTTTTATGAGTATGACTTAAAACAGAGCAAAAACAGAGGAATCCAAGTGAAAGGAAACAGAGACAAAGCAGGGGAAAAGCTATAATCTTTGACTAAAATCAGCCAGAAAATGGGAACAAAGAAGAGGAAAAATGAGTTTTTGATCAAACGTATCAAAACAAATGCAGAAACAGAGAAAAGGAGAAAGCTTTGAATGAGGGAAAAAGAGAGTTTTTGAGGGGAAAAATAAATGAAAGAGAAGTATATATTAAGCTTTGATTTCTTAAAAGGAGATCGGAGAGAGAGAAGAAGGATGGCTGCCCGGAAATTTACGGGCAGCCGAAACCGAGTGAAGAGAAATTTTTTGGCGCCAAATATTGGTAGTCTAATGAGCAACGGCTCTTTTTCCCGCCGAGATTTGTGGGAGTTTTCGATTTTGCCCTTTGTTTTGACATTATTGGTTTCTAGGAAGTGATGCTGCCCAGACAAGAACAATCACCGGCGTATTGGCAAAAGGAATTCATACACGACGTCGTTCCGTTAGTAGTAAGTAAAATGGGCTGAGAATGAGACGAATTGAGATTTTTTTTTTATTAGCCCATTAAAATGTCTATGGAAGGATTGATCATAGTCCAAATGAGAGGAAAATGAGCCAATATTTTGTGAAATTTTTGTCTAAAAAAAAAATTATGATCTAAAAATAAAAAAATATTAAAAATATTGAGATTTAAATACTAAACCTTTTAAATATTATCTAATTATATAAATCAATTTAAATTAAATTTTAAATTCGAATCATGACTTTATTTAATTTGTCATATTTAAAATTTAAATTTTTTTATGAAATTTAATTATACCTTATCTTTAAAAAACCTCACATGTTTTTTAAAATTTAAAGTTAAATTTTTTAGTTTATTTTTTTATAATTTCAAATCCAGCGAGTGTTCTTCAATAATATATTGTTTGGCTAGTTATGACCAGTATTAATTGATCAACAAAAGTTGGTTGAGATGGTAAGATTGGACTATTTTGTTTATAAAATTTAAATTTGAATTTAATTATGAATAATCTCTTTTGATTGACGATATACAAATCAAATATAAATTCTCTTTAAAATTTATGATCTACCCTCACCTTAACTTCGGAAAGCCTCCCTTTGTCTTAAATTTTTTTTTTTTGTCAAAAAAAATTAGTATTAATTGTGCATGTTTGAACCTAAAGGTAAATTTTTTAAAACAAAAAAAATAGTATAAAGCAAGTCCATATATCACAGGTCGAGACTTAAGCTTCGAATTCGCGCGGTTTCGAGACTCAGACATCCATTCATTCGACTTTTCAGATCAGTCTAACCGTCACGGCTCATACCCTTGTGAGGTATTGTCTGCTCTGACTCCTTTGACCTCACGATTTTATCTTACAAAAGGCACCTCACAAGACAGAGGTGGTGTGAACCATTTTATACCACAGTAACCCTCCTAGTATGTTCGATATGAGATTCAAGACTCTTCTTTAGGTCCGTGACATTCTCTCGCACCCAATTTTATGACGCATTCGTCACGGAGACTGATCACCCTGCCTATCTCCCTTTAGGTGCTTAGTGTGGATCGAATGGTTTAGAGTTGGCTCTGATACTATTTGTCACGGGTCAAGAGTTAAGCTCCGAACCCGCGCGGCTCCGGGACCTGGGCATCCACTCATCCAACTTTTCAGATCAAACTAATCGTCACGGTTCACACCCTTGTGAGGTAATGTCTGCTCTGACCTCCTGATCTCACGATTTTATCCTACAAAAAGTAACAGAAGTGATGTGAACCTTTTTATACTCCAGTGACCCTCCTATTATATTCGATATGAGATTCATGACTCTTCTTTAGATTCGTAACACATACAGCATCCAAAACAAAATTAAATGCTGAATTTAATTTGAGCAATAAAAAAAATTTAATGTGAAATTATTCCATCATCCAAAAAAAAAAAAAATTTTGGTTCAGTTATAAACCTAGTGTCCACTATAGTTCTAGGTTTCAGCCCTGAGCTGATCTCTTTAATTTACTCCTTTTTTTTTTCTTTCAATAATTCTCTTTACATTATAACATTAATGTAGTAAATGAAAATGCAGTTAAATTTTTCAAATTTAGTTCCCATGAGATTATTATTCACACACAACTTTTTTTTTTTTTTGTTTTCTTTATTTCTGTCTTATGATATTTGGTCATGTATTAATAATTTTGTTTGTTATGTTTCAAAATCATGGTAATTAAGAGTATGTTGTATTTTACGGTGGTGTTCGTACGTTATGAGATTAAGGTAACAAAAAGAAATCAATGATAGGATTTAAATTTATAATTGTACAGATTATTATAATTATTTGAATAAAAATTTGTGATTGTTTATTTATTATAAATAAATTTTTTTTTATAATTAATTTATTAATTCTAATTTTAAGAGTTTAAAGTTTTATTAAATCCTATAAACATATTTATATATTCATATTACGTGAAATACTAAAATTTATATATTTATATTATATTTTATACGAAAATTTTATATCATAATTTATATCAATATAAAAATATAAAATATTTATTTTAGTTATGTTAAACTCATATAAAATTATTATTAAAAATTTAAATCATATAATTTTTTTATTATATTTTAATATTGTATTTATATTATGTTATTATATTGTATTTTAAGTTGAAAAGTTTTTAAAACAGTACCCTTGATGTCTTAAAACCAAATTTTCTTCTCTTTTATTCTTTCTGTAGTCTCAAATTTTCTACTAGTTGACAATAAGAGAAATTTAGAATACTAAATTCAAAGAAAAAAACAGCCAAATGAATAAATTTTGGAGGGTATCGAATCTGGTGGAAACATTCACCTGTTTCATATTCGTGGTATGAAGCGTGCTCACAAAAATGACGACATTGGGTTGGCTTGGCCCCCTGCCCCTTTCAGTGGTGGGGGCCGGTGGGGGCCGGTGGCAAATGGCCGGCATGGCCACCCAGCCTTAACCATCGATCCAAAAAGGAAACAAGCAAATCCTAGTAATATATAAGAGAGCTGACATGGCTCCACCTACAGCTTTTGGCTGCGCGCCACCCTATATTCTTCGAGGCTATAATCACCTGCTTGCCTCATCCTTTGGGTCCCTATCATTTTTGGACCCAAAATTTTCCAGCCGTTGAATTAGAATTTTAGACTTTCAATAAGATTATAGATTTCATTACATTTTTAATGCAATGCGATTAAATTGATTGTATTATCAATTAAATTTAAATATCATTTTTAATAAAATTTAATATAAAATTTTTAATTATAATTATAATAATTTTTATTATTTTTTTAATTTCATTGAAATTAATTTTATTATCCATTCAAATAAATCCTCAATTTATTTGATACAATATATATGTATTCCAACTCTTTCATCTTCTACTTTTAACCATTATTCATTCCTTTGTTTGACACTATTTGTGTAAAATAATAGTATAAAACTTATCATCCAACAATAAGGTAAATTTTATAGTCTTGAATTAAGCATGTTTATGGATCGAATTTAATTTGAATCAAATTTTAAATTTTGGACTTGACCCGAACATTTACGAATAATTTAAATCTTATGCAAATAATTTGATATTTTGACTCCCACAAGTAATTTCTTGTTTAATTTTAGATACACTACTGCTAAGAAGTAAGCACGTCATATTTTGGCTTGAAGACTCCAACCAATAGGTGTAAAGCTTATGAACTCTAAAAAATAATACAAAACTAAATAAACCCTATATATCTACACCAAAAAAAAAAAAAATGCTTTTGTCCATTTGGATAATTAAAACTTAAAAACTTGCAACTAGAAAATCTTTAGATTCCAAACTTGCAATTAAAGAAAAAAAAAAAAAAGAGATTTATGGTGACAAGTGAAGCTAACCTACCATTCTACAAAGTTAGATCATATTTACCAAAAATAGTATTTGGATTTGGTATCTTAATTTAATCCAAACTTTATAATAAAATATAACTTTTTTTTTATCTTTTGTATTATGATTAAAATTTGAAATTTAATATTTTTAGCTGTGAAGCCGATTCTAAAACCATTAAGCTAATTGGCTATGAGTAAAAAACCATTCGAATCAAATCACTACTTAACTATTTTTTTTTTTTTTTTGCTAAAGACAAAACATCACTTATTAAATCTACTTAATTAATTGTATGTTAAAATTTTAATAGATTTGATAATTCGTATTATCATATCATGTAAAATATTATATTTATATCGTATTTTATACAAAAATCGCATGTCACAGTTCGTATAAATATGAAAATATAAAATATAATTTTTTGATTTTATTAAATCTATTTATAATTTTTTTTATTTTAAGTCATGTTATTTATATATATTCTATTTGTATCGTTTTCATATTGTATCACTGTATCATATTTCAAATTATCATATATAAATTTTAAACTATTTCATCATTTTCATATCTCAAACGTAGAATTTGACATTCTTAAATGATAGTTTATAGCATTATTCTTACAATTCATCCAATCTATACTAATATCATCAATTCCAACTTTCATTTTCCTAGATTATTAGTCATTGTTTGTGGTTATCCAAGTCAAAAGAAAATATTCTTGCAGGTTTGTTTCATTTTCATTCATCTACCATTCAATTTTTTGGTACCAAAATTTCCATGAATTTTTGGTTCAAATTAGGGTTAAAACAAAAGCCCTTTATCAAAGGTTTTGATGGAAGGTAAAGATAAAGAGTAGTTCACATCAAAGATGGACCCATGAAAGAACCGTCCATTATCTGTATTATTTAATCTACATTCTCCCCCTTTATTGACCGACCATGACCAAATGAATGGGACGCTTTGGGCTGTTTTTTAAATCTAATAATATAAAATTTAATATATTGATATGATATAAATATGATAAAAAATATAAAAATATCACGATTAAAAATTTTTGTAATAATTATATATGATTAATAAAATAAAAATATATTTTTTATATTTTTATATTAATATAAATTATAATATATAATTATTATAATTTATATAAAATATTATATGAATACATAAATTTTAATATTTTATATAATATAAATATATAAATCATCGTATCTATTTTTTATTGAGTTTGAGACACTGACATGGCCAACCAAGTTCGTGGTTTGCTCCATTGTTCATAGTAATTCATAATTGGTGGATGTAAAACCGGCCAACCTGAAAAAAACATGAGCAAAACAACGTACTTCTGTTTGATTTGAATGCTTCACTAGCTCAATTGTGATGACAATATATTTGTCTGTTTTATTATCAAACAAATTTCAAAATTCTAAATTCAAATCTCATTATAAATAAATTTACGTTGATTTGATTTGTTTATTAGTGATACAGAATTTGATCCTAATAAATGTCTTCAAATATCAAATCAAATAGAATTTGATTGAAAGCGAACCCTTCTTTCAATTGCAAATGTGTAAAAAAAAAAAAAAAACAAGCTCTTTAATTTTTTTCCATAAAAGACGAAGAAAATGAAAAAGCTTAGACAAAATTCACATGCAATACCTACTGAAAGTGGTAATCTAAGCCAAAATTTTCTAAATAGAGAAATAAACTAGAATTTGAAGCAAATTTTGTTTGGATTATAAGAAAATTTAGAAACAACTTGGTTCTATTGATTTTCCAAATTCTTCAAATTTCTAGCAAAATCAAAGTTTTTTTTATATATATATATATATATATATATGATATTTGTGGTCCTTCATGAATTATTGATTGTCCTTTGAAGTCAAAAACATTTCTCAATTATTTATTGTTTTAATCAAAATTAAAGAGGGTACAATTTTTTTTAAAATAAAAATAAAAAATTATTCGATTTCTCGAATCACAATAAAATATATTATATCTGACAATTTAAAATAAATAATTATAAATCGTATAATTAAAATTATTTCAATAAATTATTATCGATATGACTTAAACTTAAAATTTTTTTATTAAAAAAAAATGAGCCTTAAACAATTTGATCAAAACAAAAAGACATCCTAGTAATTCTGTCTTAATTATTTTTGTTGCAAAAAAATTTTTACATGAGCTGAAAAGGTAAAACGCAAGTTGGTGGAATGAATGTTTATCCACGTCAGGGGCGGCAGACGAAGACAATAAATTTTTGTTTGGTCGGTTTCAATGAAATTGTTCTTCCGTTAACTTTAAAATTTTCAAATATTATTTATTTAAAAATTCAAAATATTGATATACATGAAACAATTATACACAAACACGTAATTGAGAATTTTATCTACTTGGAACTTGACAGCTTGGAATTCTCTTTAATCTAATGGAAGCTGACGTGGAGTCGAGATGTCTTTGAGCTCTTACACGTCAGCAACCATTGAAAAAATCGCAAGAATGCCTAAATCAAATAGTATTGTTATTGGCAATCAAATGAGATAAGAATGAGCTCAATGATAAAGAATAAAGTATTTTTTTAAAAGTCAATAGCGATTATTAATTTTAATAGTAGTTTGGAACTCATCGTATTTTTTATATTATATGATTAAATTTATTATATCTTTAATTGAATGTAAATATTAATTTTAATAAGATTAAATCAACATAAATTTTTTATTAAATTTTTTTTAATCATATTTACGATATTTTTTTTAATTATAATTATAATAAATTTTATTATTATTTTTAATTTCACCGTAATTAATCTCATTATCTATCCAAATAAAATTTTAGTCTATTTCACGTATTACTTTTTTCATGTATAATCAATTTGTTATTATTAAGCTTTAAATTTTAAATTTAGTTTAATTAATTTATATATCACTTTTACGAGATGATGTTAAATCATATATTTAAAATTCAGAATTTAATATTTACAACGTTTTATTTTATTGCTCAATTAAAAAAATTAGATTTATTAAGATTAAAAATTTCTTTGCTTGTATGATTTAAGTTTGAAAGATTCAAGTTTTTTGTTTAAAAGTCAAAAGCTATTATTAATTTTGATTTATTTCACAAATTACTTTTTTTATGTATGATCAATTTGTTCAATAAATATGAAAAGGATTGGCTTATACTTTGAAAATTACTTTGCTTATATGACTTAAATTGGATCAACAAACCCAATAATTTGTACTTTTTCACTATTTCAAAAAATAAAATTTAGAATCATCACGTACATGAAGGATTCATATCACTTATAATTTTGTTTCTTATAATATTAAAATTAATCAATCATAACAAAAAATTATGCATAATTCATCACTTAAAAACTTGAATTTTGTATAATTTTTTTGATATATCACATATAATGTTAACTTATGATTAATTAATTATATTACAGTAATTGTAAATGATATATTTTCGTTCATGAAACTATGCACCCGTAAAAAAAAAAAAAAAAAAAAGACCTTCAAAAACTACCAAAGCAGTAATAATAATTGAGGCATGAAATTAAGCAAGCGGTCCCTTTAAAGTTGTTATCATGGACATTTCAATTTCAACAGCCTTCCTTTACATATTTCATTGCCATTGCCATAAAAAAGATATATATTTCTAAGCAAAATTTCAACCAATACTCAAAAGGAAAAAGCATCCCTTTTTTTTTCATAAAAATATTATTTATGGGAAGTTCATGGTTAGTGAGACAGATTCCTGGGCACCAAATGATGGGACCTCACTCAAAGTAGCCAATTATTGACTATTATATATAAGACAATTATAATCAAAATCTAACTATGCTTTGATTAGATAAGCATTTTGCTTTGAAAATTCTTAATTATCATGATTATCATATTGTCATAATTAGGTAATACATAATTTTTAAAAAAATTAATGAAAGTTACCAGTTTACAACCACTTTTGATATTGAGAGTTTGCTGCTTCTCTAATTCAATGCCTTTTTTACAATCAAAGTAACCATAAAATTGATATCTTTCATTGTTTCAAGTAGGTAAATTAGAAAAACTTTCATATCAATATTATGCTTAATATAGAGGCAACAAAAAGTTTGATTTGTATTTGCAAAAGGGTGATATAGTAATTTTAGACACGACACGAAAATGATAAAAAAAAAATTATATAAATTTGACAAAAACTAAAAATTGGGTTTTATATTTGATGTGTCAACACCAATTATAACATGATAATTTTCGTGTTTGATACAAAACAAATAAATCTCAGATACACGAATTGTCAGATCTAGATATAAGCATACCAAGCTAGCCTTCGACTTAATTTAGTTTTTCATCTTCTGCTTCAATCTCATTCCACTCCACTGCTTCAGAATTGTTTAAAAATTCCCTTGGAAAGACTCTAAGAAGACCTAACTTGATCTAGATCTTTTTACAGTTTGGTGTTTTTTTGCATGGTCAAGCTTGTAGTCAATGTGCCTGGCAAAAATGGAAAAGGGGAAAGTGAAGAAAAAGGAGAGTTAGAGCATTAAGTTCACAACTTTAAAGTTAATTGTGAAGAATTAGCCACAAATTTATTTACCAAAGGTGTTGGAACGCCCACAAGATAGCTGATCACATTGCCTTCAGACAAAAAAGAAACTGTTAAAAGGATTTGGCAGCTTCTTTCTGTAAGTGGAAACATCTCAACAATTTTCATTCTAAAATCAATTGATCTAACCGGAAGCTGATATTTTGCATTTTCAACAGAGCTGTATTAGCCATCCCAAGGCATGTGAGTGACCAATCAGTAGGGCCAATTTGCATGTATGGCCAACTAGCATGTGTATTAGCGAGTACCAAGTGGCATTTGTCAGCTTATAGCCTACTTTAAAGAATATATCCATCAGCAGATCAATATAGATATCTAACAATCATCCACCAATTTACAGTAATGAAAGTTTCAAATCAAAGGCAGTTTCTCTAGAATTCTCGGATTCGAATTCGATTACTTCTGCATGACAAGATGGCAACTGAAGCAGAGATCATTCCAGAACCCATTTCTGTAGTGGTACAGTTCTTTCCTCTTACATGATTTATGTTGTGATTATTTTCCATTTAACTAATAATTTTGAAGTGCATATATACTCTTTTACTACTTCTGCCTATTCTGAATACTGAAATACATACTTTGCAATCAAACTTTACTACATAGCATGCATGACATAACCATAGGAAGTTAGCAAGATGACATGTCTTTGATCGAGAAGGATACTGCAGTTTCAGAACAGGTAAAATCAGAAAGGTGGTCATGCATCTGGTTTCATCTTTGTATAGCAGTTTTTTAACTTTCGATGTTCTTGAAACACTTAAAACTGGATGAGCTCTGAGCTTTTTTATTATTCTTTTATGATGAAGCATATACTCTCCTTTTTTAATCAGCATAAAGACCCAAAAAGAGGTGATCTGGTCTTTCCTTCCTTTTCCAATAGAGCAATCAATATCTGTAGGTCTCTTTTTTCTTTCTATCAAACTATTTGGTTTTCAAAATAAAGATTAGATCCAGTATCTTTACTTACTATATTCTTTTGATCCATACGGAATAAAACCTCTGAAGTGATACAACACATTCATGAGAACAGTTGCTTGAGCTTCACCGAAACTTCTGTCAACTTGATAACACAGCCAAGATTTAGCTTAACCAGCATCATCAGTTCTAGAAAAGTTTTTAAGAACATAGCTTATAGCTCAGATTCAAAGCATATTTTCCATTCAACAAAGCCCAACAGATCAATATAACCTTACTAAACTTTATAGCTACCATAACTAAGTCTTGAGTTTCTGATTTATTGTTTCGAGCCATTATTAGATGTCTCAGTTCTCGAATGAATATACTGCTTAAAAGTTATGTGGATAATAGTATCAACTTCAGTCTCAATTCTCAAAAGAACATACTGCTTAGAACATTAGGATAATAGTACTTGCTTTTCTGCATAGCTAAATAAAAAATGGATGCAGCTAAAAAGTTATTTTCCCTTTAAGTACCTTTTTGTACAAAAAAGGCTGTAACTTGAAAATAAGGTTTTTGTCAAAAAGAGTCCGCAGCCTGAAAATAGGGGAAAAGAGTTACAAGTAGTGAGATTTGAATCCCAACTTGTTAGATATATAATGGTAACTGCATGAACCAATTAAGCTAAGCTTCGGGTTCTGTTTTTCAGGATTATGCCAGATCAAAAACATTGGCTTTCGCAAATAACTAATAAAGATCACTTCTTTACAAATCCTAAAATCAATAATTTAGGTGAATATCTTTTGGCCAAAAAACATAATAATTTAGGTGAATATCTGCATACAGAATAAGTAGAAAGTTCAAACAAATACATTTGATGATTAGTTGCATCAGCATAACATAACTGCTTACTTATATTGATTTACAAAAACAAAATATCCATTAGAGCGAACGAATGACCAGCTTATTGATGAAAAGAAGTCTACCTTATGTAAGTTTAAGCATCAAACTCCTCACAAACTATTTGATTAAGTCTTAAGCATTACCAATATAGAAATATATCCACAAACATAGTAATTTGTTAAAATCGGATTTACTTGCCTAAACTTGAATAAGGTTGGTAAAGATATTAAGGATCTGATTCTGATATAACAATCTGACAGCCAACTTGCTCTAATGTCACTATTATTTGAAAATTCTTTGGTCAAACCTTGTCTTCGTCTTCCTATTCCTCATATAATTTGATTAAATGAATGTAAAGTAGTGAGGTACACTTGCATTTGATTTCTGTTATTATGAAATGGTAGTTCAATATGAGTCATTTTAGGGGGAAAATAAAAGAAAGTTCAAAATGAATAGTATAATGCAGCATGCTGAAGTTTCATAACTGAAAGTTGATTTTACCATACCGAAGAAGTACTGCCTTTTTTCCTGTTGACTTCATTCCATATGTGCCTCCGACAATTTTCTCAGAAATAAGATTTGTTTGTGCTGGGAGGGAAAAAAAGAACAGAATTGGAATAGTTTACCAAATCTAATATTGTTACCAAAGAAGCCTATTCTTCCAAAAATAAGATTTGTTCACACTGGAAAAGGAAAAAAAAAGAACAGAAATGGATAACTTTTCCAAATCTAATATTGTTACCAAAGAAGCCTATTCTTTCAAAGAATAAAAATGCAGGTTTCTACCACCATTCTGTAAATGTAAATTAAAAAAAACATATTTATTCTGCATGCAGAAAACTGAAGAGGAGAGCAAACAGTTGACCTTGGAACTGTGTGACAAAGCTGTCGAGTTTCTACCAGGCGGCTTGAAGAAATTCCAAGGTGGATCGATCCAGCCTGCTGAAACTGATGAATATTCAGCTAAAGCAGAAAACATGGAAGTAGCCAGTAATAATGGGGTTGAAGCCATGAATACAGTCTCTGAAGGCAATCCTGAAATCTCTAAGGGTGAAGGTTTTTTAATATCACCTGAGATTTCCACGGTTGCCAATGAGACCTGTGGAATGTCAGGGCACAGGGAGGTTGATGACACTGCATTTAAAGCAGAGAAGATACCAGAGGATGAAGAAAAGATGGTGGTTGACAAAAAGATTCAGCTTGAGGAAGTGGCAGGAACTGTGGATGAAGTGAAGGAAGCAACAGAAGACAGAATGGAAAAGGGTGACATAGTTCATGGCATTGATGAGTTGAACCTCGATGTTGTAGGAGAGAAAAGAGTGGAGGAGGTTGAGGTAATTGCTGACCGAGATTCTTCAGTGGAAGAGACACGTGGGAGCTTGGAAGAAGAAACAAATTACTCACAAGAAAATGAAGGATCAAGGACAGATGAGAATGTTGATATTGAGTCCAGCACCAAGTTAGAGCTCAAGAAACAAGCTTCAATTGACACTCCTGATCCAATAATTGACAGCTTGAAGGAGGCTAATGAGCCAGTTACTGAGGCCAATAACTCCAATCTTGTTAAAGAAGTCAAAGACACCGAACCAGAGAAGCAGCCTGCCATAGTGGGAAAGGATCAAATAATTTCTGATAGTGTTGGAGACACCTTACCCTCAACAGTAGCAGAAAGTTCAGAGATCAAGGAACATGAAACAACCTCAACAGTAGCAGAAATTGAGGATGTAGCTTGCGTGCATGAACCTGCGTCAGAAGTGGATGAGAAACTTGAAGAGGTCTCCAGTATCATAATCAAAGACAAAAGCCAAGCTACAATAGAATCACGTGAGGAGATCAAATGCATCACTGGAGAAAATAATGGCATACAAGATAAGAATGTGTTAAATACTTCTGTCATGAAAACAGAAGAGCTATGTTCGCAAGAAGTAGACAATCAGGTCACGTGCAACTTAGGCTCTGATATTGGGACAGAGAATACTGTTGAGAGTCCAACAGAAGAAAGTGGACAAAGTGAAATCACTGAGAAAACTGACCAAGATTCAGGCATGTCGAGTAATTTATGTAAAGATTATTCAAATTCTGAATCAGAAAATGTTGGGGTGGACGTGAAAGTTGTGCAGGCCACAGACAAAGAGCCGGCGATGACAGAGGCCTCAGATGAACTGAAAAGGGAAGAGGATTCTACTGTTCCAATGCCTGGAGGAGATAATAGTGAAGTAGAAAATGTTGATTTTGTACAGCAGAGTCAGGAGGGAAAATCAGAGAAGGAAAATGCAGAAACAAGCACAAGCATCAAAGAAGTGACATCTGTCAAAGATCATGAAGAAAGACTCGAGGGAGAAGGGATGGAAGACAAACCGACCAATACTGATGCTGACAGAGAAAATGGAGAATCAAAAAGAAAGGTCAAAACAATTTCCAGTTTTCAGTTTTCATACTACTTTTTTCTTTTCATTTTTAATATCAACGGTGTCATAATCATATATATTATTGCCAGGGTTTAACATAAATTCTGTGCTTCCTACAGGATCAACTACAAATTGAAGTAAATGAGAATACTGAAACCGTGGAAGTTGAGATTTCAAACAAGAATGCTGATGATTTCCATGTTGCTGATTCATTAGCTGGACAACCAGTGGAAAAGGAAGACAAAAAGCAGTACGAGTTCTCCGATGTTCAACCTGAAGAACAAGTCCATGAAGAAATTGGAGCATCCAAGGAAAAGCAAGAAGATGATGGAGATGTATCTGAGGCATGTCAAAGCAGAGATAGCACAAATCCAGAGCATATATTCACAGAAGCAGCAGCAACCACAGATTTGAAATCAGAAACAAGTGAAATGGATAAGGAGAATGTAAAAGAGGTTTATCTCTTGGGCTCTGAAAAATGTTCAGAGAGCAATGAAGCTCTGGAGAGCAAAGAAGAGGGGATACAACGGGAGTTAGAAGATTGTACTGCAGAGAAACCTGAATCAAAGGATGCCATGGAGAACATAGAAGATAACTTGAAACAGGAAGAAACTAAAGAGGTCTAATTTTAAAGCATGAATACTAACTCAATTACAATATATATTTTTTAATTTTAAACTCTTTTCCTGAAAAAGCAAGGGAAAAAAAGGAGAGATCATCATTATAATTGTTAATAAAAGTTAACCTTATTCTTCATGCAGGTTTGTGAAGGTCCAAAGTCCATCATAAAGGAAGAATGTGCTATTATAGTTGACTCACCGAAATCTAATGAAGAAGATGAAAAAGAAGAGACACCTGAAGTGGAGGTGAGATTTGGATGGCTTTTAAAATTTTGCAGAGCCTTGGTCTTGATGTTAAGTTGAAAGCTGAAACCTCCATGTTTCACCAATCTTTCAATATATTTTTTGTTCAGGTATGTGAAAAGCAGGAAACAGACAACACAGTTGAGAATGCTGAAAAACAAATTCTACAGGAAGACAAGGACCAGATTACACTGCTGACAGAGACAATGAAAGAGAAATCTAAAGAAGAGAATACCGCAGCAGTGACATCCATAGAAGAGGTAAATAGATGCACAAAATGCAAAACAGCACAACCAGAAAGTCTTGTACCCCATCAAAAGGGCTGTGCATTAAATAGTTTTTTTGCTTTATCCTACTTCAATTCAAAAGGTCTGGTCCATTCAATTCAAGCCACTGATGAAGTTTTATAACATTGAAATGCAGAAAATAGAGGATGACAGTAAAGCTGAGAACAACTTTGAAGTTTCCACATCAGCAACAGATAAGGAGGACTCTTTGGAGAAAGAAAACAAGGAAAGAGAACCCGAAATAGAGGTCAGTTATATATGGAATGTATAGTTTTTGTGCTCGGTATTTCATATTGGACCATTTCTGAAAGATGCTAAAATACAACAGATATACTTCCTCTAAATTAAGGCATTCAAACAGCCATGAGGACAATACAACTGCATATTTTTTGTCAAAAAAATCTCAACAAAAAAGGGAAAAGGAACTAAGATCTTTTTCATTTTAATGCTAAAGCAAGTGGTTTTTCCCCCTTCGTTTTCCTTGCATCTTATAAGGGGAGAGGGAAAGCAACTGTCAGCTCTGGCTGGCTATCCTGAGTGGAAGTAAATTAAATCTTTAGGAAACTCTAATAAAGTATTCTGACTATAAATATGTTATCCACATTCATCCAAGGATGCACATGCCTAAAGAACCAACAGAGTATAACCTTATTAACTTCTATCAATACATTAATAAACCAGATCATCAACACGAATCTTTCCTCAGTTCCTGCAATGTAAAAGAAAAAGATGCGAAGTGAATTCTGCTTAAAATCGGAAAAAGAAGGGGCAAAAAAAGAGTTCACCAATCAGAGAGGTGTTATGCCACTGATGCAGACCATAACATCAGCAAGTAGGCCAGCAAACCTCCAAATCAGTCTAAAGGATAGAGATCTCCAAGAATGATAAATTCAATTCATGAACTTAGCACAAAGAACGACCCTTGGCCTGATGTGATTTTTTCTGTTTTTAATCCAATCTGTTACCTTCTAGTAGTTTGTCATGTTTAAGTTGAAATTCTGTTTGTCATGCAGGTGTATAAAGAATCAGAAACGGCAGCTTCAGTCACCACAAAAGAAAATCCAGACTTGGAGGAATATCCTATAGCTGACATCTCCAACTCATCAATTAGTAATGAAATTGCTGAGGAAAGCATAAAGGAAGGTGAAAGCAGCCCAATGAAGTTAACAGAAGAGGTCGGCTAATAAATGAAAGTGGTCCAACAATGTTTTTTCTTTTTAATCATTCTTACTTGCTAACTTACACAGTCAATTGTTTTACAGGTTAGCAACTCAAACATTGAGCAAGCTGACTCTATAGAGGAAACAACAAAGCCAAATAATGATCCTAGTCTGTTTGATGTAAAGGAGTCAAGAGAAGAAATAACACCAATTGAAGTCAAAGAAGACCTTGTCCATAGTTCTTCGTTTGAGCTCGAGGAGTCCAAAAAGGACAGTGAAGAAAAAACCTCAGTAAAAGGAAGCATCAATACTGCTGATTTGGACTCCACATCACGTGCAGAAGGAACAGAAGAAACGAACATAAAAGAAGCTGAAGCAGAAGAGGAAAAGAATGAAAGAAAGAATGTTCTTTCCGTCGTAGAGGATGACCTAGCAACGACTGAACATGAAGGGATTGGTGTAGAGAGTACTGACATTGATGTGAAACCACTGGACTCCTCCATAACATGCGAGAAGGACATGAACAGTCCCCAAGAAGAAGATGGAATGCAGGATAAAATTCCAAATGCAGGAAGTGAAGATCAAACGGAGATGACCACCAAGGAGATTCCCTCGAAAGAGATATTAGGAGATGAAGAGAAGGAACCATCTACCTCGCCTTCAGAAGAATATGAGGCCACACTCACTGTAGAGAAAATAACTGATGAAACTTCAGAAAAAGATCAGGCTCCATACGAGCGCTCAGAAACTCCTGTGTCACAAGCAACAGATGAGATATTAATGCAAAATGAGGATAATCCCACGTTAGATGTCCCTAAAGCAGAGGCTGAAGATACTGGAAAGGAAAGCGGACATGAAGTCATGGATCACATGGCTCAGGAACCAATTGTGCGTACAGAGAAGGAATCTGGAAAATGCAGCTCTGTGGCAGAAACCAACGTCTCTAATGTGGAAGAACCTAGAGAACTAGAGAATCAAACTGATGCTTGTGAGGCAAAAACACTGCAAGATGAACAATCATCAGATTTAGGATTGGAAAGAGAGAAAATTGAAGATGGAAAGTCATTGGATGAAGCCACAGATTTGGGAGAAACCTCATGCAAGGATGGTGAAAAGGCTATAGAAGAAAAAGAGAATTTAGCTAAGAACTTGGAAAAACCAGAAAGCTTGAAGGAAGATTCTGAAATTGGAAAAGACGACACTGAACTCACAAGAGGAGCTCATGATCAGATTCCTGAGGTGGTTAACGTGAATGATAATGCAAAGGTTAGTGAAAATTACTCGTTTCACTCCTCTTTTTTTTTTTTTTTTTTGTTATGAAAAACAAAATCAAATTGAAGATATGAAAATGGAAGCCATTTCAATTTTGATAATTTTCATTTTACAATTATGACAGAGATTCAAGTTCTTTTCTTAAAGAAAAGAAGACAAAAACCAAAATTTATGTATTTTCCATATTGGAAAAATAAGTCGGTTGTGTATAATGTTCAATCTCATTCAGAAGTCATATCACCATTCAATTGTTTCTCTTCATTTAAGTAGCAGACTTCTCTAACACTCAACTAATTTATCAATTTCAAACAGAATGCTGAGCTAGCACTAGAAGGTTTTGAAGAAAAGCCCAAATCTGACTTTGAACCAGTGGCCGAAGACCAAAGTAAGGAAACATTCCCTGAAACCAGCACTGATGTTCAGAATCAAGAAACTGAAAAACAGATAAAAGAGGAACAGGAAGACAAACTGGAGAATGAAGACTATATTAACAGAGAAGAAAATGCAAACGAAGTTACCAAGGCTGTTATTTTGTCCGAGGAGGTAAGGAACACTTATGAACATTTTGTCTTTATGATTATTTAAGCAGGTGTCATTCTGTTATGTTGACAAATATTAATTTTTAGCAGGTTGATAAGGAGGTTGAGAAAGCTGATGATAGTAAAGACATCAAACAAGAAATCATGGAGGAAGACGGTAGCGAAAATGAACTTCATCCAGTATCAAAAGGAGATGAAACAACTAATGAGGTCATCTCAATAATTCATAATGAATAGTTATTCAAATAGCCTTTTTAGATTTTAAATTTTTAAACATTTTAACTATGTATTGACAGGTGGAAGTGGAAGCCTACAGTTCAGTCTCAACTGAATGTCTCAAGGAAAACAAGGAACAGATAGAAGCAGAAAATTCAGAGGTTGAAGAACATTCAACCAATGACAGAGAAGCATCCCATGTCATAAAAGAATTAGAAGAAAGGAGAAAGGATGAAGAGTCTGGAGACCCAGTAAGTGTGCACAGTGAAGATAGAGATGCAGAAGAAAAAATTGAGGAGATTATTGATGACTCAAACCTCAGTCATGACGAGAGTCATATTGTAGCTGTGACAGAAGTAAAAGCAGAGACAAGCTTAAATGACGCTGAGGTGAATGAGAAGATTGTAAATACATCGAATATCAGCTCAGTCAAGGTGAGCCTAGAAACTATTGAGAGTGATGCTAATCAAGAGACTAAAGAAGTAGAGAATGTGCAGCTTGAAGAAATATCCTCTGACTTGGCAACCCAAGTCCCAACTAAAGACAATGATGAAGTGGAAAAGCAGAGTCTAACTGTGGAAAGTGTAGACAAGGATGAAACTGACGAAATCAAGAGAGATCCTGAGGCATTTTACATGCCCAATGATCAGGCTGAAACTGAGAAAAGCCTAACAGTGGAAAAGGTGGACCAACTAAACAGTGATCATGAGCTTGCAGAGACAAAGAGTGAAGCCTCCAAAACTTCAAACAAAGATGAACTGGGGAAAACTGAATTAACTTCAGATGGAGATCATGTTTCTGAAGACAAGGGCACAGAACAAGATGCAGAAACCACAAAAAGCCTAACAGCAGAAGGACCAGAAGCCAACAAAGTTGAAGAAACCAAAGGAGAACCAGAAACATCATCCGATTACATGTCTCAGAGTGTTGAAACTATTTTGAAAGATGATACTAGTTCCCCTAGTACTCTTCCAGAAGAGAAACTGGAGGAGCAACTTCAAACTTCTACCTGCACATTGCCTTCAGAGGAGGAAGAGATCAGAGCTGCACACACAATTGAGAACATTGAAGAAGAGATACAGAAAGATGCTGAAATAAAACAGGAGAGTCTAGAAGATTCTTCTGACACAAAGACAATAGAAGAGGTATGCTTGCCAAATGAAGAACAACGAGAGCCCAAAACAGTCCCAGAAGAAGAAACTATTGCTGACGAGGGTCTTCAAAATGATGAACCAGAGGGGCAGATTGAAACTACATCTTCTACATTGCCTTCCGAGGATGGAACTGGTGCCATAGGTGAGGAGGTAGAATTTGGTGAAACAAAGGAAGAAGTACCCACAAAGCTGGATGTCATTACAGGAGATGAAAAAACTGGTGAGCAGACTCTCTCGGCTAATAAACCAGAGGGGACTGCATGCTCTCCATTGGTTTCAAAGGAAAAGGAGGAAGAAAATATAAGCATGGTTGAGAATACAGAAGAAGAGAAAATAAATGAAGCGGACATTCCAGACAAGATCTCAGAAGATTCTTCCAATGCAAAGAAAATGGCAGAGATATGCTTAGAAAAAGAAGAGTTTCAGGAGCTTGAAGTTGCTAAGAAAGATGAAACTGCTGCTGCTCAAGCTCTCCAAGTGAAGGAGCCAAATGAGCAGTCTTTCACTTCAGCATTGCCTGCCGAGAACATAGAGCATGGAACTAAATCCAATGAGGAAGAAAATCAGTGTGAGAAAACAGATGAAGGAAACGAAATCATACCTAAAGAAGATTCAAAAGAAGAGGTTAGCAATACTAGCTCAAAACCTTAATAATTTCATGTATTTCCTATTAATTTCCGTATCTATTATTCTCTTGCTTCTAAAATTTATTATCTTGAAATCTATTAACTGAGGAGGAAAAATGACAGGCCATTGATGACAAGGAAGTTAGTGAAACATCTTATTCAACTTCCCATTCGGAAGAGCTGACGAAAGATGGCTCTGGAGAAGATGAGCAAAAGGATAAACTGGTTGAAGACAAGACATATGAAGAGGTCAGGAAACAGAAACTGAACTTTGTTCATCTTATTTGTTTCTTGCTCTTTTATATCGATATTGAAGCTTTAATCTATAACAGCTCAATGTGGAAGCTCAAAAGATCAGTGAAAATGATACAACTGAAAAGCAGGTCAAAGATAAAACTGTTGAGGATCCAGGCGAAGCTTCAGTTGTCAGGATTGAAACCACAACAGTAACAGAAGAGGTCAGACTACTTTGAATCCTCCCTTCAAACTTTGATTTGAATAATATTTTATGCAAATGTACCTGTAACAGAAAGTGCAACAGTCTTGTTGATTTCATGAAACTGTTCAAAGGACGAAAGAGACTCCAGGTTTTAGTATAAAACATGGTTAGCTCATTGAAGGACCTTTTATAAATCAAAATATTATGGGAGAGGGATTGCAGTAGAATAACTTAGATCTTATATAAGAGAAGAGGCAAGCAAAATTCTTGAAGCTAGAATTATTCTTTTTTCAGTTATTATTTTAAATTTCTAGTTGTCAGATCCCTCAATCATTCTAGGAGCTGCAAATGAAATCTAAGCATCATAAAATAAGAAAAATAACAGATAAAAATTAATCATACTGAGCAGCTCTATGTTTCATCATTTATCAGGAATCAAGCGCTGAACTATCAGCCACAGAAAACAGTCAAATAATTGATGATATTCAGCAGCCAGAGGAAGCAACTAAAATCGCATCTGATGAGCAGATTCCAAGGGAATTAGATCCCCAAGAGAACACAGAGATACAAAGTTCAATTTCCAAGGAACTTGTTCCAATTGGATTGCAGGATAGAGTTGCAGAATCCTCACAGAAGTCTGAAGTTGGAGATGAGCATGGTGGAGGAAAATCAGCAGTTAATTCAGGTGAAGAAATAACCGAGGAGTCTACATCAGTGGAAGATTTGACTAAGATATCATCATCTGACCACGTCGAAAGCTCCACAAAGGAAACTTTGCAAGTAACTCAAGACGTGATTAAGAAGAGAGAAGCAACAGATGAAACTAATGCTTCTCAAATTCTTCTAGAGGAGAAACCAGAGGAGCAAACTGAAAAACAGATAAAAGAGGAACCGGAAGACAAACTGGAGGATGAAGACCATATTAACAGAGACGAAAATGCAAACGAGGTTACCAAGGCTGTCATTTTGTCTGAAGAGGTAAAGAACACTTATGAATATTTTGTCTTCATGATTATTTAAGGAAGTGTCTTTTTGTTGTATTGACAAATATAAACTTTTAGCAGATTGATAAGGAAGTTGAGAAAGCTGATGATAGTGAAGACATCAAAGAACATATCATGGAGGAAGAAAGTAGCACCAATGAACTTCATCCAGTATCAAAAGGAAATGAAACAACTAATGAGGTCATCCCAGTAATACATAATGAATAATTATTCACATAGCATTTTCAGATGTTAAATTTTTAAACATTTTAACTGCTTATTCACAGGTGGAAGACTACAGTTCAGTCTCAACTGAATGTCTCAAGGAAGCTGGCTCCAAGGAACAAATAGAAGGAGAAAACTCAGAGGTTGAAGAACATTCAACCAATGACAGAGAAGCATCCCATGTCATAAAAGAATTAGAAGAAAGGACACAGGATGAAGAGTCTGGAGACCCTGTAAGTGTGCAGAATGAACATACAGAAGCAGAAGAAAAAATTGAGGAGATTATCGATGACTCAAAACTCTGTCATGACGAGAGTCATATTGTAGCTGTGACAGAAGTAAAAGCACAGACAAGCTTAAACGATGCTGAGGTGAATGAGGAGATTGTAAATACATCGAATATCAACTCAGTCAAGGTGAGTCTAGAAACTATTGAGAGTGATGCTAATCAAGAGACTAAAGAATTAGAGAATGTGCAGCTTGAAGAAATATCCTCTGACTTGACGCCCCAAGTCCCAACTAATGACAATGATGAAGTGGAAAAGCAGAGTCTAAATGTGGAAACTGTAGACAAGGATGAAGCTGACGAAATCAAGAGAGATCCTGAGGCATTTTACATGCCTAACGATCAGGCTGAAACTGAGAAAAGCCTAACAGTGGAAAAGATGGACCAACTAAACAGTGATCATGAGCTTGTAGAGACAAAGAGTGAAGCCTCCAAAACTTCAAACAAAGATGAATTGGGGAAAATTGAATTAGCTTCAGATGGAGATCATGTTTCTGAAGACAAGGGCACAGAACGAGATGCAGAAACCACAAAAAGCCTAACAGCAGAAGAACTGGAAGCCAACAAAGTTGAAGAAACCAAAGGAGAACCAGAAACATCATCTGATTACATATGTCAAAGAGTTGAAACTATTTTGAAAGATGATATTAGTTGCCCTAGTACACTTCCAGAAGAGAAACCAGAGGAGCAACTTCAAATTTCTACCTGCACATTGCCTTCTGAGGAGGAAGAGATCAGAACTGCACACCCAATTGAGAACATTGAAGAAGAGATACAGAAGGATGCTGAAATAAAACATGAGAGTCAAGAAGATTCTTCTGACACAAAGACAATAGAAGAGGTTTGCTTGCCCAATGAAGAACAAAGAGAGCCTAAAACAGTCTCAGAAGAAGAAACAATTGCTGACCATGGTCTTCAAAACGAAGAGCCAGAGGAGCAGATTGAAACTACATCTTCTACATTGCCTTCTGAGGAAAGGGAGCATGGAACTGGAGCCATAGGTGAGGAGATACAATATGGCGAAACAAAGGAAGAAGTACCCAAAAAGCTAGATGTCATTACCGGAGGTGAAATAACTGGCGAGCAGACTCTTTTAGCTAATAAACCAGAGGGGACTGCATGCTCTCCGTTGGTTTCAAAGGAAAAGGAGGAAGAAAATATAAGTATCGTTGAGAAGACAGAAGAGGAGAAAAAAAATGAAGCAGACATTCCAGACAGGATTTCAGAAGATTCTTCTGAAGCAAAGAAAACGGCAGAGATATACTCGGAAAAAGAAGAGTTTCAGGAGCTTGAGGATGCTACGAAAGATGAAACTGCTTCTGCTCAAGCTCTCCAAGTGGAGGAACCAAATGAGCAATCTTTGACTTCAGCATTGCCTGCTGAGAACATAAAGCATGGAACTACAGCCGATGAGGAAGAAAATCAGTGTGAGAAAACAAATGAAGGAAATGAAATCATACTGAATGAAGCTTCAAAAGAAGAGGTAAGCAATACTAGCTCAAAACCTTAATAATTTCATGTATTTCCTATTCATTCTTGTATCTATCATTCTCTTTCTTGTAAATTTATTATTTTGACAACTATTAACCGAGGCGGCAAAAATGACAGGTCATTGATGACAAGGAAGTTACTGAGACATCTTATTCAACGAAAGATGGCTCTGAAAAAGATAAGCAAAAGGATAAGCTGGTTGAAGACAAGACATATGAAGAGGTCAGGAAACAGAAACTGAACTTTGTTCATCTTATTTGTTTGTTGCTTTTTTATATCGATATTGAAGCTTGAATCTGTAACAGCTCAATGTCGAAGCTCAAAAGACCGGTGGAAATAATATAATTGAAAAGCAGGTTGAAGACAAAACTGTTGAGGATCCAGGCCAAGCTTCAGTTGCCTGGATTGAAACCACAACAGTAACAGAAGAGGTCAAACTACATTGAATCTTCCCTTCAAACTTTGATTTGAATAATATTTTATGCAAATGTAACTGTAACAGAAAGTGCAACAGTCTTGTTGATTTTATGAATCTGTTCAAATGATGAAAGAGATTCCAGGTTTTAGAATAAAAAATGGTTAGCTCATTGAAGGACCTTTCGAAAATCAAAATATTATGGGAGAGGGAGTGCAGTAGAATAACTTAGATCTTATATAGGAGAAAAGGCAAGTAAAATTCTTGAAGCTAGAATTATTCTTTTTTCTGTTATTATTTTAAATTTCTATTTGTCAGGTCTCTCAATCATTCTAGGAGCTGCAAATGAAGTCTAAGCATCATGAAATAAGGAAAATAACTGATAGAAATTAATCATACTGAGCAACTCTGTGTTTCATCTTTTATCAGGAATCAAGCACAGAACTGTCAGCCGCAGAAGGCAATCAAATAATTGATGATATTCAGCAGCCAGAGGAAGCAAATAAAATAGCATCTGATGAGCAGATTCCAAGGGAATTAGATCCCAAAGAGAACAAGGAGATACAAAGTTCGATTGCCGAGGAACCTGTTCCAATAGATTTGCAGGATAGAGTTGCAGAATCCTCACAGAAGTCAGAAGTTGGAGATGAACACGATGGAGAAAAAACAGCAGTTAATTCAGGTAAAGAAATAACTGAGGAGTCTACATCAGTGGAAGATTTGACTAAGATATCATCATCTGACCACGTCAAAAGCTCCACAAAGGAAACTTGGCAAGTAACTCAAGACATGATTGAGGAGAGAGAAGAAACAGATGTAACAAATGCTTCTCAAATTCTTCTAGTGGAGAAACCAGTGGAGCAATCTGAGAAACAGATAAAAGATGAACCAGAAGACAAACTGGAGGATGAAGACCATGTTAACAGAGATGAAAATGCAAACGAGGTTACCAAGACTGTCCTTTTGTCTGAAGAGGTAAAGAACACTTGTGAATATTTTGTCTTTATGATTATATAAAGAGGTGTCTTTTTGTTATATTGACAAAAATTAATTTTTGGCAGATTGATAAGGAAGTTGAGAAAGCTGATAATAGTGAAGACATCAAAGAACATGTCATGGAGGAAGAAAGTAGCACAAATGAACTTCATCCATTATCAAAAGGAAATGAAACAACTAATGAGGTCATCTCGCTAATACATAAGGAATAGTTATTCACATAGCATTTTCAGATGTTAAATTTTTAAACATTTTAACTACTTATTCACAGGTGGAAGACTACAGTTCAGTCTCAACTGAATGTCTCAAGGAAGCAGACTCCAAGGAACAGATAGAAGGAGAAAACTCAGAGGTTGAAGAACATTCAACCAATGACAGAGAAGCATCCCATGTCATAAAAGAATTAGAAGAAAGGACACAGGATGAAGAGTCTGGAGACCCTGCAAGTGTGCAGAATGAACATACAGAAGCAGAAGAAAAAATTGAGATTATTGATGACTCAAAACTCTGTCATGACAAGAGTCGTATTGAAGCTGTGACAGAAGTAAGAGCAGAGACAAGCTTAAACGACACTGAGATGAATGAGGAGATTGTAAATACATCGAATACCAACTCAGTCAAGGTGAGTCTAGAAACTATTGAGAGTGATGCTAATCAAGAGACTAAAGAAGTAGAGAATGTGCAGCTTGAAGAAATATCCTCTGACCTGACGACCCAAGTCCCAACTAATGACAATGATGAAGTGGAAAAGCAGAGTCTAAATGCGGAAACTGTAGACAAGGATGAAGCTGACGAAATCAAGAGAGATCCTGAGGCATTTTACATGCCCAACGATCAGGCTGAAACTGAGAAGAGCCTAACAGTGGAAAAGGTGGACCAACTAAATTGCGATCATGAGCTTGAAAAGACAAAGAGTGAAGCCTCCAAAACTTCAAACAAAGATGAATTGGGGAAAATTGAACTAGCTTCAGATGGAGATCATGTTTCTGAAGACAAGGGCACAGAGCAAGATGCAGAAACCACGAAAAGCCTAACAGCAGAAGAACTGGAAGCCAACAAAGTTGAAGAAACCAAAGGAGAACCAGAAACATCATCTGATTACATATGTCAAAGAGTTGAAACTATTTTGAAAGATGATATTAGTTGCCCTAGTACACTTCCAGAAGAGAAACCAGAGGAGCAACTTCAAATTTCTACCTGCACATTGCCTTCTGAGGAGGAAGAGATCAGAACTGCACACCCAATTGAGAACATTGAAGAAGAGACACAGAAGGATGCTGAAATAAAACATGAGAGTCTAGAAGATTCTTCTGACACAAAGACAATAGAAGAGGTTGGCGTGCCCAATGAAGAACAAAGAGAGCCTAAAACAGTCTCAGAAGAAGAACCAGTTGCTGACCAGGGTCTTCAAAACGATCAACCAGAGGACCAGATTGAAACTACATCTTCTACATTGCCTTCCGAGGAAAGGGAGCATGGAACTGGAGCCATAGGTGAGGAGATACAATATGGCGAAACAAAGGAAGAAATAACCAAAAAGCTAGATGACATTACTGGAGGTGAAATAACTGGTAAGCAGACTCTCTCAGCTAATAAACCAGAGGGGACTGCATGCTCTCCGTTGGTTTCAAAGGAAAAGGAGGAAGAAAATATAAGCATGGTTGAGAAGACAGAAGAGGAGAAAATAAATGAAGCAGACATTCCAGACAAGATTTCAGAAGATACTTCTGAAGCACACAAAACAGCAGAGATATACTCAGAAAAAGAAGAGTTTCAGGAGCTTGAAGATGCTACGAAAGATGAAACTGCTTCTGCTCAAGCTCTCCAAGTGGAGGAACCAAATGAGCAGTCTTTGACTTCAGCATTGCCTGCTGAGAACATAAAGCATGGAACTACAGCCAATGAGGAAGAAAATCAGTGTGAGAAAACAAATGAAGGAAATGAAATCATACTGAATGAAGCTTCAAAAGAAGAGGTAAGCAATACTAGCTCAAAACCTTATAATTTCATGTATTTCCTATTCATTCTTGTATCTATTATTCTCTTGTAAAATTTATTATTTTGACAACTATTAACTGAGGCGGCAAAAATGACAGGTCATTGATGACAAGGAAGTTACCGAGACATCTTATTCAACTTCCCATTTGGAAGAGCTGACGAAAGATGGCTCTGAAAAAGATGAGCAAAAGGATAAACTGGTTGAAGACAAGATATATGAAGAGGTCAGGAAACAGAAACTGAACTTTGTTCATCTTATTTGTTTGTTGCTTTTTTATATCGATATTGAAGCTTGAATCTATAACAGCTCAATGTCGAAGCTCAAAAGACCGATGAAAATGATACAATTGAAAAGCAGGTTGAAGATAAAACTGTTGAGGATCCAGGCCAAGCTTCAGTTGCCTGGATTGAAACCACAACAGTAACAGAAGAGGTCAAACTACATTGAATCTTCCCTTCAAACTTTGATTGGAATAACATTTTATGCAAATGTAACTGTTACAGAAAGTGCAACAGTCTTGTTGATTTTATGAATCTGTTCAAATGACGAAAGAGATTCCAGGTTTTAGTATAAAACATGGTTAGCTTATTGAAGGACCTTTTGAAAGTCAAAATATTATGGGAGAGGGAGTGCAGTAGAATAACTTAGATCTTATATAGGAGAAAAGGCGAGTAAAATTCTTGAAGCTAGAATTATTCTTTTTTCTGTTATTATTTTAAATATCTATTTGTCAGGTCTCTCAATCATTCTAGGAGCTGCAAATGAAGTCTAAGCATCATAAAATAAGGAAAATAACTGATAGAAATTAATCACACTGAGCAACTCTGTGTTTCATCTTTTATCAGGAATCAAGCACAGAACTATCAGCCGTAGAAGGCAATCAAATAATTGATGATATTCAGCAGCCAGAGGAAACAACTAAAATAGCATCTGTTGAGCAGATTCCAAGGGAATTAGATCCCAAAGAGAACACAGAGATACAAAGTTCGATTGCCGAGGAACTTGTTCCAATAGATTTGCAGGATAGAGTTGCAGAATCCTCACAGAAGTCAGAAGTTGGAGATGAACATGGCAGAGAAAAAACAGCAGTTAATTCAGGTGAAGAAATAACCAAGGAGTCTATATCAGTGGAAGATTTGACTAAGATATCATCATCTGACCAAGTCAAAATCTCCACAAAGGAAACTTTGCAAGTAACTCAAGACGTGATTGAGGAGAGAGAAGCAACAGATGAAACTAATGCTTCTCAAATTCGTCTAGCGGAGAAACCAGTGGAGCAAACTGAAAAACAGATAAAAGAGGAACTGGAAGACAAACTGGAGGATGAAGACCATATTAACAGAGACGAAAACGCAAATGTGGTTACCAAGGCTGTCATTTTATCTGAGGAGGTAAAGAATACTTATGAATATTTTGTCTTCATAATTATTTAAGGAGGTGACTTTATGTTATGTTGACAAATATTAATTTTTAGCAGATAGACAAGGAAGTTGAGAAAGCTGATGATAGTGAAGACATCAAAGAACATATCATGGAGGAAGAAAGTAGCATAAATGAACTTCATCCACAATCAAAAGGAAATGAAACAACCAATGAGGTCATCTCAGTAATACAAAATGAATAGTTATCACATAGCATTTTCAGATGTTAAATTTTTAAACAATTTAATTACTTATTCACAGGTGGAAGACAACAGTTCAGTCTCAACTGAATGTCTCAAGGAAGCAGACTCCAAGGAACAGATAGAAGCAGGAAACAAAGAGCTTGAAGAACATTCAACCAATGACAGAGAAGCATCCCACGTCATAAAAGAATTAGAAGAACGGACACAGGATGAAGAGCCTGGAGACCCTGTCAATGTGCAGGGTGAAGATAGAGAAGCAGAAGGAAAAATTGAAGAGATAAGCGATGACTCAAAACTCTGTCATGACAAGAGTCATATTGAAGCTGTGACAGAAGTAAGAGCAGAGACAAGCTTAAACGACACAGAGGTGAATGAGGAGATTGTAAATACATCTAATACCAACTCAGTCAAGGTGAGTCTAGAATCTATTGAGAGTGATGCTGACCAGGAGACTAGAGAAGTAGAAAATGTTCATCTTGAAGAAATATCCTCTAACTTGGCACACCATGTCCCAACTAATGACAATGATGAAGTGGCAAAGCAGAGCCTAAATATGGAAACTGTAGACAAGGATGAAGCTGATGAAATCAAGAGAGATCCTGAGGCATTTTACATGCCTAATGATCAGGTTGAAACTGAAAAAAGCATAACAGCGGATGAAGATCATGTTTCTGGTGACAAGGGCGCAGAACAAGACGCAGAAACCATGAACAGCCTAACAGCAGAAGAACTGGAAGCCAACAAAGTTGAAGAAACCAAAGGAGAACCAGAAACATCATCTTATTACATATCTCAAAGAGTTGAAAATATTTTGAAAGATGATATTAGTTCCCCTAGCACTCTTCCAGAAGAGCAACTGGCGGAGCAACTTCAAACTTCTGCCTGCACATTGCCTTCTCAGGATGAAGAGGTCAGAACTGCACACCCAATTGAGAAGATTGAAGAAGAGATACAGAAGGATGATGAAGTAAAACATGAGAGTCTAGAATATTCTTCTGACACAAAGACAATAGAAGAGGTATGCTTGCCCAATGAAGACCAAAGCGAGCCTAATACAGTCTCAGAAGAAGAAACTATTGCTGACCAGGGTCTTCAAAACGATGAACCAGAGGAGCAGATTGAAACTGCATCTTCTGTATTGCCTTCCGAGGAAAGGGAGCATGGAACTGGAGCCATAGGTGAGGAGATGCAATATGGCGAAACAAAGGAAGAAGTACCCACAAAGCTAGATGTCATTAGAGGAGATGAAATAACTGGTGAGCAGACTCTCTCAGCTAATGAACCAGAGGGGACTGCATGCTCTCCATTGGTTTCCAAGGAAAAGGAGGAAGAAAATATAAGCATGGTTCAGAAGACAGAAGAAGAGAAAATAAATGAAGCAGACATTCTGAACAAGATTTCAGAAGATACTTCCGATGCAAAGAAAATGGCAGAGATATACTCAGAAAAAGAAGAGTTTCAAAAGCTTGCAGATGATAAGAAAGATGAAACTGCTTCTGCTCAAGCTCTCCAAGTAGAGGAACCAAATGAGCAGTCTTTAACTTCAGCATTGCCTGCTGAGAACATAAAGCATGGAACAACATCCGATGAGGAAGAAAATCAGTGTGAGAAAACAAATGAAGGAAATGAAATCATACTGAATGAAGTTTCAAAAGAAGAGGTAAGCAATACTAGCTCAAAACCGTAACAATTTCATGTGTTTCCTAGTCATTCTCATATCTATTATTCTCTTGCTTGTAAAATTTATTATCTTGACAACTGTTAACTGAGGCGGCAAAAATGACAGGTCATTGATGACAAGGAAGTTACCGAAACATCTTATTCAACTTCACATTTGGAAGAGCTGACGAAAGATGGCTCTAGAGAAGATAAGCAAAAGGATAAACTGGTTGAAGACAAGACAAGTGAAGAGGTAAGGAAACAGAAACTAAACTTTGTTCATCTTTTTCGTTTCTTGCTTTTCTATATCTATATTGAAGCTTTAATCTACAACAGCTCAATTTGGAAGCTCAAAAGACCAGTGAAAATGAAATAATTGAAAAGCAAATTGAAGATAAAACTGTTGAGGATCCAGGCCAAGGTTCAGTTGCCAAGATTGAAACCACAACAGTAACAGAAGAGGTCAGCCTACATTGAATCCGCCTTTCAAACTTTGCCTTGAATAATATTTTACGCAAATGTAACTGCAACAGAAAGTGCAATATTCTTGTTGATTTCATGAATCTGCTCAAATGACAAAAGAGATTCCAGGTTTTAGTATAAAACATGGTTAGCTCATCGAAGGACCTTTTGAATATCAAAATATTATGGGAGAGGGAGTGCAGTAGAATAAGTTAGATCTTATATAGGAGAAAAGGCAAGCAAAATTCTTGAAGCTATAATTATTCTTTTTTTCTGTTATTATTTAAATTTCTATTCGTCAGGTCACTCGATCACTCTAGGAGCTGCAAATGAAGTCTAAGCATAATAGAATAAGGAAAATAACTGATAGAAATTAATCATACTGAGCAGCTCTACGTTTCAACTTTTATCAGGAATCAAGCACAGAACTATCAGCCGCAGAAGGCAATCAAATAATTGATGATATTCAGCAGCCAGAGCAAGCAACTAAAATAGCATCCGATGAGCAGATTCCAAGGGAATTAGATCCCAAAGAGAACAAAGAGATACAAAGTTTGATTGCCAAGGAACTTGTTCCAATAGATTTGCAAGACAGAGTTTCAGAATCCTCACAGAAGTCTGAAGTTGGAGATGTCAAAGAGATCTATCCAGAAGTAGTTGAACATGGTGCAGAAAAACCGGCAGTTAATTCAGGTGAAGAAATAACTGAAGAGCCTACATCAGTGGAAGCTTCAACTAAGATATCATCATCTGACCATGTCGAAAGCTCCACAAAGGAAACTTTGCAAGTAACTCAAGACATGATTGAGGAGAGAGGAGCAACAGATGAAACTAATGCTTCTCAAATTCTTCTAGTGGAGAAACCAGTGGAGCAAACTGAAAAACAGATAAAAGAGGAACTGGAAGACAAACTGGAGGATGAAGACCATAGTAACAGAGAAGAAAATGCAAACGAGGTTACCAAGGCTGTCATTTTGTCTGAAGAGGTAACAAACACTTATGAATATTTTGTCTTCATGATTATTTAAGGAGGTGTACTTTTGTTATATTGACAAATATTAATTTTTAGCAGATTGATAAGGAAGTTGAGAAAGCTGATGATAGTGAAGACATCAAAGAACATGTCATGGAGGAAGAAAGTAGCTCAAATGAATTTCATCCAGTTTCAAAAGGAAATGAAACAACTAATAAGGTCATCTCAGTAATATATAATGAATAGTTATTCACATGGCATTTTCAGATGTTAAATTTTTAAACATTTTAACTACTTATTCACAGGTGGAAGACTACAGTTCAGTCTCAACTGAATGTCTCAAGGAAGCAGGCTCCAAGGAACAGATAGAAGCAGAAAAGTCAGAGGCTGAAGAACATTCAACCAATGACGGAGAAGCATCCCACGTCATAAAAGAATTAGAAGAAAGGACACAGGATGAAAAGCCTGGTGACCCTGTAAGTGTGCGGGATGAAGATAGAGAAGCAGAAGAAAAAATTGAGGAGTTTATCGATGAGTCAAAACTCTGTGATGACGAGAGTCATATTGAAGCTGTGACAGAAGTAATAGCAGAGACAAGCTTAAATGACACTGAGGTGAATGGGGAGCTTGTAAGTACATCGCATATCAGCTCAGTCCACGTGAGTCCAGAAACTATTGAGAGTGATGCTAATCAAGTGACTAGAGTAGAGAATTTGCAGCTTGAAGAAATATCCTCTGACTTGGCACCCCAAGTCCCACCTAAGGACAGTGATGAAGCGGAAAAGCAGACTCTAAATATGGAAAATGTAGACAAGGATGAAGCTGACGTAATCAAGAGAGATCCTGAGGTATTTTACATGCCCAAAGATCAGATTGATGAAGCTGAGAAAAGCCTAACAGTGGAAAAGTTGGACCAAGTAAACAGTGATCTTAAGCTTGTAGAGACAAAGAGTGAAGCCTCCAAAACTTCAAATGCATATGAACTGGGGAAAATTGAATTAGCTTCAGATGGAAATCATGTTTCTGAAGATAAGGAAGAAGAAGAAAAAGTGAAGGAAGGGGAAATGTTAGAAAAGGAAGGATCACAGGAGCCTGAAACTGTTGTGGATCAAGAAACTACTGTTGCTCAGGCTTCAATAACAGAGGAATCAGTGGAGATTGAAACAATAAGCACTGTTGAGAAGCTAGAGGAAGAGAAAAGGAAAGAAGCAGAAAAGCTTGAAGATGAGAATTGTGAAGATTCATCAGCTAGAGAAACAGAAGAGATATGCTTGCAAAAGGAAGAGCCAAATGAGCTTCATGCAGTTCCAAAAGAAGAAATTACTTCCGGTCAGACTTTATCAGAAGAGCACCTACATATTTCAGCCTCCGCTTTAACTAGTCAAGAACAAGAGCATGAAACCAAGGAGACAGAAGATGAGAAAACAAATGAAGGGGAAATCATAAAAGACGAGATTGGAGAAGATGCTTCAGATGCACGGACAACAGTGGAGATATGCTCACAAAAGGAAAGGCCCGTCGAGCTAGAGGCTGTTGTGGAAGATGAAATGACTGCTGGTCACACTCTCACCGAAAAGAAATCAGAAGAACAAGTTCAGAATCCAACCTCTGCACTGCCTTCAAAGGAAGAGGAATGTGGAAGTACAGGTACAACTGAGAAGATAGAAAGTGCGAAAACAGAGGAAGCAGAATTCTTAGAAATTGATAATGGAGGAGATACATCCTTGCAAAAGGAACGGCTTCAGGAGGATGAAGCTCTTGCAGTAGATGACACTGCTTCTGCTCAAACTATCCCAGCAGAGAAACCAGAGGAGCAAATTCCAAATCCTGTTGTTACATTGCCATCAAAGGAACATAAGCACGAAACCATCAGCGAAGTTGACAAGACTGAAGAGGAGAAAGTAAAGGAAGAAGAGATGCAAAATGGAGACTCTGATGGAGGAAAGACAGTAGAAGAGATAAGCTTTGAAAAAAATGAGACAAGGGAGCCCCAAGCTGTGTTGGAAGGTGAAACTAATTCTAGTCAGGTTATAGCAGAGGAATCACAGGAGCATGGAACTGTAAGAGAAGAAGAGAAAATAAAAGAAGCAGAAACACAGGAAGATGACGAAACCCAACAATCAGAATGCACAAGAGAGCTTCAAGGTGCCTTAGAAGATGGAGCAACTGCTGCTTTTACTCTGCCAGGTGAGAAGCCGGAAGATCACCTTCATATTACAACCTCTACATTGCCTTCTGAGGTCCAAGAAGATGAAACCAAGGAAACAGAATTGCAAGAAGCTGAGAGTCCAGAGAAGATTCCAGAACAAACAAGAGAGATTGAGGAAGCCCCAAATTTCAACGGAGAGACACATGAAAGGGCTTTTGACAATGAATTACTCGCTGAAATAGAAGACGCTGCAATTAACGAGAAAATTGTCAAATCAACAGATGAGATAGGGGGTGAAGAAAATCAGTGTGAGAAAACAAATGAAGGAAATGACATCTTACAGAATGAAGTTGTAAAAGAAGAGGTAAGCAACACTAGCTCCAAACCTTAATAATTTCGTGTATTTCCTATTCATTCTCGTTTCTATTATTCTCTTGCTTGTAAAATTTATTATTTTGACAACTATTAACTGAGTGGGCAAAATGACAGGTCATGGAAGACAAGGAAGTTACTGAAACATCTTATTCGACGTCCCATTCAGAAGAGCTGACGAAAGATGGCTCTGGAAAAGATGAGCTAAAGGATAAACTGATTGAAGACGAGACATATGAAGAGGTCAGGAAAAAGAAACTAAATTTTGTTCATCTTATTCGTTTCTTGCTTTTCTATATCTACATTGAAGCTTTAATCTATAACAGCAAAAAGCGGAAGCTCAAAAGGCCAGTGAAGATGAGATAATTGAAACGAAGATCGAAGATAAAACTGTTGAGGATCCAGGCCAAGCCTCGGTTGCAGGGATTGAAACCACAACAGTGACACAACAGGTCAGACTACATTGAATCCTCCTTTCAAACTTTGCATTGCATAATATTTGATGCAAATGTAACTGTAACAGGAACTGCAAGTCTTGTTGATTTCATTAATCTGTCAAATGACGAAAGAGATTCGAGGTTTTAGAATAAAACACGGTTAGCTCTTTGAAGGACCATAAGAAATCAAAATATAATATGTGAGATAAAGAGAGAGCAGTAGAATAACTTAGATCTTATATAGGAGAACAGGCAAGCAAATTTCTTGGAGCCAGGATTATTCCTTTTGTTTTTTGGTTATTATTTTAAATTTCTATTTGTCAGGTCTCTCAATCATTCTAGGAGCCACAAATGAAGTCTAAACATCATAAAGTAAGGAAAATAATTGATAGAAATTAATCATACTGAGCACCTCTATGTTTCATCTTTTATCAGGTATCAAGCATAGAATTATCAGCTGCAGAAGGCAATCCAATATTTGATGATATTCAGCAGCTAGAGGAAACAACTAATATAGCATCTGATGAGCAGATTCCAAGGGAACTAGATCCCACTGGGAACACAGAGATAACAAGTTCAATTGCCAAGGACCATGTTCCAATAGATTTGCAGGACAGAGTTGCAGAATCCTCACAGAAGGCTGATGTTGGAGATGTCAAAGAGATTTATCCAGAAGAAGTTGAAGATGATGGAGAAAAAACAGCAGATAATTCAGGTGAAGATATAACCGAGGAGTCTACATCAGTGGAAGATTTGACTAAGATATCATCATCTGACCACGTTGAAAGCTCCACAAAGGGAGCTTTGCCAGTGACTCAAGAGATTCTAGAGGACAGAGAAGCAAAAGATGAAACTAATGCTTCTCAAATTCTTCTAGTGGAGGAGAAACCAGAGGAGCAATCTCCAGCTCCATCATCCAAAGTGCCTTCCACAGAAGGAGAGCATGGAGTTACAACTCAAGTCGATTTAGCAGAAGAAAAGGAACTGAAGGAAGTGGAAACTCTAGATAAAGATTCTTCTGATACAAAGAAAGGAGGTGAGATATGCTTGGAAAAGGAAGAAAACAAGGAGCTAAAAGCTGTTGGGGGGCAAGAAACAATTGCTGAAGATGCTAAGAAAGAAGAAACTATAGTGAAAGATAATATTGGTTCCCCTAAAACTCTTCCGGAAGAGAAGCTGGAGGAGCAACTTCAAACTTCTGCCGACACATTGCCTTCTGAGGATGAAGAGGTCAGAACTGCACACCCAATTGAGAAGATTGAAGAAGAGATACAGAAGGATGCTGAAATAAAACATGAGAGTCTAGAGGATTCTTCTGACACAAAGACAATTGAAGAGGTATGCGTGCCAAATGAAGAACAAAGAGAGGCTAAAGCAGTCTCAGAAGGAGAAACTATTGCTGACCAGGGTCTTCAGAACGATGAACCAGAGGAGCAAATTCAAACTACATCTTCTACATTGCCTTCTGAGGAAAGGGAGCAGGGAACTGGAGCCATAAGTGAGGAGATAGAATATGGCAAAACAAAGGAAGAAGTACCCACAAAGCTAGATGTTGTTCGAGGAGATGAAATACCTGGGAAGCAGACTCTTTCAGCTAATAAACCGGACGAGGGGACTACAAGCTCTCCAATGGTTTCCAAGGAAAAGGAGGAAGAAAACATAAGCACGGTTGAGAAGACAGAAGAAGAGAAAATAGATGAAGCAGACATTCCAGATAAGATTTCAGAAGATTCTTCTAATGCAAAGAAAACATCAAAGATGTGCTTGGAAAAAGAAGAGGTTCGGGAGCATGAAGATGCTAAGAAAGATGAAATAGCTACAGCTCAAGCTCTCCAAGTGGAGGAACCAAATGAGCAATCTTTGACTTCAGCAATGCCAGATGAGAACATAGAGCATGGAACTACAGCCAATGAGGAAGAAGAAGAAAAAGTGAAAGAAGTTGTATTGCTAGAAAAAGAAACATGCTTAGAAAAGGAAGGACCTCAGGAGCCTGAAGCTGTTGTGGATCAGGAAACTGCTCAGGCTTCAATAACAGAGGAATCACTGGAGATTGAAACAATAGGCACTGTTAAGAAGCTAGAAGAAGAGAAAAGGAAAGAAGCAGAAAAGCTTGAAAATGAGAATTGTGAAGATTCGTCAGGTAGAGAAACAGAAGAGATATGCTTGCAAAAAGAAGAGCCAAATGAGCCTCATGCAGTTCCAAAAGAAGAAATCACATCTGATCGGACTTTCTCAGGAGAGCAACTTCATATTTCAACCTCTGCTATAACTAGTGAAGAACGAAAGCATGAAACTAAGAAGACAGAAGATGAGAAAACAAACGAAGGGGAAATCATAAAAGACAAGATTGAAGAAGCTTCAGATGAAACGACAACAGTAGAGATATGCTCACAAAAGGAAAGGTCCGTTGAGCTAGAAGCTGTTGCAGAAGATGAACTGACTGTTGGTCACACTCTCACTGAAAAGAAATCATCAGAACAGGCTCAGAATCCAACCTCTGCACTGCCTTCAAAGGAAGAGGAATGTGGAAGTACAAGTACAGCTGAGAAGATAAAAAGTGACCAAACAGAGGAAGCAGAATTCTTACAGGACAATGGAGAAGATGCATCCTTGCAAAAGGAACGGCTTCAGGAGGATGAAACTCTTGCAGTAGTAGACAATGCTTCTGCTCAGACCATCCCCACAGAGAAACCAGAGGAGCAAATTTCAAATCCTGTTGTCACATTGCCATCGACTGAAGAGGAGAAAGTAAAGGAAGAAGAGATGCAAAATGGAGACTCTGATGGAGTAACGACAGTACAAGAGATAAGCTCAGAAAAAATTGAATCAAAGGAGCCCCGAGATATGTTGGAAGGTGAAACTAATTCTAGTCAGGTTGTAGCAGAGGAATCACAGGAGCATGGAACTGTAAGAGAAGAAGAGAAAATAAAAGAAGCAGAAACAAAGGAAGATGACAAAACCCAACAATCAGAATGCACAAGAGAGCTTCAAGGTGCCTTAGAAGATGGAGCAACTGCTGCTTTTACTCTGCCAGTTGAGAAGCCAGAGGATCACCTTCATATTACAACCTCTACATTGCCTTCTGAGGTCCAAGGAGATGAATCGAAGGAAACAGAATTGCAAGAAGATGAGAGTCCAGAGAAGATTCCAGAACAAACAAGAGAGACTGAGGAAGCCCAGAATTTCAACACGGAGACACATGAAAGGGCTTTTGACAATGAATTGCTCAATGAAACAGAAGATGCTGCAATCAAAGAGAAACCTGTCAGAGCAAGAGATGAGACAGTGGGTGAAGAAAATCAGTGCGAGAAAACAAATGAAGGAAATGAAATCATACCGAATGAAGTTTCAAAGGAAGAGGTAAGCAATACTAGCTCAACACCTTAATAATTTCATGTATTTCCCATTCATTCTCGTTTCTATTATTGTCTTGCTTTTAAAATTTATTATCACAATAACTATTAAGTATTAAATGATAAGCAAAAATGACAGGTCATGGAGGACAAGGAAGTTACTGAAACATCATATTCAACTTCCCATTCGGAAGAGATGACAAAAGATGGCTCTGGAGAAGATGAGCAAAGGGAGAAGCTGATCGAAGACAAGACATCTGAAGAGGTCAGGAAACAGAAACTAAACTTTGTTCATCTTAATCGTTTCTTGCTTTCCTATATCTATATTGAAGCTTTAATCTATAACAGTTCATCGTGGAAGCTCAAAAGACCAGTGAAAATAAGATCATTGAAAAGCAGATAGAAGATAAAATTGTTGAGGATCCAGGCCAAGGTTCAGTTGCCAGGATTGAAACCACAACAGTAACAGAACAGGTCAGACTACATTTAATCCTCCTTTCAAACTTTGCATTGAATAATATTTTATGCAAATGTAACTATAATAGTAATAGCAACAGTCTTGTTGATTTCATGAATCTGTTCAAATGATGAAAGAGATTCCAGGTTTTAGTATAAAACATGATTAGCTCATTGAATAACCTTATGAAATCAAAATATTATGAGAGAAAAAGACTGCAGTAGAATAACTTAGATCTTATATAGGAGAAAAGGCAAGCAAAATTCTTGAAGCTAGAATTATTCTTTTTTTTCTGTTATTATTTTAAATTCTATTAATCAAGTTCCTCAATCATTCCAGGAGCCACAAATGAAGCCTAAACGTCATAAAGTAAGAAAATAAGTGATAGAAATTAATCATACTAAGCAACTCTTTGTTTCATCTTTTATCAGGGATCAAGCACAGAATTATCAGTGGCAGAAGGCAATCAAATAATTGATGATATTCAGCAGCCAGAGGAAACAACTAATATAGCATCTGATCAGCAGATTCCAAGGGAATTAGATCCCATTGAGAACACAGAGATAACAAGTTCAATTGCCAAGGAACATGTTCCAGTAGATTTACAGGACAGAGTTGCAGAATCCTCACAGAAGGCTGAAGTTGGAGATGTCAAAGAGATTTATCCAGAAGTAGTTGAACATGGCAGAGAAAAAACAACAGATAACTCAGGTGAAGAAATAACCAAGCAGTCTACATCAGTGGAAGATTCAACTAAGGTATCATCATCTGACCATGTTGAAAGCTCCATAAAGGAAACTTTGCAAGTGACTCAAGACAAGATTAAGGAGAGAGAAGCAAAAGATGAAACTAATGCTTCTCAAATTCTTCGATTGGAGGAGAAACCAGAGGAGCAATCTCCAGCTCCATCATCCAAATTGCCTTCAGCGGAAGGAGAGCATGGAGTTACAACTCAAGTTGACGTAGTAGAAGAAAAGGAACTGAAGGAAGTGGAAACTCTAGATAAAGATTCTTCTGATACAAAGAAAGGAGGTGAGATATGCTTGGAAAAGGAAGAAAACAAGGAGCTAAAAGCTGTTGTGGAGCAAGAAACAATTGCTGAAGATGCTAAGAAAGAAGAAACCATAGTGAAAGATAATACTAGTTCCCCTAAAACTCTTCCAGAAGAGAAACTGGAGGAGCAACTCCAAACTTCTGCTGACAGATTGCCTTCTGAGGATGAAGAGGTCAGAACTGCACACCCAATTGAGAAGATTGAAGAAGAGATACAGAAGGATGCTGAAATAAAACATGGGAGTCTAGAAGATTCTTCTGACACAAAGACAATAGAAGAGGTATGCTCGCCAAATGAAGAAAAAAAAGAGGCTAAGGCGGTCTCAAAAGAAGAAACTATTGCTGACCAGGGTCTCCAAAATGATGAACCAGAGGAGCAAATTCAAACTACATCTTCTACATTGCCTTCTGAGGAAAGGGAGCATGGAACTGGAGCCATAAGTGAGGAGATAGAATATGGCAAAAAAAAGGAAGAAGTACTCACAGAGCAAGATGTTGTTCCAGGACATGAAATAACTGGTGAGCAGACTCTTCCAGCTAATAAACCAGAGCAAGGGACCACAAGCTCTCCATTGGTTTCCAAGGAGAAGGAGGAGGAAAACATAAGCACTGTTGAGAAGACGGAAGAAGAGAAAACAAATGAAGCAGACATTCAAGATAAGATTTCAGAAGATTCTTCGGATGCAAAGAAAACAGCAAAAATATGCTTGGAAAAAGAAGAGTTTCAGGAGCTTGAAGATGCTAAGAAAGACGAAATAGCTACTGCTCAAGCTCTCCAAGTGGAGGAACCAAATGAGCTATCTTTGACTTCAGCATTGCCTGCTGAGAACATAGAGCATGGAACTACTGCCAACGAGGAAGAAGAAGAAGAAAAAGTGAAGGAAGTGGTATTGCTAGGAAAAGAAACATGCTTAGAAAAGGGAGGACTTCAGGAGCCTGAAGCTGTTGTGGATCAAGAAACTATTGTTGCTCAGGCTTCAATAATAGAGGAATCATTGGAGATTGAAGCAATAGGCACTGTTGAGAAGCAAGAAGAAGAGAAAAGGAAAGAAGCAGAAAAGCTTGAAGATGAGAATTGTGAAGATTCGTCAGCTAGAGAAACAGAAGAGATATGCTTGCAAAAAGAAGAGCCAAATGAGCCTCCTGCAGTTCCAAAAGAAGAAATTACATCAGGTCAGACTTTCTCAGAAGAGCCACTTCATATTTCAACCTCTGCTATAACTAGTGAAGAACTAGAGCATGAAACTAAGAAGACAGAAGATGAGAAAACAAACAAAGGGGAAATCATAAAAGACAAGATTGAAGAAGAAGCTTCAGATGCAAGGACAACAGTAGAGATATGCTCACAAAAGGAAAGGTCCGTTAAGTCAGGAGCTGTTGTAGAAGATGAACTGACTGCTGGTCACACTCTCCCTGAAAAGAAATCAGAAGAACAAGTTCAGAATCCATCCTCTCCACTGCCTTCAACGGAAGAGAAATGTGGAAGTACAAGTACAGCTGAGAAGATAGAAAGTGACAAAACAGAGGAAGCAGAATTCTTACAAGATGCTAATGGAGAAAATGCATCCTTGCAAAAGGAACAGCTTCAGGAGGATGAAGCTCTTGCAGTAGTTGACAACACTTCTGCTCAGATTATCCCAACAGAGAAACCAGAGGAGCAAATTCCAAATCCTGTTGTTATATTGCCATCAGAGGAGCATAAGCATGAAACCATCAATGGAGTTGACAAGACTGAAGAGGAGAAATTAAAGGAAGAAGAGATGCGAAATGGAGACTCTGATGTAGGAAAGACAGTACAAGAGATATGCTCAGAAAAAAATGAATTAAAGGAGCCCCGAGATGTGTTGGAAGGTGAAACTAATCCTAGTCAGGTTATAGCAGAGGAATCACGGGAGCATGGAACTGTAAGAGAAGAAAAGAGAATAAAAGAAGCAGAAATACTGGAAGATGACAAAACCCCACAATCAGAATATGCAGGAGAGCTTCAAGGTGCCTTAGAAGATAGAGCAACTGCTGCTCATACTCTCCCAGGAGAGAAGCCAGAAGATCACCTTCATATTACAACCTCTAAATTGCCTTCTGAGGTCCAAGGAGATGAAACCAAGGAAACAGAATTGCAAGAAGATGAGAGTCCAGAGACGATTCCAGAACAAACAAGAGAGATTGAGGAGGCCCAGAATTTCAACAAGGAGACACATGAAAGGGCTTTTGACATTGAATTACTCACTGAAACAGAAGATGCTGCAATCAAAGAGAAACTTGTCAAAGCAAGAGATGAGACAGTGGGTGAAGAAAATCAATGTGAGAAAACAAATGAAGGAAATGAAATTATACCGAATGAAGTTTCAAAAGAAGAGGTAAGCAATACTAGCTCAAAACCTTAATAATTTCATGTATTTCCTATTCATTCTCGTTTCTGTTATTCTCCTGCTTTTAAAATTTATTATCTTAACAACTATTAAGTATTAACTGAGGGGCAAAAATGACAGGTCATGGTGGACAAGGAAGTTACTGAAACATCTTATTCAACTTCCCATTCGGAGGAGCTGACGAAAGATGGCTCTGGAGAAGATGAGAAAAGGGATAAACTGATTGAAGACAAGAAATCTGAAGAGGTCAGGAAACAGAAACTAAACCTTTTTCATCTAAATCGTTTCTTGCTTTTCTATATCTATATTGAAGCTTTAGTCTATAACAGTTCAATGTGGAAGCTCAAAAGACCAGTGAAAATGAGATAATTGAAAAGCAGAGAGAAGATAAAATTGTTGAGGATCCAGGCCAAGGTTCAGTTGCCAGCATTGAAACCGCAACAGTAACAGAACAGGTCAGACTACATTGAATCCTCCTTTCAAACTTTGCATTGAGTAATATTTTATGCAAATGTAACTGTAATAGTAATTGCAACCATCTTGTTGATTTCATGAATCTGCTCAAATGATGAAAGAGATTCCAGGTTTTAGCATAAAACATGGTTAGCTCATTGAAGGACCTTATGAAATCAAAATATTATGAGATAAAGAGACTGCAGTAGAATAACTTAGATCTTACATAAGAGAAAAGGCAAGCAAAATTCTTGAAGCTAGAATTATTCTTTTTTTCTGTTATTATTTTAAATTTCTATTAATCAGGTTTCTCAATCATTCTAGGAGCCACAAACGAAGTCTAAACATCAAAAGTAAGGAAAATAACAAATAGAAATTAATCATACTGAGCAACTCTATTTTTCATCTTTTATCAGGGATCAAGCAAAGATTTTTCAGTGGCAGAAGGCAATCAAATAATTGATGATATTCAGCAGCCCGAGGTAACAACTAATATAGCATCTGATCAGCAGATTCCAAGGGAATTAGATCCCATTGAGAACACAGAGAATACAAGCTCAACCGCCAAGGAGCATGTTCCAATAGATTTGAAGGACAGAGTTGCAGAATCCTCACAGAATGCTGAAGTTGGAGATGTCAAAGAGATTTATCCAGAAGTAGTTCAACATGGCGGAGAAAAAATAACAGATAATTCAGCTGAAGAAATAACCAAGGAGTCTACATCAGTGGATGATTTGACTAAGATATCATCATCTGATCATGTTGAAAGCTCCATAAAGGAAACTTTGCAAGTGACTCATGACATGATTGTGGAGAGAGAAGAAAAAGTTGAAATTAATGCTTCTAAAATTCTTCTAGGGGAGGAGAAACCTGAGGAGCAATCTCCAGCTCCATCATCCAAATTGCCTTCTGTGGAAGGAGAGCAGAGAGTTACAACTCAAGTCGATGTAGTAGAAGAAAAGGAACTAAAGGAAGTGGAAGCTCTAGATAAATGTTCTTCTGATACAAAGACAGGAGGCGAGATATGCATGGAAAAGGAAGAAAACAAGGAGCTAGTAGCTGTTGTGGAGCAAGAAACTATTGCTGTTCAGGCTCCATCAACAAAGGTTAGACAGAACTAATTTAAACCTTAATAATTTCATGCATTCTTTATTTGTTCTATTTTTTCTTGTTGTTTGGCTGTAATCATTTATGAACAAACAACTGCTAATGATGGGAGCAACATGACAGATTAAGGAGGACCCGGTTTCTCATTTTGAAGATGGCAGCAAAGAAGATGAGCTGAAGGATGAACATACTGGAGACAAGACAAATGAAACCTTGAAAATCCAAACATACGAAATTCAAAATGAAAAGGTCTGTTCTAAAGGCACTCATTTTTAATCCTCTTGTTCTTTTCTTGCCTCTATCTTTTGATATTGAATCTTAATTTACCAACAGCTCTTTATGGAAATTCTAAAGGACAGTGCAAACAATATTAAGAAAGAGATTGTTGCTGAAGATGAAACTGTGAAGGTTCTAGAACAAGTTCCAGTTGAAATGGAAGAAGCCACAATTGTAAGAGAACAGGTGAGAACACAGTCTTGTAAGAGAAATGAGATCACTTTATGACTAGAAGGCAATGAAACAACTTGAAGCTTGAATCTAGTTTAAGGGGTTTTAAAAGAAAAAAAAAAAGGAAATTTACTTTATCATCTGGACCCTCAATCTTTTTCAAGGTCCACAAATGGAGTCTAAACACAAGTCATAACGTAAAGAAACTAATTGAAAAAAAAATCATGTTGAGCAGGTATGTATTTCATTCTATATCGGAAATCTAGCTTAGATATATCACTAATGTAACATTTGACAAACAGATTCCAGGAGAAGAAGAATCTACCGAGAGCAGAAACAAAAGTTCAAGTGGCAAGGAACACTTTCCAACAGAACAGCAGGTTAGAGCTTTAGAAATCTCAGACAAAGCTGAAGCAAGAGATTTGGAACCTGGAAATACTCAAGAAATTTGTTCAGAAGCAGGAGTTGATCCTGTAAAAGAGAAAAAGACAGATAATTCAGGTGTGGAAATAACCCAGGAACCTGAATCAGTGGATTCAGCTAAGCTATCATTGTCTGACCTACTCCAAAGATCCACAAGAGAAAAAATACAAGTGACTAAAAATGTGATTGAAGAGATGGAACTAACAGTAAGCAAGGAAGAACCACCTGTGGAAGAAGCAGAAGCTATTCAAGCTAAAGAAGCAAAAACCGATGAAGAGAAAGATGAAGGAGAGGAAGGGGATGAACACAATAAGGCAGACTCTGGCTCGGATGCTCCTGTGATGGTAGAAGCACCTAGAGATACCAACACTAAACCACGTAAGAAATCTCATAGCATACTATCTGGTGTTGGATCAAAAGTGAAGCAATCAATTTCCAAGGTGAAGAAAGCAATAATTGGTAAATCTTCTCATTCAAAAGAATCAAAACCAAAATCACCAAAGGAAAGCGAGAAATGAATATGATCCCCCGTCTCAGTCAGTAAAGAATCACATATTCTTAGGTGTTTTTTTTATAAGGGTTTGTTTTCTGTCAAATATTTGTGGTCATACTATGTTTTAAACTTAGTGTGTTTTCTGCAAACTGGAAAAGTAGTTCCATTTTTTTTTTGTATAAAAATACTTGGAGAGTTATATGATTGTAAAATGGAGTGTTGCAAATTTGCAATTTTTCTGAGCATGCCACAATCACATATATACAAAATTGTTTGTTCATCAAAGACTTCTAAAGACACATTCCAGTTCCAAACTTCCAACTACAAGGCTCTAACACTAATTTATAATTAACTGACAAATCTACAAGCTGCTGTAAGGAACCAAATTAGTTTGTGTTTTCAATGTATTTAACCATGTGCAACATTAATCCAACCATGACCACAGAATGGAAAGATAACACAAAATGAGAATCCAAAAATCATGGAAGTTGGCTAAATTAACTCCATCAAGTTAATGGATGCCATTGGAACAGCAGAAAGAATCCAACTGTGGAATTTAACCATACTTGAAATTATTAAAGCAAAAATTGTCTTCTAGTTTCTTTTATTGCTTGTAACTTCCATTGAAATTTGCAGAACATGAAATTGTGATTGAAAAGAAACTCTCTATAGGCAGAGTTCAGAGACAGAAAATTTAAATCCAAAGATTATGGAAGTTGGTTAAATCAAATCCATCATTTTGATGGGTGCCATGACAAGAGCAAAAAGAATACAGCCGCGGAATTGAACCACGCTTCAGTTTAACTTAATAAAGCAAAGATCATCTTTTTAGTTTCTTGCTTGCAATTGCCACTGATATCGCAGAACAAGAACTTAAGAATGCAAAAAGACTCCATATAACCAGAATTGGTATTCGTTACCTTAAAATTTCACATCATCCAGCGTCACTCAGCATTATGATTGAAAGAAACTCCAAATTGCAATGCTAAATAGGGGCCTTAATCTCACACTCACCATTTCTAGCAGTCAAGAGCTAAATACTATCTGAGTATCTAAAATGAAATTCGAAGAAAAAATAAAAATCAAGCCATAACAATGGCAAAAACTAAATATTACCCATTTCAAAAAACTTCTAAAAGAAACTACACATCAGGCTTAATAAATTTGAGTGCCATTTAACATAGCAACAAAAATTGTTCCAACAAAAAAAAAATAATAATAACGAACTAAAGATTAAAAACCCGTCAAATCCATGGAAACCCATCACTTAAAACCTCCTTCCAGGTCCACCACCGCGACCGAAGCCGATTTGAGGAACTGGAACAGCAACCGGATCAACCTTAACAAGCCCAGGAATATCAGCCATCCCAAGAACCGAAAGCATATCAAGAGTTTCCTTATCAACTTCTATGTGATCAACGTTTATTGCCGATTCATCGGGGACGAAATCCATGCGTCGCTCGCGCTCTTCTTCTTGGAGCTTCAGAGAAATGCCACGAACGGGACCCTTCTGGATTCGCTTCATCAGATGGGTGGAGAACCCGGCGACCTTGTTGCGTAGCCTCTTGGATGGTATTATAGCCACTTCTTCGATGATCTTTTTATTGGTATGGAAATCGAGGGTCATGCGAGAGTAGTACCGCTCGATTACCTGACGAGACGACTTCTTCACTGTCTTGGTGCGAACGCGGCCCATGGTTTCAATCAATGGAGTTGCCTGAGTGGATGGCTGTAGTTTGCCGATAGGAAAGTGAAGGTCAGAGTTAGGGTTAGGGTTAGGGTTTTTCGCTTCTGAAATAGGATTTTTATATATGGATTAGGAAATTTTGGGTGGGCCCTGAGGTTTATGGTTCAGTTTCTTCTTTTGGGTTCGGCTGAGGCCAATATATGACTCCAACCATGTAAAGTAGAAGGGTTTATGAGCTAAGCTCAGAATAATAAAAATAATTTTTATATTAACATTTTAATAATTTTAACTTAATTTTAATTAAATTTAAATAAAATATATTATTTATTTAACAAAATAATAATTTCGGAAGTCAAGTCTACCTCAAATTTAAAAATTTAGTTTAAGGCTTCAAGTTTATTTTAAAAACGAGTCATTATAGAAAGAAAATTAGTATATGAATGAAAAATGAAATAACCATTTTTTCTTATGACTTTTAATTTGAAGTATAACTCATAATAGAAGTAAATTATATATTTTAAATCATAATTACAAACTGGTTGAGGTGATTATAATAATAATCTTTTTTGATTTTGCTCAATCTAAAATTATATTTTTAAAAATTTTATAATTTGAAGATATTATCATATCGAGGAGTATATTTTATAATTGAAACTCATATGTAAAGAATATTTTGGGTTTAGAAGATAAATTTGTGTATTTATTTTTATTAGAAATTATTAGCAGACAATCAAAATATTTTTTATTTTTTGATTGATTTGATATATATAATGTTACGTCAATTCGATTATATTATTATTTTATTTCACAGATCATTTATTTTTAATCTATAATCACTTAAGTACTATCCATCTAATTTAACATTTTTTTATTTCTTTATTTTTCTTTCTTTTTTATTTTCTTGATTTCGATTTCTGATTTAAGTATTAGAGCTCAAAATGTAAAAAACACTTTTACCTTTACCCTAAGTGTTCTCTTTTTCTCTTATGATTTCAAGATTCTCATCCTCTTGGAGCTCGACGCCAACATCACCGCATCGAAAGAGTTCAGTCAACATACCCTACTAAGTGATAGGAACCTTTCGATTGGATCATTTGAAAAAAAAAAAGATAAACTACAAAATGAACATCAAAACATACAAAATGTAGAACAAGAATTACAGTTAATGCACAATCTTAGTTTTGTTTTATGAAATTTATGATAATTGTTGTCATCACCTAAATTGATTCTAGTAAAAATCCCTTGTCTCTATCATAGTGAAAAAAAAAAAAATCTGTATCCAACTATTCCCTTACAAAGAATTTGTCTCTACTATGTTAATGGCTAAATTTCAAACAACTGAAAAAGGAAAAAAAGTTCCTGAAAAGAACAGTAGTATACCAGTATTTAAGTAGGTTCTAGTTTTTTCAGCAAGGCCAGACCTGAACAAAAGATTCAATTTTCAGTTCATTTTCTTGTTGATTATGGCAAGTATGGCTCCCAAGATACATATTTTACTACTCATTTTTGCTATTTTTAGTAGCCCTTCTCATTCTGGCAGCATCTCAATTTACTGGGGCCAAAATGCTCGGGAAGGAAAATTGGCTGACACATGCAAGACTGGGAGATTTGAGTATGTTATTATAAGTTTTCTGTGTGTATTTGGCAATAACCAAACTCCTCAGCTTGACTTGGATGATCATTGTGATCCTTCTAACAAGGGATGTGTTGGCTTAGCTCATGATATCAGGTCATGTCAGAGCAGAGGTGTTAAGTTTTTGCTGTCCATTGGAGGTGGGGATGGTAGCTTCAGCCTTGTATCATCAGAAGAAGCAAAGAAGTTTGCTCATTACCTTTGGAACAATTATTTGGGTGGACACTCCATTGATAGACCTTTTGGTGATGCTGTGTTGGATGGAATTGATTTTGACATTGAAGGAGGAAGCCCTCTTCACTATGATGAACTAGGAGGGTAATGTGCAACTATTTATAGATTGATAGTGGAGATTGATTTTAGCATCTTCCTAGATTTACAAGCGAATTATAATTATAATTATCTCATGTTCAAAGACACCACGTAACAAAAGATAGTTCCTCGGATTCAGTCCGACTAAAAGATGTTACGTATGAAAGTAACTCGTATTTTTCACATATATATATAGTTAAAATCCGAAAGATTTTTAACATATACTTGAGGCTTTCATGGTATACTTGGAAAACAGGCACTTGAAGAACTACAACTCAAAGAAGAAGGTTTATTTGACAGCAGCACCGCAATGTCCCTATCCAGATTTGTACATAGGGCAAGCCTTATCGACAGGGCTGTTCGATTATGTGTGGATGCAGTTCTACAACAATTACTGAGAATACAAAGGCAATGCCTCTGATGTGAAGGCAACTTTTGATGAATGGAGCAATGGTGTACCAGCTACCAAGTTCTTCATGGAACTCCAAGCAGTCCCCAGCGGCGCCAGCAGCGGTTTCGTTCCGAAGGTTGTTTTGATATCTCAGATTCTTCCTCTAATCAAGAAGGCCAACAAGTATGGATGTAATACCCCAATCCAAATGATAATTGGGCTATACTAATATTAAAGCTCATCAATTTATTAAGAGATCAATTAGTAAAAAAAAAAAGACTGAAGTATTAGATGAAAGAAAACCTAACTATGGTAAAACAGAAAGAAAATGTAGTTGTTCATCCTTATCTTCCTTACATGATTTAAAATTAGAGACTACAATTGAGTTAATCTCCTAAATGTGAGTATATACCATCTTTTTATTTAAGAAATATATCATGTTGATTGCTATTATTTTGAGTTGAAATTCTAGGAGAAAAATCAAGAAAAATTATTAAATATTTCATTAATCTTCATGATCTATTTGGGTAAATTATTGAGCTTTGGTTATTTCATGTTCTTAAGATTTATTGATGATTATTGAATGGAGTTTAAAGGCTAAAAATGGGGATTTTAATTTTTAAAGATTGAATGAGAAATTTTATTTTTTGATAAGATGTTATGATCTGTAATAGTGAATAAAATAAAATTCTGTATTAATGGATTGATTACTATAATGATTATTATATACCATTAGAAAGCATATTAAATATACTTTCTAATAAAATAAACGGAAGTCGAATCCGAGTTTTTTATGAATAATTGCCTAATTTTTACTTAAGGATATGTAGGCTGTAAGATAACAGCATCAGGGTTGAATTTCAAAAATTATCTTAATTTTTATACAAGGAATTATAGATTAAGGCATATATGTTTGGAAAACAAATTGAGTCTACTTTCTAATGAAATAAACGAAATTAAATTTGGATTTTCTTATGAATAAATATGTAATTTTTATGAAAAGGTATACAAGTCATCTAGCAACAACATATGGCGTGGATTGCAAAAATTGTTATAATTAATCCACAATGAATCATGAGATGAACCATATATGGTTAGAAAACTTATCGAGCCTAGTTTTTAACGCATTAAAAAGATTTTAATTTCGAGTTAAATTTCTTGAGACATGGTCATTTTAGTAAAAGTAGCATAGGCTATCAGAATTAGTTATTTGAGTTATTTCTTGTTTAACTTAGTTGTTTTTGTATAAGTGGTCTCAAATGGGTTAATTAATTACTGTCATGTTGAAATGATCTTGAATAGGCCATTAATTATTTTGGGAAAGAAACTAAGTAGTGGAATCAAAAAGAGATAAGTGAAATAAAAAAGAGATAAGTAGAATCTCACACACTTTACTTATTTTCAAATCTATGTATATATGTATGTTTTTAAATAAATGAATATTTTATTTCATTATTTTCGATGTATGAAAATATGATCAAGAATATGATTATTTTGTGTTTCTCTATATAAACGATTAAGCATGTTTATGAATGAAATGAGAAAATGGTTTATGTTTAAATAACGATTTTATGATAACAACGCTTTTCTATCCCTCAAAAGTGGGATCATCGATAACAGAACTAGTTCTACGACCTTAGCTCGTTAGTCAGGGTCGTATGATTATGTATTTGTTAACTACTATTACTCATTAGCTAGGGTCGTAGAATTAGTTATAATGTCAATGATCTCATTTCTCATGGATGTAAAAACGTAACTATCATAAAATCATTTTTTCATTTTATTTATGAGCATGATCTATCGTTTACATAGCAAAAACACCAAATAATCATATGCTTGATCATAATTTCATATATAAAAAATAAAAAAATAAAACATTTATTCATTTAGAAACATACATATATACATAGATTTGAAAACAAGTAAAATATGTGAGATTCTACTTACCTCTTTTCAATTTCACCATTTAATTTTTCTCCCAAAATAATTAATGGCCTATTTAAGATCATTTTAACATGACAGTAGTTAATCAACTCATTTGAGATTACTAACTCTAGCAGCTTATGCTACTTTCACTAAAACGATCATATCTTAAGATATTAAACTCGAAATTAAAATCTTTTTAATGCGTTAGAAACTAGACTCAATAAACTTTTTAATCATCTATGACCATCTCGTGATTCTTTGTGGATTAATTATAATAATTTTTGCAATCCATGTCATATGCTACTACTAGATAGCCCGTATACCTTCTCATAAAATTACCCATTTATTCATCAGAAACTCCAAATTCAAATTTGCTTATTCTGTTGGAAAGTAGACTCAATAAGCTTTCTAAACATATATAGCTTAATCTGTAATTCCTTGTATAAAAATTAAGACAATTTTCGTAATTTAACCCTGATGCTACTACTTTATAGCTTGCATATCTTTAAGTAAAAATTAGACAATTCTTCATAAAAAACTCGGATTTGACTTCTGTTTATTTTATTATAAAGTAGATTCAACATGCTTTCTAATGATATATAATAATCATTGTAGTAATTTATTCATTAATACATAATTCTATTTTATTCACTATTACAAATCATAGTATCTCATTCAAAAATAAAATTTCTCCTTCAATATTTAAAAATTAAAATCTCCACTTTCAGCCTTTAAACTTCATTCAATAATCATCAATAAATCTTAAGAACATGAAATAAACAAAGCTTGATAATTTACCCAAATAGATCATGAAGATTAATTAAAGATTTCATAAATTTTCTTTATTTTTATCTTAGAATTTCAACTCCAAATAATAACAATCAACATGATATATTTCTTAAATAAAAATATGACATATGCTCACATTTAAGAGATTAACTCGATTGTAGTCTCCGATTTTGAATCTTGTACTTGATTTTTCATGCTCTCTAACTCTAAAGAAAATGAAAAATAAGAATTTCATTTTCTTTCTATTTCACAATAGCTAAATTTTATTTTATCTAACACTTCGGTCCTTATTTTTTTTACTAATTAATTTTTTAATAAATTGATGGGCTTTAGTATTAGTTTAACCCAATTATCATTTGGGCTGGGGTATTATATGGAAGTATCATGCTGTGGTCTAAATGATGATCTAACTGGTTACAGTTCCTCCATCAAGAGCCATGTTTGATTTTTTGTTTCAACTTGTTACAGGGTTAGAAAACATGCACGTAATGGCCCAATTGCTTTGATTCTTTGCTGTTCCTCATCCTATTGTCACTTCTTGCTTGTAAAAGGACTGATATCATAAGATTATTGTCACTTCTTGCTTGAATAAGGGCTGATGTTACGAGATAATGATGTGTGAGTTAAACAAACTAACAGTTAAAATTTAAGATTTTATTGTAAAAATCTCGAGTTCGAATCTTAACATAAATAAATTAGGTTTTATGAAATAAAATTAATGTCTTTCGTAACCTAATAGTAATAGAATTTGGCAAAATTTTAGCCAATTACAACAATAACCGGCAATTTTCAACTTCCTACCACTAGCAACTTTAACCAACTCTGTAACCAATCGATATTACAAGAAAGTTGAGCTTTTGTATGCTTCTTCATAAATTTTTAAATTTAAAATTAGTAATAAATAACGGTTATCTGCTAAGGTTTAAACTTTTTTATAAATATAAAATTTTATATATTTTTTACATGCAAACGGATAATAAATTCGAATATCCAATATTATTTGTTAAAAAATTTACATGAATTTAAGTATCAAATAACCGAAAGATATTATTCGAATTTGTTACGATTAACAAATTAATTTTTCAAATCTGATAGTTACTTATTTATAACTATTTGAATTTGATAAAAAAATCAACTAACACAAAATATTCGATTATTTACTATTTATTATTATCCCTACCAATAATTGACATCATCACTAGCTTATTCTAGTAGCATGGATAAATAAGTTCATTTTAATTTCAAGTTTGAATCAATATTTTATTAAATTCATTGTTTTTTAGTAATGTCAATCCAAATTTTTACTATAAAAAATTATTTAACTAATAAAATCAAAATTTCAAAATTATCTTTGTAAATGTGTAATTTGTCAAATTGTTTTCCTTTTTTTTTTTTAAATACATTTTAATTGTTCATAATATGAGGTAGGAACCTACTTCACTGATTATTTTGTTTACTCGTTTGTAGTATCGCGTTAAATTGAACTACTTTACAACTTCATTTTGTAGACTTTAAGATATGTTTGGCATACAAAATTATGATAGAATAAGATATGATAAGATGATATTATAAATATGATTAAATTAAATAATATCACTCTATCTTATGTTTGATGTGTGTAAAAATTAAAATAAGATAATTTATTTATCGATTAAAATTATTATTTTTTAATTTATATAATATAAATTATTAATGTAATTTTTAATGGTATAATAAGACATATAAGTATAATCTCATAAATTAAAAATAACTTTTTTCACTTTGAGATGATTGAATTATTCTATATTAAGAGGATATTAATCTTTCTTATAATTTTATCTATTTTTTTATATACAAATCAAATATAATATAAGATAATTATTATCATATCTTATCTATCTTCATACACATCAAATATGATCTAAATATTTTTTTTGTATTATTTGACAACAGTAAAAAGGGGTAAAGAAACACCTTGCACTAGCCAATTGTAATTAACTTTTGTACATAATTATTTTAACATGTTAGAAGTTTAAATTTTATTATTTTTAAATTACAAATTCTTTTTTATAATTTTGAACTATTAATATATATATATATATATATGCAAATATCATATTTCTTCCTTTATAATCATGCTTCTTACATTTCATAATTTAAAAAAAAATACAACGTCAAACCAAAATAAATAACATATTTTAATAATTTTAAACTTGCCACGGAGTGAGGGTATTTTATGTCAAGTTGTGTGATCTTAATTACTATTATAACGTTATTTAATAATATTAAATAAAATATTTTGTTTTTTATACATAACTTGATCATCTTAATTTGTTATTTATATTTAAATGATTGTCAATTTAAAAATTTATTATTGCATTTGTAAATTTTTTATAATTAAAAAATATCATATTTAGAAATTGGATGCGATTCTCACATTAAAAGTGATTTTTTATAATTCAAAATTTAGTGCTATATTTTATGAAAATAGGTTTTAATCCAAACACTTTATTAGTAAAGTATTAACCTATGCAATTCCATAAAAAATCTTATGCAGTCAAATTATTATTATTGTTATTATTAATTATGCATAGGGATGACAAAATCACATGTAATCGGTAGTTTCGATCTGATTCGATTATTTAAGTTTTTTTAATTGAGTTTCGATTAAGGTCGAGTTGATTAATAATTAAAAAAATTTTAAGATCAGATTTTAAGTAAACTAATCTCACATCGATATATATTTATAAAAAATTATTTTTAATTATTTACTTATTTTTATATTTAAATATATTTAAATATTTATTTAAAATAAAATTAAAAATATTATTTTATATTTTTTAAAAAATAATATTTTATTAATTTTAAATCGAATAAATCAAATATAATTTTATATAATATTAAATCTAATTAAATTTAAATATAAAATAATTTTAAAAATATCAAATTATATCAAATTTAAATATTATAAATATAAAATCGAGACAAATTCAAAAAAAAAAAAAACCGATTCTACCTGACCTCGACTCATTACGTTATGCAGTAAAATTTTTATTTTTATTATTACTATTTTTTTAGTTAGACACTGAAAACAGGCCCGCCGGTAAACTGTAAAATGCGAAAAGAAGAAATTTGAGTTTTCCCGCGTCAGCTCAAAACAGCCAAACGCCACTCGCGCCAAACCAAATGAAATATATAAAGATTTCCCTCTCCAATTCATTCATTTTTTTTTCGTTTTCAAATCTGTGTATGAGCTTTTGGCCTCTGCAAAACACAAATGGATTCGTGTAGGTCCAAATCTTGTTTCCATAGCATTAGATCCAGAGAACTCAGTAGCTTTCGAGGTAACTCTCAAATTCTCTCTCTCTCTCTATCTCTTTTCTATCTCCATTTTTTTGTCTTAATTTTTCCATTTTTTTGTTCAATTTTCAGTTAGGAAACGACCATTTATTGATGAATTAGCTTCCGATTTTACTGAAATCGGAGCTGTCGCCGTTGAACACGATGCTGAACCGACGCCTCCTTTGGCCATCTCTTTTTGCAAGGTACTCTTATTTTTTTTTTCCCATTTTCAATCAATTATATAAATATATTTATAATTAAAGTTCGTTTTTGAATGGTTTAAGTCTGTTCGACTTTCGAATCTTACTCTTTCAGACAATATAGAGTACAAAAATTTCATACAATTTTTCTTTGTATTTGTTTTATGGATTGTATTAAAAAATTTCCCTTGTAAAATCCCAAATTTCAGGCAAGTAAAAATTCTCATGTTTTTGCTGTATCTGATGAGGTTGGATATGTAAGCCTGTTTGACTCTCGTAGGAAGCTTTCTTCTGTTGCATCTCACCAGGAAAATGCAGGTTAATTTGTTTTATTCCATTAAAATCTCTTTTGTTTTATCTTTTAAAATATCAGTTTTAGTGCTTCATTTTTAGTGACTGATTTTTTTTTTTTTTTGTTAATAAATTATGTGCAGCAAAAGCAAGAATCAGTGATTGGGTTGCACATGAAAATGCCATATTTGATGTATGCTGGATCAAGGTAATACCACTTTTTTTCTGCATTTGACTCTTAGGAGATTTCATGTATAAATATGAATTTAACTTAAATCTAGTAGTTATAACTTGAAATGTCCAATGGAGATGGTGTCCATTTCAGTGTGGAAATGCAGCCCTTGGCACAAGTTCTCATCCTTCTAATGCTTTCCCCCATTGATAATCTATTAATCTGTAAATACATATGTTAGGACCATCCACATTTGGGTTCGTGATGAGGCTTTAGATTCGTGTGGATGGTTGAAATGAGTGAAGGATGTTATAACCCAACTTTTTGAACGTAATCATAAAGGAATTGAGAACAATCTTGTAACTTAGTTCATCTTTGATGCATAGTATGATGGATATAATAGATTGTGTTTGTTTTGTATCTAAAGAAAGAGATAAGATTATAAGGAGGATTAATTATCTTATTGGCATAGGATGATTCAATCCTTTCAAAGTGGAAAAGATTATTTTTAATTTATGAGATTGAATTTATATGTTTTATTATACTTTTAAAAATTATATCAATAATTTAAATTGTATAAATTTTGAAAAAGTATAATTTTGACCAATAAATAATTTATTTTATCCTAATTCTTGCATATATCAAACACAAGATAGTGAGACATTATTTAATTTAATATTAATCATAATATCATTTTATCTTATTTTATCATAATCTTATGAATCAAACACACCTTTAGGACTTGTGTATGTCTATATTTGGTTTAACTGAAGGAATGTGAAGAAGTCATTGCCGTGCAAAATATTCTAGTCAATGATTCTATGCTCCATGCCTTTTTTTTAATGCTAGTGAATATTTCTTGCAGGAAGATAGTCACATTTTAACAGCTTCAGGGGATCAAACTGTAAGTAGCCATGCATTAAAAAAAAACAGTTTGTTTTAGGTTCTGTTTGGCTAGTGCTTCTACGTTTTGCTTTTTATCCCTTATCTTTAATTTTTGCATTTCCCTCTATTAAAGGAAAAACAAAAATCAAAAGTACCAACCAAACCTAATCTTAGTGTTTTAATGAGAAAGAAACAATAAATGTAAGTGAATTGCATTTCCTTTTGGACATTGTGCAGATAAAGGTATGGGATGTTCAGGAAAGGAAATGCTCTGCAGTCTTGATGTTGCACACGGGAAGTGTAAAATGTTTGAGTTCTCATCCAACTAATTCTGGTAGGTTTCTCGAAACCCTTTTTTTTTTTTGTTGAGAAAGAGATGGTCTTTAACCATTAATTTTCTAACAGATCTTGTTGTCTCTGGTTCGAGAGATGGGTCCTTTGCCATTTGGGATCTAAGATGCAAGATTAACTCCAGAAGTAGATGTGATGAAGTTTGCCTTCCGTTAGTTACTGCTACTTATACCTCTCGCATAGTTTAGCAGTTTATATTTTTTATATTTGGTAACAATTGCCTCTCCATTCATTGTTGTTATTGTCGCTTCATTTAGATCAACTTCCATGGTCAAAGGAGCTCATCCTTCATCTCAAGCAAGGCGGGGGAGGCGCGGCAAGGTTTGTTCACTGCTGAAGTTTTTTCAATATTATGTCAGCAATTTTTAATACTTTGCATCCTTTCAGGCTGCTGCTGCAAGCATTACGTCAGTTCTTTATCTCAAAGATGAGGTTTCTATTGCTACGGCTGGAGCTGCAGACAGGTAAGTTAGAAACCCTGTGACGTTCCTAAGATTAAGTTTTGAGTACAGCATAAACGCATGCTGACTTAATCTCCTTTACTGCTGTTATTTCAGCGTTGTGAAGTTCTGGGATACCAGAAATCTGAAATCTCATGTTGCCAAGGCATGCCCCCACCCAGAGTCTTCATCTAAAAAGGTTGCTTTTCTCTCCTTCAATATATGTTGAAATGATTATTTCACCATGAGATGATGGGAAAATAAAAGTCATTCTCATAGATGATTGAACATAGCTGTTCAATCCAGCAATCTACTGCCAATAGTCCAGTGATGATTGCATGAGGATTGATGGTGATCCATAGATCTAGAGCTTTAGTTAGAGTTAGATATATCAGGCATGTCTCATGGTACTTTTTTTTCCTTGATTTCAGGGTATATCTAGCTTGTCCCAGGATTTGAAAGGAGTGTTTCTCACAGCATCATGCATGGACAATAGGTATTCATTCTAACGATCTTTAACTGTAGAGCCAAAATTTCTGTTTTGGTGGTTTTTGCTCTAACCAAAAATGTTTCATTAATTAAATGCTGAATGTCTAATTTGGATGCATTTTTCTTTTCCTTTTACTAGAATATACTTGTATAATGTACTTCAGCTTGATAAGGGCCCAATGCATACTTTCTCCGGATGCCAAATAGAGTCTTTTTATGTGAAGGTATATTCTGTTTCATTTTATGTTCTGCTCATCTTTTAACTATTAGCAATAAGCCCAAGCACACTACTAGTTTTGTTAGATTGGTAATCTCTCCAATCCTTTGAATTTTTATGCAATTGCAGTCAGTAATCAGCCCAGATTCAGATCACATACTAAGTGGTTCCAGTGACGGAAATGCTCATATATGGAAGGTTGGTTTCTTCTTAAAATGAAAGTTTCTTGTTCTGTGTCAGTAAATGACCTAGTTAACAATGGAAAACCAGGTAAACAAGCCTCAAATGGAGCCTATCATCTTGAAAAGTCATCATGGGGAAGTTACAGCAGTAGATTGGTAATTTCCTTTCATTGTAACCATAGTTTTTATAATTCTTCTCATCGCTTATTGTAGTTTTAAATGTTAATCTTTTTTTTTCCATATTTTGCAGGTGCCCATCTGAGATTGGGAAGATAGCAACTACTGCAGATGATTTTACAGTAAGTGTGGAGATTAAGCATTACAAATCTTTTGCTAGTTTTATGCTTCTCAATTCCAGCAAGAGCCACATTGATTTTCCCTTTGCTGCCTGTTTGAATGATTCAATTATTCTTTAAATGGTCGTTTGTTAGGTTCGGATATGGAACATTCAAACCAGCTATTGCTCAAGCTCAAGATCAAGATCACCATCTTCCATCCGAAGAAGAGTAATAGCAATTCCAAGTGCAAAAAGTAGAAAATTGTTGACGAATGAGAATGAAGAACTAAGGGGTCTAACAAAGGAACCTGGTTGTTCATATTCTTCAGATGAAGCATTCCACCAAATTAACTCGTCAAGTCCTACCACTGCATCTTTGCTTAGTACTCCTGAAGCAGAGAAGAAAAAATTCTTATCAATTTCAGACTCAAATGAAACCTTTGAGAAGACACCTGAAGCTGCAGTGAAGAGTCCATCTTCAGTCCTAAATCCTCCTTCCTCTTTGAAACGGAAAACCATCCGAGATTACTTTCTAGCAGCTCCATGAAACTTGGTGGAAAATTCATTGGAGATAGTAGTAGATATACTGTGAAGAAGGCTGTATAAAATACCAGTGTTTAGTCTTTTTTTGAAAGTCAGGTGCACAAGTTCCTTCAAATTTTGCCTGGAGTAAGTTCTCTTTCCTTCTTTCTCTTGTTTTCTTTCACATAAAAACTTGGTTAAACGACAAGCTTAATGGTGTAGCTTTTGATTTGCAGGTTTTGTAATTGAAAATGTAAAGCGGTGATGCAAAATTATTTGTAGGTTACAACCATTTATCACCCTCCCCAATGATCCATAGATTTAGATATTGGTGTTTTGGTCTTTGACTTGCTCTCTCTCTGGTGAATGTTATATAAACAAATGACCTTTGAGTTATAATTTTGCCAGAGGAACAGAAATCAGCAGGCAAATTCAAGTTCAAATTCTGGAAGGGAATGTAAAGCCCCTGCCAATTGGTTTGAGATTTGCCTGTTTTCCAGTTAGCACATGGAAATACATATATACATAGAAAAGTGCAACATCAAGCTGATATATATATATATATTTATTTATCCGGAAAAATTATTTCATTTTCAAAGTCAAAGTAAGCTGTTAATTTAATTAGGATTTAGAGATTTATTAAACTTTTATTTGTGAATTTTTTAGATTTATAAATCGTTTATTAACGAATGATCGTGAAGAGATTTAAATTTGAATGCATTAACACCTCAGCATTCGTTTTTTACCATTTTTGCCAACTTTCGTCTGCCTAACTGATATTCACTATTTCATGTGGTTTTAGATGACTGCAATCACATTAACAATGATTACTAACAATTTTATATAAGAAAATTGAAAAAAAAAAACCTTACAAATAAATTTAATAATTTGTGTATTTGTATTTTATAAAATATTAATAATTCATTGTGTTTTGATGAAAATTAATTATTATAATTTGCGTTAATATAAAAAATATGAATAATATTTTTTATTATTATTAAATTTATATATAATTTTTGTTAAAAAAAATATAATGCTTAATGATCTGTGTTTAAAATCGGCCCACGATTAAATCATACATTCTAAGCTAGTCCAAGCCCACGATTTGGAAGTCGCAATGAGTCCAAATCATAAAGCAAATTTAGGTCAGGCCTAAATAATTAATTTTCAGCGAAGCCCAATTATTTGTACGGCTTTCTTATTAATAATATTTTCAGTTCTACTTTTCTTAGAAATTTATAAGAAAAAAATCAGATTTATATAATTTTATAGTAATTTTTCAAGTTAAAATTAAATTTGATAATATAAAATATAATGTAATATAAATATGATATATATATAAATTATAAATATGATATATTTTAAAATTTTAATAATTATTATTTATATAATTAATAAATAAAAATATATATTATATTTTTTATATCGATATAAATTGTGATATATAATTTTATATAAAATAAAATATAAATATAAAAATTTTAATATTTTATATTATATAAATACTAAAAATGGTAAATCTAAATGAAATATATATAGAATCACAAGTCACCCCACTTGCCTGGATGTGATTACTGAAAAACCCATCCTCCGCATCATCATTGTTTTCATCATTAAATTGCTTTGAAGTGGAATCTGATACCTCCCTACAAGCCTATGACTTAAGATTTTCGATTTTTGTTTCGAGTAATCTTGGGTTTTGTGATTTTGATTTATTTTTTTTAAAAAAACTTTATTAAGCTGGAGAAATGACGTTTAAGATTAGACCAAATTGGAAAAAATTTTGTGCTACTTAATGAATCATCCAAAAATATCAACTCACTAAACAAAGCCTAAATTTGTGGGCTAAATAGTGTGATTAAACGAGACAAATGGAGTTTATTAGGACGAGTGTTACTTACTCTATCAAATTTGCCCTTAATTTTTTTTATTTGATTTGATGATATAAAATACAAAATTAATAATATAATACAAATATGATAAAAAAATGACTATAATATATTTAAAATTTTAGCATTAATTGTATGTGCATTTAAATATGAATTAAAACGTATAATTTTTATATAAAATATGATATAAATACATAAATTTTAATATTTTATATGATATAGATACACGAATAATCAAATTTATTTTGTAATATGAAATTTTTTATATTTGGTAGTCTAATATATAATTATTGACATATATTTTGTAATATCATAAATGATATAATAATAAGATAAGATTTATTTTTATCCTACTATTACATGAATTTTAAATCAACTGATTTATCAATAAAAAATTATAATTACACTAATCATTATATTTTATATAAAAAGTTCAAAATTTTAAAACAAAAGTGATGAGATAAATAGTAATTTTTTATTAGTACAATGTTGATATTTTTTATTAATAACTATTAAATCAAGTGTTGTCATTATATATCTTTTGCTTTACTATGATAATAAAGATATAAATAGTTAATAGAATAAGATTTTGAGATTCAATTCCTAAATTTGTTAAAGACTTTCTTCCCATTAAGATAATGTTTTTCATGTATATATTTAATGTCATGAAATATCTTTATGAATATTATATGCTCTAATGCTTATATTCACTTGACATTCAAATATCATGTCATGAGATTAAATCTCAATATTATGGACCAAATTGAATAAAATTTTTTGATAAATTCACAATAACAATGAGATGAACCATTCATTTCATTCTTTACTATTAGGAATCAATATCATACATACATATTTATCAATATCGTATTTAAAATTCGCCTCGAGGGGCTTAAGTCTCGAAAATAATTTTAAAATAAATGAGATGAAATTTATGAAACGAAAGAAAATTATTTTTTATTATGTAATCTGATATCTTATGTATCAAAATAAAATTCTTTTTAAAATCTAAACAATTGAAAGATATGTGGTTACAATCTCTAATCAATCTAACTAAAAAAATATTAAAAGATATAAATTAAAATAGAGAAGTAACATTAAATAATATTATAGCATTCAATTGATTAGTGCAATACAATAAGTTCATTTTTTATGAACCAATAATAACTTCTCTAATCATTAGGGCCATGCTTGATCATTTGAACTTAAATTATTCCTCTTTATCTCCTTCACCCCCCAACTTTTTTCTCTCACCCATCACAATCTGACGCAACCAATAATTTGCATCGAATAATCTGAAGCAATAATCTATGAATCATAATTATATTTTAAATTTTAAATTTAATTCAAATTATTTATTATTTTTAAAAAATTAAAATTCGATCGCAACACTTAAATTTCCTTTTCTTTTTAATAAATTTTCCTTAGATTTTGAACTCTTTTATAAAAGAAATAAGCATTTTTATACTATAAAACTTTTTTGAAGCAAATAAAATGCCCATTAGTTGTATTTGAGTCTCCCAATCTTTCTTTTTCTTCATGACCCTTAGCTATCATTGCATCAATACTATGATAGAGAAAGAATGTTATTGTATAGAAATGTTTTTTGTATTAGAATTTAGAATACATTGGAAATGCATGTATTTTTTTTTTTTTTTAGAATATTGGTACGCATGCATTAGAAAAAAAAGTAGAGATCCAATGTATCATAATCATCAACACATCTTAATTAGATTATCTGATCATGAGTTAATTCTTCTATCATTGGTTACACCAACTCCCCCTTTTAATTCAAAAGGAAATTAATAATATTAGGCATCCATCATACGCTTTGCATCCTTATACACGAGATTTCTATGTATGTTTCTCAAGAATATATCTTATTTAAAGTTAATAAGACAATAATAATGAACCATTTATATTATAAATGTCTTCATCAATATTATATAGGCACAATTAATCTATGTAATACATGTTGCTGCCTCCTTATTATTTATTCATCTCCTTAATTAACATTTGTAAATTTTTTTTTATAAAAAAAAATCATAATCTAAAAATAGGAGAATGAATTGTAATATGACATTTAAATTATAAATTTATTGAATATTATCTCTTAAAATTGGTTAAATGAACTAATTAATCGGTCAAATACTCGATTCATATTTGCAAACTTCATAATCCAATCCCATTAACTTTATTTTTCTCATTTTGATGTAGGAAAAAAAGTCGAGCTTTCAATTAGATTATTTCTATAATTAAGTATAATTTAGAATGAGCGGCTATGATATACTTAGCTGGATGCATCAAAACAATAATGCTATTTCTATATATGTTCATCCTTTTGATTTTTTTTTTTTTACTAGCAATTTCAAAACATGAGAAAAACTGTTGGCTACACATTGTTGAAAGATCTAACTAGGAGTTTGCTATCATATCTTCAGGCTGAAAATTCATAGTTCCGTAAATGCAGGTTTTGTCGTATTGTCAAGCAAGGGTGGGACAAGATATAGATATAATTGAAGATCAAACTGAGAAGACGCAAAAAATGAGAGACCCCCCCCCCTCCCCCAGTTTTCTTTGGTACTTGTTTGGGGTTTTTTAGGTCCGAAAAGTAAACAAATAATCCGGGGGATTTTGGATTTTTTGATTGACTTTATAAGTTAAGTGAATCTGACATGTTTAATATCACATTAGCTCGATTACGTTACAACGGTACATCACAAATTTCTTATTTTTTGCCTATAAATAAATATATCTAAGTACTATCAATCCATCCACTTTATTAATACATTTTTATTTTTCTTTCATTCTGACTTCTTTTATATTAATTTTTAACTCGAGTGTTGGAATGTAAACACATAAAATACTTCATATATTTACTTTTAACCGCTTTCTTGGTAATTTCAGAGTTTTGATCGACACCAATAGTATCCATCATTGTATCATTTCAGCTTAGTTTGTCTGGAATTACAGTGAAGTTCATTGAAAATTCAATAATAGAAGTAAACAGAAAAGGTTTCTGAGCTTCATCCTAATAGTTAAACTCAATGATAGAACCCAACAGAGCCACAGTAGGAAATTAAATTTAAAGATTGGGTGTTTAGGCACTTCATTTGTCCAACAGGCCAAATTTGTGTTGTTGACAAAAAGGAATTTGAGTATTCATGCATGGATTTTTACATATTTTGGATTGGAAATGCTATCATTTTCAAAGACTTTTTTACTATACAAAGTAGCAGAGGTAGAACTTTAGGTAGACAGTCTTGAAGAAGATATATTGATCTGATTGATTCAACATACATAAAATATATATTAATTTTTTTGATATAAAAGAGATCGTAATCTTGAAATAAAAAATATTGTAAATATTAAAATTTTAATTTTAATTCTATATCATTTTTTGAGGATTAATAGATGAATGAAATGAATTAAATTAATTTAATTTTGAGATAAAAAGAATAAATTACAAGTATTAAAATTTCAATTTCAAATATATTGGATTCTCCTTTTTAAATGTAATTTTATATATCAACAAAGTTAATCCTTGAATTCAACATATATAAATTAATTACATATACTCTCTAGCACCATGCATATAAAAATGAAAAGAAAATGTCTAACCAACCCCATTGGGAGCACATGCAATTGATTAACTTAATTAAGTGTTGATTGGATGATTAGTTGACATTTACATGTATAAACATTTTTGCTTTTGGATATATATATATATATATATATTTATATCAAGGAAAAGACTTTTGCAATAAGTTTAAAACTTTTTCTTATATTTATTATTATATATTTTTATATAAAATTTAAATTTTAAATTTATTAAATATTATATAATTTTAAATGATTAAATTTGAATTCGACTTTTTAATATATATTCAAAGTTATAAAAATTAAGTTATGATCCTCAAACCTTTAATTTAATAGTTAAAGATGTTTAAAGAAATATTAAAGATTTAATTTCGAATTAAAACTTTTTTTTATTTATATTAAAATTTTATTTTTATGATGTAACTAACAAAAATAAATTATGATAATTGTAATAAATTTAACATTTAGCCCGTATGTCACACGAATGAAATAAGTTGTCAGAGGTATAAATCTTTTAGTATTTTTTTTCTTTTTTTGGTAGATTTTGTAGGGATGTGAATATTAGTTTCAAGTTGATTTCATGAGTACCAGCTCTTGAACAGTGGATTGATATTATTATAAGTGACAGTGTCATAGTCATCCTTTTGTAGCTCCATTTACTACCCCTTGTCTTTTGCTTTTTCCATTGTTTCTCACAGAAAATGCTCTTTGCCTCCCTTTTCTCCCATCTCTCTCACCTTTTGTCACTGTGTTTGCAGGCCTTCCCCTCCCTGTCCTGCAACTAGGGTTTCCTCTTTAAAAACACACCTCACATTCAATAACATAACCCAAGAGAATTTCTCATCTTTCTGCCACTGCATAGTCTTTTTCACTGGGACAAACCAATCAAAGGGACATAGATCTTCAAACAGCCTATACTCAAGGGGAAAAGAGGTAGTTTTCTTTTTTACTTCTGATCGAAGAAGCTAGTCATAAATAGCTAGGTAACTACATAATACAAGCATCCTATTTAATGCTTTATATTCATTTATACTCTTCTTTTGTTTTACCCTTTTCTTTTGTTTCATTTTGAGACACTTCATCATGCTTTTACTATAAGGCCTGATCAAGCTTTTCCCACAAATTAAGATAAAGATCTACTATTGTGGAATCTTGGGAAAATTTTTGTGGTCCTCAAGCATGGAAGGATTGTGTCAATTTATGCAACTGTTTGACCAAATTCAAGACAGAATCCTAGAGTTTGTGCATGTTAATGTAATCATACATGTTTTGTTTCATCTAAATTTTATTTTTATTTTTATTTTATCTTGGTTTGTTTTTGACTTTTGGGTTTTTTTTTTTTTTGGCTACTAATTTTAAGATGAAATGTTTCTGACAGTAGTATGTAAATTCAAGGAAAGCTGCCTGGCAGGTCAGAAAAAGCAAAAGTTGTTTGAAAAGAGGATGGCAGAGAGTGTTTTTCTTTAAGCAATTTCTCATGAAATCTTGTGGTCCTTAACCTAGTTGTTTCTCTTGATATCTTGAATTTAGAACAAATGCCTTTTTTTCCCAGTTTTACAAAGTTAATGAATACTAGTAATTTTACTTTATCAACCATACATAAGCTCACATTTGAACAGAATTTGATATAAAAAGAAAAAAAAATTGTGGTTGACAAAGTATGATATGCTTGATGCATGCAATTCTTGGCTGCAGAGAAAATGGCTTCTTCCAGCTATTCCAATTCACCATGTGCTGCCTGCAAGTTTTTGAGGAGAAAATGCATGCCGGATTGTATTTTTGCACCATATTTTCCACCTGAAGAGCCACAAAAATTTGTCAATGTTCACAAGATATTTGGTGCAAGCAATGTTAGCAAGCTGCTCAATGAGATACAACCCCATCAAAGGGAAGATGCAGTGAATTCCCTTGCCTATGAAGCTGAGGCAAGGATGAAAGATCCTGTTTATGGCTGTGTTGGAGCCATTTCGGTCCTCCAAAGACAAGTGATGAGACTCCAAAGGGAATTGGATGCTACCAATGCTGATTTAATTCGATATGCCTACAATGAAATGCCACCACCACCAGAAGCAGCAGCATCCCAGTATGGAAGAAGAACAACAGCTGCTCATGGTAGTACTGGAGGAAGTTCTTTTAATCAAACTTCTGGCATTTACTATCCCTCCCAGTGGAATGACCCTTGTGGAGACAATGAGCAATCAGGTGGTGGAAGCATGTGAAGCTAGCCGTTTCATGTAATTAAGAAGCAAATTAATGGTGGCTGTATCATTTTCTATGTGAAAAATTATTAGGTGGGAGTCCCATTTGGCTAGCTCTAGGGTTTTCTAGTCATGGAGTTGATAAGGGACCATGTGTCATATCATGGTATTTTTATGATATGCCATTACCCTGGATGAAATGTTATTGTTAGTGTCTTATAATTACTTTGTAAAAATGATCTCCATATAACATTTGATGTGCAGCTGTTCTTGCTATTATTCAATAAAGTTTCTATGTATATAAGCCAAACTGAAGTCATCATCAACTAAATTAAAGTACTATATAATTTCCTCACGAAGATCAAAGGAGTGTAGCTTCTGATCAGGTTTCCTAGCTAGCATAAAGGATCATTTTCCCTGGTACTTGAGTTTAAGCAGCTTTGGATAGCAAATCAAACCCAGAATGAAAACATCTATCAAATAGTTCAATCTCTATTTTATCAGGCAAAACTTGAAAGTTGCATATTTAATTCAATTATAAGAAGGAAATTATGTAGGTAAGAGCTTACTTTCTGTAGTGAATTCCTATATGGAATTAACTCTAACCTAGCTAGCTAAATTGTGGTCAGTCCCCAAAGTCTACCACTATTGATTTGCATCCTACTCTAGAGAACAGAAAATGCCCATCAATTATAAGTCATTCCTGTTTCCTTAATAATTTCATATTCAGTAGTACCATTTTTTTCATAAAATAAGCATCAATACGAGAACAAGAGAAACGATTGTAAGTATTGAGATTCGAATATTAAATTTATTGGATGCCATTTTTTTAAAATAATTATTTTATGAATTAATTGAGTTAAGCTCTAGATCCATATTAATGGTACTATGTTATTAAGGCCACCAACCTTCCATAGTTTATACAAAACTTACACCCACCTTGACCAAACGTCAACAGTTACAAGCCACCAACTGCTTAATAAAAACTTTGTACTGGTTTATGCATCTTATAAAGTAACAGGATCTTATGTTATTGATGGATACAATTATTCTGACGCTCTAACATCATGTTTGAATCATTACCAGGTTCCCACTTTCCTGATCAACTCAATTTCTTCTCTAATCTACTCTAAAAATTTTCTTTCCTTGACAGTGCTGCATGGCAAACAAAGTGCAGATCATTATTTGTGCTCCAGTTTCCACCCGTCCAATGGATGGGTCTTCCAAAAAATTAAAAGTGGTCTTTTTTGTCATCATTGATGACTAAGTCAGCGTAAGAGAACTTCATAATTAAGATCTTACCATTTTTATTTACTTGGTTTCAAGTAATTTTCCAAGCCCACAAGTCAATAGCAAGACATCTTGATTTATCAACAAATGAAAGTCCTTGCCTTCTTGCTAGTTGGTATTGTTAAAAAGGAAAGCAAAAGAACCCGGAGGTTTAACTCATTCGCTTCATGACATTCAGCAAATATAAAATTCAAAGTTTCAACATTTATAATCTTTTTCTTATTTTTGAACTACGTCGGTTGCATTAAAACAACAAAAAATTTGCTATTATAATAGCGGCTGCCCATGTTTTAATCTCTTATGAATTGTCAGTTATCTGCTAAATAACAAAATAAAACGACATCACCATCATAAAAAGGTGGTAAAAGGAAAAAAAAAACAAAAAATGAACTAATCCAACTGAATAATACTAGTTCTCTTTTTTAACCAATTACCAAAGCATATACCATACCCAATTAGCCATAGGACCTACGACCTAAGTGTGAACAAACGGAAAAAAGAAAAGATTGTCTCTAATATTCTCCTAAAGCATTTTTGGACACCAAATTTTCAAGCCTAGAGCACCTTGCTTCAACTCAGAAAACTGATTTTTCCATGGACAGATAGTAAAAGTAACACTGTAAATTTGTTGACTTCCCTTATAAAACCATTTTCATGTAAAATTCCCATTTACCATTCCTTCTGCAGTACTGTCGTTGTCTGTAACAGTCAGAGAGTACAGGTGCCTAGCCTTGTAGGAAGAATAAAGGAGTTTTTTCCCATGTGAGGCTACTTGCATCAACAGAAAATTAAATTGCATGAAAGATCTCTTTACTTAGTTTTGGTTTCTTCACCTTTCTGGCTTTATCTCATCAATCCATTCTCAGACCCCTCAAAGACATTAATGGAGGAACAAAATTTACTGCTGATTCACATGCTGTGAAAGTTATATTGATGTTCATTATTTTTATTATATTATATTAAAGAGATTCGTATATTCTTTTGCCATGTTTTCACCTTATTTCTTGATCCTATAGTGATAGTCAAAAGCATTTGAACCATAAAAAAAAATTTACTTTCCTAATGTTTTTGTCAAAAGTAGCCATAAAAACTAAATTTGATGTGATTAGAGCACATGTGGTGTATAACGGTGCATTAAAGAGAAGAATGGAGAACTAAGGCCAATTAAATAAAAGCTTGATTATCAGAAATGCACTTTAAAATGCTATACTACAGTCTGTAATGCTGAAGGATAAGGGAAAATGTCTCCTTCTACTCAATCACACCTTTATTTTAAGGAGAGGAAGACTGAGGGAATTGGGGGGTGCTTCCTTATCTTGATCATTATGATCTTCTTTTTCTTTTGTATTGTCACATTAAATCAAACATTATGCTAAAAGAAATATATATAGTTTTTTATATATCTAACTCAAATAGTTTATCTGATTTAGGAGATTGCTTTAGCACTTGCAAATTCTTCTTTTTCGATTCTTCTTTAGGATTTGATTTCTTTGTAGAAAAAAGTATAATAGGATGGCTCTATCATTGTACCATAAGACAATGAATAAACAATAACTATACAAAGAACCTAAGCCATGTTAAAGAAATAAAAGAGTTTTGCATACATGCATGCATGTGTCACCATTTTCATTATAGAAATTCTATACGTACAAAGCTTATTATTTAAAGTTGAATTTGAGACATATTGAACAGAATTTTTGTAAATCAAAACCTTTGTCATCTCACTAGTAATAATATAAGATGTGGGTGTCCTTTCATTAATTAATTCCCTTCCTCTGTACCTCAGCTAGGGTTCACTTAATATTTACGAACCAAATATCAATCAGTCAAGTGGGCTAAATACGAGGGATTGATTCTTAAATTTTATCTAAATTTAATCTCTTTCACGAATGATTTAAAGTTTTAAAATCAAAATGCTTTTCTTGAACTCTGATCGATAAAAAAACAATCATCTCCTTGTTAACCGGATTAATTAACTTTAGTTGAGGGCATAGATGCAAGTACAAAAATAGACTAATCTATGACTTAGATGCAAAACATTCATATTCAAATTTCAAATTCTCATAGTCTTTTATTGATAAATGATTTGTAAATTTAAAATATTCTCGTGAAAAAAAAATCGTAAATTTTTTTTTTGTGAATTGACGATTTGTCGAGATAACTGATAACCTCCCTATTAATAAACTTTTTTCAATAAAAAAAAATAGATTAATTTATTCGTTTAGTGGAGAGGGATGAAATGAAAGTAATGGAACAAAGATTGGGAAATGAAGGAAGATAAAGAGGAGAGAGGGAGAATATTTGAGGTTTTGGATGAACTCTCAAGCTCAAAGATCATATATGTCTTTGATTGGCAATACAAAGGGAGAAGCACGCGAGCGGAAACTCGGAAAAAAGGCAAAAAAAAAGTTGATGCTAATAGGCCTCAAAAACCAAATGGGTCCCAAAAGCTCCAACACCCAAAATTTCCATTCATTTTCACTGATTAAAAATCTTTCGTTTTCAAGTAAGCATGGGCCACCACACAACCGCCCAAGACGAGAAAAAAGGATCAAAAAGATCAAAAACCTGACCCAAGAGGTCCAAAACCAAAGACAGCTCTGTTACAAATGTTTTCAATGCTTTGGAGATTTTGATTGATTGATTGATTTGATTAGACGTGCTCTTTCCATGGGGTAATTAAGGCCCAGTGGGTCACAGAACATGTCATATGAACAGAAGACTCTTAACCAATGATCTAAACAACATAACCCCAGCATCAAAGATCAGATTGATAGAACTCACCCAAGGCTTATTTTGGGGTCCAGCTCAAAACCACGGTGATAAATTTTTTTTTTCCATTTTTCATTTAAATGAAATATTAATCAATTAATTCGAATTGTAAATTTCCTGCCAAACTAATGAAAAAAAAAACTATACATTATCGTTTTAAAATAATGGTCAGAGGTGATAATAATTTAAATCGAATTTGATTTGATTTTTTTAAATAATATATAATATTATAAATTTTTAATAAATTAATTTTTTTAAAATTAATTCAATTTAAAACAAATTTTATCAATTTGATTTGATTTATTAATTTTTTAAATTTAAAATTTTATTATATATTATTTTAATAAAATTTTAATATATTTAAATAAATTTATATTAAAAATAATTTTTGTTTTATAAAATTTTAAAATATATAATTTGATTCAATTTTTTCTTTGTTTTTATATTTCGATTCTTCAATTTATATTTAATATATATCTAATATTTAAATTTAATTAAAATAAAATAAGAATAAATAATTTAAATTCAAACATTATAATTTTAAATTAATTTTGAATTTTGAATTTTTTTTCACCCTAATTGAAGCAACTTATTTGCAACTGATTTTTTTTTTTTACAACAAAAAATTATGATTGATGGAAGGTTACTGGTCTTTTGGTCTGTGCCCAGACCCCCACCAGAGGCCATGGCCATAGCCCCTACAAATGGTTGGTGCAATAGTGTTATCAAGGGACCGGCACCCGCACGTTGGGTATGCCATTTGTCAGTTTAGGTATTGTTTTCATGTGTTTTGGCTCGAGAAACGCGCGTTTATTAACGTCCACATGTTTACGTGAATGGGTGACAACGATGTAACCATCTCAAAATGGAAAACCTTTTCTTCCAAATAATTTGTTAAATTCATCAAAAAATAGGTTAAAAAAAAAAACTAGGCCTATTGCTTTTTTTACGCCTCAATTTACTTTCATTCACTATTTTTAACTATTCTTGGACTATCTGTTGAACCATTTAAAAATAATATATGAATATACGTATTTTCTTATAAAAATTTTAATTTAAAAATAATTATAAATATTATAATTTAATTTATAACATTATTGGGTGTTACTTTTCAATATTAATTATATAAATTAACTGAATTAAATCTTTATTTATATTAATTTACATATTTAACTTATTTTAGTTTAAAAAGCAAAATTCAAACTTTGTCTTTTTCAAATTAAAAAAAAAAAAGCAAATTTGTTTATACATGCAGACTTAGTCTATTAATTTTTTTTAATTTTAGATAATTAAGATTTGAATTTAATTAAAATAAAAAAATTTAACACTTTATTAATAAGATCTGCTTATAATAAAAGTGTTTTATTTTGGTATTTGATGATTGCTTCTAGAAGGAGATAATCATTCGTGAAGTTTGGCTTATTATTCTTTTTATTTAAAGTTATAAGGATTTAAATCACAATTAACTATGTTAAAGAAAAAACAAGTTTATTTATAAATTGGATGATTCAATATATGGTATGATTAATCTTTGCTTATATGTTGGACAACAACTCTTAACGATATAATGATGCTGACAATATAGCATGAACTAGTTGACTGTGAAGCATAAGTTCAGCTGATCGATGAGGTCCAATTTTTCAATGTGAAACCGAAGGCATGGGAGATTACAAGGTTATTACGAAGGGCGTCGAAACCCAATTTTGTTTACTCAAGCCTAGCAGCAATTCTGTTAGGTAGTAAACTGTTAAGCTCAGGCTAGACCAGTCATATTACTATAACACTCAAATGGCATAAAGCCCAATTCTATTCGAGCATATGTTAAGGTAGGTCAGGATTTAGTTGACAAACCCATGAGCCAGGGTCCTGGAATTCTATCTCGAGAAAAAGACATGGCAGAACCAGGGGAATAGAAAGCAACAGGAAACCCCGAAATGGGAAAGGGATATTACTTGGAAACAAGCACTGACAGGAATAAATGAATGAAAAAAGAACAACAGAGAAATTTAAGTTCAATTTTTTTGTGAACTGTGATGCCATTGAGGGGGGTACAAGCATTGATTTCTGCATGAGTTGATTCAAAACACATTCTTTATAATTTAGAAACAACAATAGAGAAAAGAGATGTGAAAAAAATATATGGCCATGGCCAATTAAAATTTAGGCAAAACCCGCGTGTTCCCACGCATAAAGCACAACAAAACGATTTTGCAGAACGGCAATGGCAATGTGGCAGAATAAAGAGGTAGGATTTGAGAAAAATGGAGGCAATAAATTCAGTTGGCTTTCCTTATTCTCTTTATTGTTTTACGCACAGGAATCACAATGAAACTTGTTCCCCATGCAAAGCCTCAGCTCACCATGTCATCCCCTACGTGTCTTCACATTGCATCTCTCACTTCTTCGATAAAAATCGCACAAGCCCAACTCCCTCCTTCACTGATCTCTCTCTCTTTTACTGTCATTATTATAACATAAGGTTTCTACATTTGCTAAAGGTCATAAGCTTTTCCTATCAACGGCTGACCGCGAACGCAACCAGCCTCACCAGGTTAAGGTTCACCCACAGCACCGTTTTGACCATCAGGTTGGTTATGGTGGGAAGAACTATTAAAGTGTACCATCAACAAGCCAGGTTCTGGCTGTCCTTACCTCCTCCCTGTTGGTGGCACTCTGCTTGCATTAGCAGGATTAACACTCACCACCACTGTCATTGGGCTGTGTGTGGCCACACCACTCCATCATCTTCAGCCCGGTTCTTGTCCCGGCCGTCATTGCCGTTGCCATGGCCGTGGCAGGCTTCTTGTCCTCTGGGGACTTGGGATTGACAGGCTTGTCCTCACTCATACATGTCTTTAACCAGCTGAGGAGGGCCACTGGCAACGAGCAGCTAGACCTGGACCAGGCTAAGAGGCACATGCAGGATATGACAGGGTATGTGGGACAGAAGATCGAGGGTAAGGCACATGAGGTTACTGTTGGTAGGACATGAATTTGAAGGTGTAGGCTCAGGAAGGTACATGAGGGGAGGGCAATAGAACGTAGTAGCAGTGTTCTCATTTTCAAAGGTCTAGTCTTCGGGGTTGTTCATGCACGATGGGCAATGTATCATATTGTGGGATTTGCTGTCTGTTTTTGAGTTTAAATTGTTCAATTCCAAAAATGTTTCTCTCTAAATCATTCAGCTTTGAATCACTTAAATATCATCACATCATCAAGGATCAAATTCAGATTCTCGCAGGCTTTAGCTAATTCTTTTATCTGAACCTGCTGACCTCAGAACTTCGCCGGCGGACAAAATTTTCAGGTTTACACTGCAAAGTGCAAAAGCTTTTAAGGTGATGTTCCACCCAAAAATTTTTTGCCTCAGGACAAATTTTCAGTTGCATGCCCTTGTCATTTTCCTCAAGGCTACAAAACGCAGAAACATTTGCAGTTTACAGAAGCTACTTAAACAAGCAACGTTTGAATTCAGAACACAAATTTTCCAAAAATATGATTAATTGCTAAATTTACAAAGTGAAACCAGTCTAAACACATTAACAAAATTCTTCCAGCCGGCAGTACAATGGCAAAATGGAGTTGGTTTCCAGCTAGGTTCTTTGACTAATTTGCTGGGATTAAGCCCCAGGTTGATTAACCAATTTGCTCAGATTGAGCCACAGCTTGTGCATCGGTGGAACCAGCTGCTAGCTCAGCAGCTGGCTTTGAATTGTTGTTAGGTATCCAAAAGGTAAGAACACTGGATGCAGCAACGAACATGGCCCTACGAGGAGCCCACTTCAAGCAAGCCGCAACACTTATGTGGCTGTTCCAAGCGGCTACCTAGAAGAGAACCCGAAAAATAACCAGTTAAAACTGTCATTTTATGATGTAATAAATTGTACGCAGATGCTCATATTGTACATTACCACATGATTTACCAATAGGAAAAAAAAGTTTATTTCGTTTTTGCAGGGTACCTGGTTGACACCTCAAGAAGGATGCCAGATAACATAATGACAGTAGGATTAATCATATAGTCAGATGCAGAAGTTATTAGCAAAATATTGCATGCGAAGCAATTGGAGTAAGCAATGAACAATGTGCCCAATGGGCTGAAATCAGGAGAAAAAAAAAAAAAACTCACTAGAGAAGTTGTTAATAGTTTTTTTTTTTTTCAGATTTCCATGTACTCCTTTCCTAGTTTCATCCTTTACTTTAAGAAGAGAAACAGAGAAGAGGTAGGCAGAACACACAAGTATAACATGAGATGCTACATTACAAAGACTGTACCTCATTTCGTGTGTTGATGTTCCAGGCATGCAAAGTTCCATCTCCTGACCCTTCAATAAGTAAAACCTGAGCTCAATTATGGTGTTCCCAAACAAAATACAAAAAAATAAAAAGGTAACCAGCAATTTCAATGTCAATGGGAAGAAATATTCTCAATTCTCATTCAAGTATTTTGATGATTATTCAATGTAAACTTAATGTAAAAGAAATCAAACATGCATATATTCTTCTCAAGTAGCAAGTTGGAAAAGGAATTGGTACCTGAGATCACATACTGACCATCTGGAGTAAAAGTTGCCTCTATAGTTGTATTTGGAGATGGTTCTAAACTGAACCCACATCGCTGCACAAGTAAAAGTTCTGCATCTAAGTACTAAATTCATGACATCATCCTATAGGAAACAGACTAGAACCATTGAAAAAACAGAGCTAGGGCCTTTCAGCAAACAACTTTCGGGATTCATTGACTGGCAACAGTTTAGAGCCATTAAAAGAACTAGTCCAATTAGAGTAACTAACCTTCTCTCCTCCATATGCATCAAGAACGTATATGTTGTTATTTGTGGTTGTCAGTAGCATTGATTTGCCATCATTGCTGAATTTGATATCGCAAACCTCAGCTGTGTCTCCACCAACTAAAAATGTGTCAAAGGGCCCCTATATTATAAGAAATAAATCAAACTTGTTAAAATAATAATCTAAAAAAGGAAAGAAAGAAAGCAAATTCATAATACTGATAATGCCAAAAAAAAGTTAAGTGCTTAATGGGTTAAAACTTAAAACCTTGTCATAGGAGCGTGAATCAAACAATTTAATAGCACCCCCTTCCATAGCCACAGCAAACACAAGGCCTTGTTGGTCATAGGCTACAGTAGGTCTACCACGCAGGTGTAATATTCCCTGAAAACTACAACAGTAAGCATAAATCACATTTGGTGTAATTTTAGATGATGAAATGCAGATTAAAAAACAGTTGGCTAATGATAATTGCTGTCAGGAAACTTTCTTTTCTGAATTTTATATTGAGTCTTAGTGTTCTTCTATATCTCTCTCTCTCTCTCTCTCTCTAACTTGCTTGGGGGAGTGGGGAGTTGGTTAAACAGGAAGAATTTGGTTCTCAGTAAGCACTTTTTTTTTTTTTTTCCTTATACAAAAGAAAATTTTCTTTATAAATCACTTTCGTAATGACCCAACATTTGCATAGAATTCATGGGAAACCAGAAACCAACCTGACAGGCATTTACACGAAGATCCCAAATCCTCACAGTGTGGTCAAGAGAACCTGACATGAAGCTATCATTTACAGGAGACATGCAGAGGGAAACAACTCTACAGCAGCAGATATGACGAAACTTATTAGTATTATAGAATTGGGATATCACTTAAAAGAAAAGACTGTTTGAAGAAGGGTTCAGAATTAAAGGAAATAAATCTTTGAAAACCAGTATATATGGATATATATTTCAAAAAGGTTCTTAAAAACAAATGACACAGATAATTTACGTATATGTACACAGGTTTCAAAACCATGCTGCATGAAGCTAACATCGAAAACCTTCATTGAAATACTCAATAATTAAAGTAACATTAAACATCATATTCAAGTGGCTCTGTTATTCTATAATCATATGAACCACACCTCCGTCTCTAGCTATTCCCACAATGTCAACATATCAAGAATTACCAACCTCTCTTTATGTCCCTTGAAGTAGCGAAGGCATCGGTTATCATACATCGAAAGATACCGTAGAGCTTCTGTTAACAAAAGAAACAAGCAGATACAATGTTACTATTGTTTTTTTACCATACATAAGAATAAGGCCTAAACCATCCTAAGAAATTCACCTCCAGTCGACTCCAAATTGTGTCTCGAAGAGCATATAACAGAATTAGGATGATGTGTGAAACATATTCGATCTGCCCCATGTTTCTTATGATAAGTTGTCTTTAACAACCTAAAGCAATATTAAAATGATCATTAACACAACCAATAAAAATGTTCCTTAACACTAAACCTAATTACATAGCAAAAATCATTGAAACACTCGAAATTCGAATAATATTCAAACACCGAAACCTTTCTCAAACAGTAAATAAGTAAAAACTCCCAATTGATTTATTAGGGTAAAATTTAGCAGTGGATTAAAAGCAATAATATACTGAAACTTGTAAAATTTTACAGTAAAAAGAACGCAAAAACTAACTTAGCATTGGCAATGTCATAGAGGCGAACTGAATCGTCCTCACTGGCTGTCACCAATAGATCGTCCTTTCGGTGAAAGTCAAGTGAGTTTATCTTTCCTCCCTGAAAATATTAACAAGAAATAAAGGAAATAATTAATTTGACTATTCAAAACGGATTTCAAATCAGTAAGATGAAATAATGATTTTCCATTAGGTTAATCTTGCATTCAAAAAAACTAAAAAAAAAAAAATCAATCAGAAGCTTGAAGCAGCTTTTTTTTTTTTTTTTGTAGCTTGAAAAATATTACTTTATTAGTGGATTTAAAAGGGAAAAATAGTGGTGGAAAATTACGAAGTCTGAGAACACTGCGCCAATCGACATGCTGCGCACCATTTCGTCATCTAGCTTGGTGATAGACATGGTCGCCGTCGTCGCCATTTTTCTTTTCTTCTAATCCTTTCTTGGAGGTGGAGGGTTTATAGGATTTAAAGATAAGACAAGATGAAAGGTAACGACGTCGTAAAAGAAAGGTTACGATCATATCCTTTTTTTTATCACAAATGGGACTCTATTTATGGCCCCTGAAAGCCTACAAAAAGCAAAACCCAAAAATGTTGGGCCTTATGTGGGCCATCGACCCATAAAGTGGACCAAAAGGTCGGTCTTCCTGCCCATCAACATGCATAAAATGTTGGGCCAATGGAATAAATGGGCATTGTTTTGGGTCTGGATGGACTGTCCTGCCCCAACCATGGCCCTGGTAAAGTCCAGCTCATATTTCATCAAAATATTTTCACCGTTTCTTGATCGTTTCCATTGTTACATCTTTTCCAATTCTCTTCCAAACGGGTTCAGGGGATAGGGTCCTTCATTCATCCCTGGATGTAGTTTTTTCTTTTACCCCTCCATTTTTAAGTTTAAATGGCTTCTGAGCTAACCGAGCTCTCTCTTCAGTAGCGTACATACATATCAATCTGATTTTTGGGCTCAAAGATTTAACCCAAGATTGTGGTTCTCCTCTTCGCTGATTTGGGTAAGCTTTTTGCCATACCTTCCAAGTTCTTCTCTTCTCTATTGTACGAGAGTTGCCTGTTATCTTTGGTGGCCTGAATTTGAGCTAACTTTCAGGTTTTCTAATGAAAGTAATGAGATTCTTTTGATGGGTAGTCTTCAATTTTATTTCTTCGTGGCTCTGCTGTGAGTATTAGGAGCTATCTTCTTCTCTCTCTGTTCCTTTCTTCTTGATGACTCGAGCTTCACTCAATCCTCTAAACCAAAGCCTAATAAAATCAGGCAGCTCCTACGTAAACTTCATATCAAAGTTACCCTTTTCTTCTTCACTTCAGACCATTCAAAATTCTCACTCCAAGCCACTCTCAAACCCACTTTACAATCTTCTTCCTGAAACTCAAAACCCGAACAAAATAGTCAACCTCATTTCCTCATCTCTTAAACAGACCAATTCTCAATTAATCCTTCTCAAAAATGACATAAAACCCCTTATTCCTCATCTGGGTAGCCATGAAATCACAAGGGTGTTATTGAGATTCCAGTCTGATTGTTTGTCAGCTGTAACTTTCTTCAACTGGGTAAAAAATGATCTGGGCATTAAGCTTTCTTCGCATAACTATTGTTACATTGTCCATATATTGGCTTGGTCTAAAAACTTCTCTTTGGCAATGGAATTGTTATGTGAATTAATTGATTTTGTTAAGGATTGTTCAAATAGTGAAGATGTATTTGAAAGTTTGGTTTTTTGTACTAAAGATTGTAACTTTGATCCTGCTGTTTTTGATATGCTTGTCAAGGGTTACGTGAGAAAGGGTATGGTTAGAGAAGGTGTTAAGACTTTTAGGAACATTTTGGGGGTTGGCTTTTTGCCCAGCGTGATTTCTTGTAATTTTCTTCTGAATGGATTGTTGAGGTTGAATTTTGTTGATCAGTGTTGGCTAGTGTATGAAGAGATGGGTAGAGTGGGGATTCGTCCAAACTCTTGCACTTTTAATATATTGACTCATGTTTTTTGCAAAGATGGAAACATCGATAAGGTTAATGAGTTCTTGGAGAGGATGGAAGAAGAAGGGTTTGATCCTGATTTGATTACCTATAATACATTGATTAGTAGCTATTGTAGGAAAGGGAGGCTGAACGATGCATTCTATCTGTATAGGATTATGTACCGGAGGGGTGTGATTCCAGATTTGGTTTCATATACTGCATTGATGAATGGTCTTTGTAAAGAAGAGAGGGTGAGAGACGCTCATCAGTTATTCCATAGAATGGTTCACCGAGGATTGAATCCGGACATTGTGTCGTATAATACTCTTATTTCTGGTTACTGCAAGGAGGGGAGGATGCAAGAAGCAAAGTATTTGATGCATGAGATGATAGGAAATGGGATTTGCCTGGATAGTTTTACTTGTCGAGTTCTTGTAGAAGGATATGAAAAACAGGGTAGGTTGGTTTCAGCTTTGAATTTGGTTGTAGAGTTAAGGAGATTTGGGGTTTCTATTTCTTCAGATATTTATGACTCTTTGATGATTTCTTTATGTCATGACAATCGGCCATTTGCCGCAAAGAATCTCCTTGGAAGAATCTGTCAAGATGGTTATGTGCCTAAACTGGATATCTATAATGAATTGATTGAGTCATTCTGCAGATGTGATAGTGTGGCATATGCATTACTCCTGAAAGCTGAGATGGCACAAAGGAGAATAAAGGCTGATCTTGTTTCATATAGAGCTCTTATATGCTGCTTGTGTAGAACAGGTAAAAGACACGAGGCAGAATCCTTGATGGAAGAAATGCTTAAGTCTGGTATCCATCCCGATCCACGAATATGCAGGGCAATGATATATTGCTATTGCAATCAATCGGATGTCGATAAAGCAGAGTCGTACTTGAGATTCTTTGCCAAGGAATTTCAAATTTTTGACACTGAAAGCTACAATTGTGTTGTCAGTACATTTTCTGAGGCTGGTGATATGGATAAGTTAATGGAGCTTCAGGATAGAATGCTGAAAGTGGGGTTTGCACCTAATAGCCTCACATGCAAATATGTAATCCATGGTTTATTGAAAGCTACAAGATTGGAAGAAACCCAAGTTTCTTGTCAAATGAAAATTTGAAGGGAATTCTGAGGGAGACTGCCTGATGTTCCTTTGGAATGGATAGAAAGGCATGCTGAAGTGCTTTTGACTTTGCAAACAATGCTAAAAACAGGGTCGCCATAACAGGCTGTTACGTTCTTTTACAGTTTGTATAAGTTTATATTTCACCCTGTGATGTTCATTTAGTCATGCAATGTCATTTTTCTATAATTTTTTTTTTCATGTTGAACTCAATCCAGATAAATGTACTTAATTGAAAAACACAATTCTTGAAGAAAGTTAGAAATTAATCAAAATTATTTTTACCTTTTAAGGATGAGAGTTTTAGGGATAAAACATCGTTGGAGCCAACGAACAAAGGAGCATTGAATGTTCTTAATGTGAACCAGAGGGATACAACGACGTCGTATCAACGATTAAACTCGAGCCCAACTCTTGTGTGGTCCGAAGACTATGGATGGACCCAATAACGTCGTATCAACGATGAAACTCGGGCCCTACGCTTATGGCTAGAAGGAATCTTGAGCCCAACTTTTGTATGGCCCTAAGCCTGTGTAAGCTTTCTTTTCTTTTTCTTTTTTTTTTTAGTTTTACATTAAAAATCATACAAAATATATTATTTAAAAATTAATTCAAATTTTTTATAATTTTTTTCACTTAAATTAATCTAAAATTTTATGTGTGATTTCAGAAGAAAAATCCATTATTTTTTGCCACTGCATTTTATTCTCATTTTTTTTAATTAATGGACTACTCCAATTTTGTTGTATCATCTAAATTGGCTGAACTTATTTTGCAATTAAATTTCCACAATCAAAATTTTTTTATAATTTTTTATTTAATTTATTTTTATCAATATTTGGTTATAAAATTTAATGATGGGGTAGAGGTGTCCTTGAAAAGGGTTGCTTTTATTTTCTTTTTACAAATAACGTTACAGATGATGATAACAAAAAAATTATAAATATCATTTTTTTTTTAAATAATTACGAGTAACGTGAACGATTTCACCTAAATTTTGGATTCAAAGTTTTTATGGAATTAATTAATGTGGTTATGTTACTTTAATTTGGAAGAGATGTTGTTAATAAAGAGCATAGCTCTTGATTGGTCATTTTCAACATGTAAGCTATATTTGCGGCATGTGAGTGCCAATAATTGTTTAGGCCAATCTTAAAAGTCATTATCTCCCTTCATGATTATATGAAAACGTAAAAAATACTGAAAGAATAAAAAAAGCTTAAAAAGAGTTTGCAGCCTTAAATTATTATTATTATTATTATTTTAATTTTTTAAACATTTTAAAAATATGTATTAATTATTGAATGAAATACGAATGTCTGTCGAATGCTAAAATATTTAATTTTTTTTAAATAAAATTTTATTTTAAGTCTTATAAATAAAAAAAAATACGTTTAGAAAAGCTTATTCTCTTATAAGATTTAACTTAGCTTAACTCTAAATTAATTAAAATTTAAAATGATTGCTGAACATTGAGAGATCTTAGATAAAAAAATTATTGAATGAAATATTCGAATATAATGTATTCGTTATTATCATAAAAAAAAAATTGATAAAAAATGAGAATATTTGATAATGAAATGGTAAATTGAAACTAACATTTATAAGAAAAGCTTTAAAAAGAAATGATGAAATAATAAAATTATTAAAAGATAAATTTATTAGACATATTAATTTAACAGATACTAACTGGGTACACCAATTTTTAATTGATTTAATAAAAGAAAATTCTCATTTGGGGGAAATTTATTATTGTTTTTATATCTAAAACATATATAAATAAACTAACCAATATCACATGAAACTTCAATTTGACAATAATGGAAAATGATTATTTTTTGAGGGTTAAGTGCCAACAACAATGATTTTATTGTATATTTGATTGTATATATATATTTTTTATTTTAAAATCAATGTTCCAATGTCAAGTATTGAAGACAAGATTTGGGATAATGCAAGGAGGTATTCCACATTATATTACTCAACTCATTGCAAATAAACAAATGAATATTCAATGAATTATTATTTTTTAATTATTCAAAGGGTTAATTTTATTTATAATACTTGTTTGGTGTTAAGCTTGTATATTTGATTGTATATATTTTTTAATTTTAAAATCAATGTTCCAATTTCAAGTATTAAAGACAAGATTTGGGATAATGCGAGGAGTTGTTCCACATTATATTACTCAACTCGTTGCAAATAAGCAAATGAATATTCAATGAATTATTATTTTTAATTATTCAATGGTTTAACTTTATTTATAATACTTATATATAATTTAAAATCAATTGACAGTAAATGAAATGATTCAATATGAATATAAGATTATAAAAATTTAAATATTTATTAGATGTGATATTACACCATTTTAATAGGCTCTCATTATGTGTAAGTAGATATAGAATAAGTGAAATGATTCAATCTGAACATAAGATTACAGAAAATTAAATATTTATTATATTTGAGATTACATCATTTTAATAGGCTCTCATCATGTATAGGTAAAGATATGAGATTATATCACTTTAATAGGCTCTTATCATGTGTAGGTGAAAATGAAAGAAATTTATTACGTAACAGATTTGAAAATGATAAAAAAAAAAAATTCTAACTTTAATGTAATATTAAGCATATAACTTAAAACAATTTATAATAAATAAAGGGACCTAATCTGAATATAAAATTACAAAAAAATAAATATTTATTAAATGTGGGATTACACAATTTTAACATTTGATACTAAATCTTTTTTAGAAATAAAAATCTTGAATTTGAAGCAAATCATAGCTAAAAGAGAGAAAAGAAAAGATATAAAATTATCAAATATCATCAAATTAATGTGAAAAAGATCATCATTCAAAAAGACAAAAATTGTGTTGTTTTCTTTGGTTGTTCAAAGTATGGTTGTTAGGTGATGTAAGGATGAAAATGGAGGTTGATAAATCACTATATTGGACATTGATTTCTAACCCACCTCAGTAGTTGCATTTCTTTCTAATTAATAAACCACATGTGATCCTTATATTTTATGGTCTTACAATATTATTATTAATTTTATATTATAAGGCTGCAATAAAATAAGTCATTATAATTCTATAACAATTGGTTAGTTAGCTGTTCTTTTTCTCTTACCATCCTATTTCTTTATGTTATTTGGTTCTCTTAGGGAATTATATCAACATTTTCAATTTTTTAATTTGTTTCTTTTTTTTTTTATCAGCATTTCTCGTTGTAGCAAAGCAAAAAGTTAAAATTAATGTCATTTCTTTAATTATTTACTTTTAAATTTTGTTTTTAATCTTTAAATTAATCTATTTGAAGTAAAAGTGTTTATAAATCAATTAAGTTAATTTCAATCAATTTTTTGTAGATCCGGTTTGATCCGCTTATAAAATTTGAGGGATTAGAAAATTTTTATTAAAATATTAATGTTTTGAATTTAAAGTTTAATTTCATTAATTAATGTAATTATTTTAAAAGTATGATTTTCAATAAATTTGATATTCAAATTTTAGTATTTTTTTTTTCAAATTACAATTTCTTTTGTATAAAAAAACTACTCATTCCATTTCAAAATATTTGGAATGTATTGATTTTCATAGAATTTAAGAAATTTTTTTTTATTTTAATGTATTTAATATTAAAAATAAAATTTTTATAAAATTAAAATTTTATGATTTTTAATATTTAAAAATAAAAAATTAATAAAAAATAATTTTAAAATATAAAAGTAAGAGTTTTAGATGTTAAAAAAAATATATTTAACTTTTTAAAATATATATTTAAATTATAATTAAATTAAAAGTTATTTTTATTAATAATTTAATGTTTCGGACCGGACCAGAGGAGGCCGGGTCTAAAAATCCCGAGGGATAAAATGAAAGGGAAGAGGAGTGAGAGTGGGATGTTGAAAAGGGATCTGATCTCCTACATCTCACGCAAACTTCAGTAAAAAGCTCCCCTTTACGACTCCCACCTCAGAGGGAGAACACGTCGTCAACTACTTCAAAAATACAAAAGGACCGGCTCGCTCTCATTAATCCACCATTTCCATCACTCTCTTTCCTTTCTTTCCTTTCGTTTCAATTCAATTCAATTCAATTCAACTTTCTCTCTTAACAAACAAGAATCAGAATCTCACTCGAAGCCTCCGACTCGCAATTTTCCTCCAAATTCTCGTGAATTCAGCAGAAAATCTCAACCGAATTCAACTAATTTGAAGTTAGTCATGAAAGCACGAGAAAGCAAGTAGAAATGGTGCACGTATTGAAGTGAGAGTAAAAAAGAAGGAAATAATGAGTGCGATGAAGCGAAAAGCAGTGCATCAGAAATCTCAAATTAGATGGAAGAGGAAGGTTTTGGTGGCGGTTTTAGCGGTGTTTTGTCTCGCGAGTTTAGCGTTGATGGAGACACAGTACTCTCGAATCGTCTCGCTGGCGTCGTTACGACACCGTTTTATTGTCAAGCCGAAGATCGCCTTCCTTTTCATCGCGCGGAATCGCCTTCCTCTCGAAATGGTTTGGGACGCTTTTTTCAAGGTACTTGAATTAAATTCGTAATAATTAATCATTTATTGAATTTAATAAATCCTACTGAATATAGAAGTTTATTAATTGTTAATGTTTTTTACGGTGTTTCCAATTTTAGCATATATGAATAAAGTTTGTTGTCTTTTTCTTTTAGCTACAAATTTTTTTTATTACTTACTAAATATTTCTATAGATTTCAAATTTGATAAACCATTGCGCCTCTTTTTGAACTATGATCTTAATCATCATAATGATTTAGTGTTTTTATTACTTTTTTTAATTTAAAAAAATTTTTTTGGTTAATTTTTTTTACAGGGAGAAGAGAACAGATTTTCAATTTATGTTCACTCTAGGCCTGGCTTTTTGTTTAACAAGGGAACGACGAGATCGGCTTATTTTTTGAACCGGCAAGTTAATGATAGTATACAGGTACCGGTGGAAACTTGTCTTGTTCTAAAACTGTAGTTTCTTTAGAAAAATGAACATGTTTTTATTGCCGATTCATGCTTTGTTTTGGTGTTTATGTGAAATAAATGTAAGAGTAATCCGATAGTGATTGAAATGTGTTTATGTTGCTTTTGTAAATTACATGTCAAATCTTGCTTTTGTGGAAACTGTATTGACATGGTAGAAAAGGATCATATAATAATATTTCCTACTATGATACTGTATGAGACCTCAAGATCTTTGGAAACACTACAGGCTGTCATCAAAACTGTCAGCAACTGTCATGGTGTGGCCTTAAGGTCACGCTGTTTTTACATGGACTTGTGTATGTGCATGTGTCACGAGCCGAGACTCATTTTGAGTCTTAGGTTGGGGCGTGTGACACATGCACGTGTGCATAGATAACCTTGAATCCTTGGAGTTGTTTTTCAATGGCCAAAGAATCTGCATCTTTAGGCTGTTAAGACTTAAGGTTAGTTAAGCCTGAAGTTATGAGGGTAGAATATTTCATAATGGATAAAAGTTGGGAGAAAAAATAGAATTGCGGTACATGTTAACATTAAGGCAGGGTTGTTATAATGATGAGTTTGTTGGTGTATGTTATGATTGTATGTATCTGAAATTATCATGGAGCCTTATGTTTGAAGTTCGTTCATGCAATCAATCATTATTGGTAGCATAATGCATTATGAAAAAGTGTTGATTGAACATGAACTGTTAAATATATGTTTTTCTTGAAATCATAAGATTTAGTTAATGTGCTCTATTTCATCAGGTAGATTGGGGAGAAGCGAGCATGATTGAGGCTGAGCATATATTGCTTAGACATGCATTGACAGACCCTTGTAATGAACGCTTTGTTTTTGTCTCAGATAGGTGAGGATTGATTTATATGATGATAGTAGAGTTAAGGCCTTTCCTCATTTGTATTATTTTCGGTTTCGAAGTTACTTAACGCTACTGTTTTGAAAACTTGTTATCTAACAATACTTCAGTTTCTTGATTTCTTCTCAGCTGTATACCTCTTTATAACTTCAGTTACACATATGACTATATCATGTCAACATCAACTAGTTTTGTTGACAGGTTAGTGGACCTTGTATTTTTATTTTGTAGATGCATTTCTTTTATATTTCATCCTATCCTCTATCAATTTCCATTTGGAGTACAAATTGGCCATTAAATTTTGGAGTGTTTAAACAGTCTATCAACAGAGCTTATTTCTATGTCACCCAAAGAGCCAAATGATGATTAACTATTAACTTTTGGCTACATCTTTAATTCTTACGTATATTTGTCCTGCATATTTGAAAGGTGTTGTGCATAGATTCTGATGCTTCCTTGACAAGTCACAAAAACTAGAGACCAGATTCTTGATCTAGAAAGTAAATTTATAGTCATTCCACCTATAATATGTATTTTGCCGATCCCAAATAGTTTTCTTGATGAAGACCTTGCTCTGGGGAATTGATACTCATAGTACCGTGGAAGCGAGTTTGAATCTTTAATTCTTAACTAGCTTTAAGATGTCAATATTCTTGTCCAATATTTCATCTGTTTCCTGTTAACATAAAATGGAAACAACTGGTTAATAACATTATAACTTCTATGTGCCTTCTCAGTTATGGTATTTTGCCTTTCACCAGCCTTTAGCTTAAAGTGATTTTAAGCTTCTCTTTCTCTGAATGTTCCAATGGCTTATGAGCAGCTTTGCTGATACGAAAGAGGGTCGTTACAACCCAAAAATGAATCCTGTTATTCCTGTTTACAACTGGAGGAAAGGATCCCAGGTAACAGTTGGATTTCTGTGATTTACATTTTCCTGGTATTTTAATATACATAAAAGAAAAAGGTAAAATATTATGATTTGAATATTTGTTGCAAGAATTTTGCAGCAGTTGTCCATATTCATCTTATAATTTGCCCATCTTGCAGTGGGTTGTGCTAACAAGAAAGCATGCAGAGGTTGTTGTAAATGACACTACAGTCTTTCCCATGTTTCAACAACATTGCCAGGCAAGTTGTCTTATATTTATGAATGCTGGGCCTTGTTATTATTCTAAGAAGATTGTGGCCTTTGTTGGTCACTGAATGGCATGATACTCTTTAAGATTTTCAGGCTAACATTAGCGCTTATTGACATGTTTGGAGGATAGAGGTTACAAAATGGATAGTTAATTTGACTCCATTGCAAACTTAGCATGGTGAATTGTGGTTCCTTTTCTTAAATATACTTGGGCCAATATTTTAACAATCTAATGGAGCAAATTATTTCTGAAAGGTTTTCTTTGTTGTTAAGGATCTGCTATTTCCTCATATTTTACCTATCAATATTATGCAGAGGAGATCATTGCCGGAGTTTTGGCGAGATCGTCCCTTTGTAAGTATGAATATATCATACAATATTATTTCAAAGTGCAACTCTAAGGGTCTTACTAGATGTAATATTGTGCAGCCAGTTGATCCAGCAAAGGAGCACAACTGTATACCAGATGAACATTACGTTCAAACGTTACTTACTGTAAGAATTTATCTCAAGTTTGAACCACCCCCTCTCTTCTTGCTTTTAGTTTCTGTTGATATAAAAGGTCTCCTTCTATTGTGAAAAAAATTGGAATTGCTAGTTCTGATGGCAATGAAACTTTACTGCTGATCTATTAGAGCAATTAAATATGTTGGTTCAGAAAAGTGCATTTGTAAACTATTTTGTGGTTTTTGGCCCCAAAAAAATGCTATTTCGTGGTTCTCAAATATTAGAAGCAGCCTCTAAAGGAATGTTAAATTTTGCTTCCATACTCTTTTGACAAGCGAGAATTTCAAGTTTGCATATGAATCTTTTTTGAAAGGCATTGAATTAAAATGCTCATCATACTGCTTTTGTTATTCTTTCTTTTTTCAAATTATTATCTCTCTTTGTAAAACCATTCTCTTTCGAAATATTCAGCAAGAAGGCTTTGAAGGAGAAATCACACGGAGATCATTAACCTATTCTGCATGGGATCTTTCAGCCTCCAAAGACCGTGAACGCCGTGGATGGCATCCAGTGACTTACAAGTTTTCCGATGCCACTCCCAAGCTTATTAAATCTATAAAGGTATCTTTGCCCTTCCTTCAAGCTCCTAGATGGTAATAATCTCCCGTTCTCCTCGTTCCTCATATTTAAAGCTAAAAGAGCCAAGAATAATATTTAGTAGACATTTAATCGTCTCAATTCAAATTCGACACATGCATTAAAGACTAATTTGAAGAAAAACTAATCAAATTAATGAAAAATTGATGTTTAAACTATTGTATTGCAAAAAGTGAAGGAATTTAATGACTTATGCAGGAAATTGACAATATCCACTATGAGACTGAAAACCGTAGAGAATGGTGTAGCAGCAAGGGGAAGCCATCCCCGTGCTTCCTTTTCGCGAGAAAATTCACCAGGCCTGCTGCTCTCCACCTTCTTAATTTGGTAAGTGTCAATTTTACAGAACTATCTTCAACATAGAAAGATGCTAACCAAATTAAACCAAGCATTTCCAGGGGAAGCCATATCTGGATGTCTTTACTATGCATTCCTCTTCAATATTTTCCGAATGCCTCTAGAAGTAGCATTTACTTATCTGGTTCATATTTTTGCGTTGGACAGTCAGTTCTGGGAGCTCACCGTCTAGCAAAAAGTGAATCGTAACCATGCAAAAGGTAATTTTCTATGGTAAGTCTATTATTGGGTAGGGTTTTTTTTTTTTTTTTTTAATTCTTAATCTATCCTTAGATTTCCTACCCTTATACTTATCCGGGTTTAGAAGACATTATGCGTATAAGCTCATTTCAACCTGCAACCTCCAAGCATCAACTCCAATATCATGTCAATTGATCTAAAAGTCGGTCGGCATGTTAGATAGGATTTGTTAGGCTTAACATGTATTTTTGCAGTAAAAAATTATGGGGAGAGGTGTAAATTACAAGGGGAAATGAAGTCTAAAGTGTGTTGTATGATAAACTATCATTTTTTTTTTTAAAGTGCAGATAGTAATAAATTGAAAATATCATTATTTTGTCGTTGCTATATTAGGGCGTCCCATGCTTATGGTCTCGTTTTGTGGTTTTGTGGTCGCTCGTGCAATTTAAAAATTTAAGAAAGTTGTAACATGCAAGAGTTGGGCCATCAGCTCATTACGAGACTCAGATTGGTTGGGTCACAATAATAGTATCGCAACGGTGGAGGCAGCGGGATTGATTGGATGATTATCTGATTTCAGTTTTATTTGATATCATATTATTATTTTTGATATCAAAATTTGACATGATACGTATGTATAATTTGTATTGAATTTGAACTGGTCAAAAATTAATTTAATAATTTAATTTTAAAATAATGTTCATAAAAATATTAATTTTTAATATAAATTATATATTAATTATATTTTGAATGTAATAATTTTATAAAGTTTGTCTTTTAAATTAAAATATAAAGTAATAACTTTATTAATATAATATATATAATTAAATAAATAATAAAAATCACATTTTTATATATATCTTGAGATGGGTCAGGATGGAATATTTTAAATCTCACTGACCTGATCTGATTTAAAAAGAAAAAAATATATTTTTATTAGATCATAATTGAAATTTATCTAATATAAATTATTTCCATATCTTTAATCAGGAAACTAAGTTTATGGATTTAAGTATCAAGGAGGCCCAATTGTAACAACACTTCTGGAGTCTGCTGGAGCCTGTTAGTTAGTCGAGCATGTCACCGACTACAGATATCTTACTTGACCCAAAGAATAACTAACATGTGGGCTAACAAATGATTTTATAATCGAAGGACTCTAGGAATTTAGGCATTAAGGCCAGTATTGTCGATAAAATGGGTGGGTATTGATTTTTTTTTTCTGCGTTTCAAGATTAATATATCTTAATTTTCTTGTTTTTTGCACTATAATTAACGGAATTCAATGAACTTTGTTACTTGTATTAATAAAATATTTTGATTTTATTATTTTTATCCATAAATCAATGTAATTAAAACTATATTGGCAAAATTCAATATTGGATCATGATGATTATAAATTTGACCTTAACTCTTAAAAATTGATGCTAAAATTTCTCAACTATAAGAAAAATGTTAAAAGATAAAAAATAACTCAAACCAAAAGATAACAAGTAATAACTGGCAAACAAAATGATAAATTAATAATTATTTTTTTATACACTAATAGTCTAAAATTTTTAACTTTATAAACTGAATTAATAAACGATTATAGGTCTCACTATTTTAATTACATTTTTATTTTTTACTATAACTTAAAAGATTTAAGTTATTTTACTAACTCTACTGGTTAAATTTAAAAATTTCATTGTCGAGTGACAATTTCTCATAAATTAATGAGGCTAAATGTACTAATGTAATCAGTGTGTTTACTCTGAATTAGTAAACTCAATAATAAAAATAGCTTTCACCCTGAAACTTTAAAAGCATTAGAAAAATTTATTAGTCCTGACCAAACATTAAATAAGATTAGACCCATATCTTGTCTCTTGTGTAACCCATTAAATAAGATTGAACGCGTTCAGCCCAAACAATCCACATGTCATTTCCTTAATGTAAAGAGTAAAGACCCATAATCTTTCCCCAATTCACCGGCACCAACATTAAAAAAAAAAAAAAAAAAAGATATATCTTTTGCAATAAAAACTTTCATGAATTCCATTATAATTTATGGCCAGGTGCTTCGTATTCCTTCCATCCAACCTAAAAGAAGAAACGCATGACTTTTGGCCATATGGCCACAATGTTCAATGATGCTGCCAACTCTACTTTTAAAAGTTTAAAAGAATGATAAAAAAAATAGATTTATTAAATTTAAATTTAAAAAATTGATTTATTAAATTTAAATTTAAAATTCGTATTTGTGGAATTGTTTTAATATTTAAGATTTATGTCCAAAATTGTTAAAACTTAAAGGTTTTGTTTTAAAGATATCGAGTTTGATAACTTGGGATACGCGAGGTGAAATTAATTGAGAGAGATAATTATATTTTATTGTATATTTTTTTAATATTATATGTATTTTAAAATATTTAAAATTCACATAAAAATGTAAATTATAAAGATACTACGAGGATCACGTAGTTTAAATCATTTCTTCTTCATCAACGGTAAATAATATAATCATTATGCCGTCGTTGATGATTATTTTTTTTTCTTTTTGTTTATTGATATATTTGAACGAAATTTTAGTAATTAATTTTATTCATTAAAAATTATAAGGATTTTACCAACAAGTGTGTTAAGAATATTTTTTAAGATTACAATATTAGATAAATTATTATTTTTAATGTATTAAAATTCATGAAATTAACTATTAACTTTTGTATTTAATATAAAAATATTATTATAATAAGAGAGAGAACAGTTGGCTTTAGCAAGGAAAATGTTTAGGTAACGGTGGCAATGACGGTTTGATCCAAAATCTTTGTGCCAAAACCTCATTGGGCCCTTTTAAAAAGCGTAGCAAAACTACTGCTATTTATTTTTTTACCAAAAAGAGCACGAAACACCGCATTGATTGCCGTTCCCTTTGCGTGTTTCAAGCGCACGTCATCTTTAGCAACGAATCCACCGACCATCGAAGTTTCAGATTTTTTATATTTTCTTTTTAAATGTCTAAATTCCATTGCTGCCAATTAGGGGTAGGTTTCCTAACATCAAGCAAAGACTAACTAACCTTTATAAAATTTAGGGTTATTTTTTGCCTACCCCACTCCTGCACCTCAAGCCACATGTTTTGCGACCACATTTCCTTACTTAAACAAGAAAATAAAAAATATGAGATTTATCCGAATCTTATGTAATAATCTTTTAAAAGTAACGAATTTAAATTTTAATATCGTGACTAATATTTTTACCTCCCATCACGACTTTTTTACATCACAAAGTTAAAAAAGAAATATTTATTTATGCATAAAAGAAATACTACTAATTTATTGGGATTTGACTTCAATTGTCAAAAGCATTAAACATGCAAATATTTTGTCAATTGAAAATTTTTTTCTTTCCTTTTTTTAATAAATTTTTAATTCTTAATTCAAAATCGTAAATTCAAACTTTAAATTACTTCATAATATAATAATAACTTTAAATTTAACACTCTAATTATCAATATTTTTTCTCGAGAAACTTGAGAGAAAATGATTTATTTATAGTAATTATTATTTTTGAAGATTAATATATTTTATGCACATTTTTACGTTAATCGAAATTTAATTTAAAAAATTTATTTTTTGATAATTTATTTTTTAAAAATATTTGTTTGCTTTATATTCAAAGTGTTATCTATGACAAGGAAAAAAGCGAAACAAATGGTAAACTCTTATGTTACTTTCATAACTTGGACAAATATTAAGAGTATAATCCGTTCTCTAGATGGTCAGTTTTTCCACAAAGCAGCCGTTTGAACTTTGCAGAAAGTCCATTACCCGTTGAAAGCGAGCGGTTCATGCATACGCTTTACCAACGAGGGGGTTACTCACCAATCCCCTTTTCCTATCATTGGCTAACACGTGTAATCGTTTGCGGTAGTTCATACATGGAAGGATCCTAGTGGTTCAGTGGGTAGTTGAACGATTTAGTCGTTGGAGCAATCAGTTACCGTTTTCATAACGTTTCCAACTTCCAAGTACGACGTCACCGTGTCTAACAGATTTCTTCCTTCAGAAGTTTCCACGTGGCGTACTATTGGTCCGCCACGTAACCTTATCGGCCTTTAACAATACGGCTGTCGGTGGATAATTTTTTTACTATTATTATGATTATTATCATGCCTACACTGACAAATGTCGGGTCCTGTTAATACAATTGATTTTCTTTAAAATTAAAAATAAAAAATATTTTCTTTTGTTTTAATTTTTTCGAGTTATTGTGCCTTACAATGTAAATTAAAATTTTTAAATTTTTCAAGGAGTTAAAACATTATCATATATTTTTATTTTATTATACTAATTTTTATTTTTTAAATAATTTTATTATAATAATGTATTAAAAAAAATATTTTTAAAATATTTAAAATCTTATTACAAGAAAAAAGAGCGATTTGATTTGAACATAAATCTTCGTGTTTTTTTAAAGATTATTTTACCACTAAATCAAAAATCAAAAGATAAATATTACTTTAATCATCTTTAAATTGTGCTTATAAATAAAGGTGAAAAATATTAAAAATCGACTTAAAATTATAATATTTTATTTGATTTAAATTAATTTTTTATTAGTTTAAATTAAATTTAAATATTAAATATATATAATTAGATTGGATTTTGAAATAAAAAATGAAAAACTAAAAAAATTTAAATCGAAATTAATTATATATTATTAGTTTTTATATTTATTTTAATTTTTTATAAAATAAAAATAATTATTTTATATTTAAATCTATTTAAATTATTAAAAATTATATTAAAATAATATATAAAAATTAAAAAATACTTAATCGAATTTAACTAAATTGATAGAATTTAATTTTATTTAAATCGAATCGTATGAAAATTTGATTTTATCTCTAATTGAATTTTAAATATTTATAATTTTATACATTAATCAAAAAATAAATTTGATTTAAACAGTTATTATCTCTACTTATAAAACACTTATTAATTGAATTCAATTAAAAAAGACAACAGTTTTTTAATTTTACTAAAAAATAAAAAAAATTATCAATGATACATTAAAAAGGTGAAAAAGATAGCGGATATTGAAATTTGATTGCATACCTCTTAAATGTCAGAATAACGGAATAACTCAAATGAATTAAGTTTTTATTTTTTTTAAGTGAAAAAACAGTGAAAGAAAAAAAGAAAAGAAAAAGAAGAGAAACAGGAAAAGTGAAAAGCTGGCGCAATGCTAGGGCCATGAATTAAGGAGGGCCCACAATCTTAGTAGGCCCAATAAAGGGCCACACGACTTTGAATCAGAATAATGTTTCTTTAAGTTTTGAACCCCACCAAAGTTTCAAGCTGATTTTTTTTTTTCTAACTCCCGAAAAAATTGGTTATTTTCAATAGGAGTGTTAATTTAAAATATGATGTGTGATATGAATATGATACAAATATAAGATATAAAAATAATATAATTTAAAATTTTAATAATAATCATATTTAAGCTTAACAAAATTTTTAAAAAATATTTTATATTTTCGTATTAATATAAATTATAATAAATAAATTTCATGTAAAATATGATACAAATATATAAATTTTAATATTTTATATGATACGAATACATGAATTATCTCTAAAAATAAATAAGTGAATTTGAAGTTTCAGGGGCCAATTCAACAATTTATTAAATTTATTATAGCTTTTTCTTACATCATACATTAAATTTTAATCACCACAAGAAAATATTATAATCATGAAGTAATAGTACATGTAACACCAATGATTATATTATTTTTAGGTTAAAGGAAATTGAAATATCAAGAGTGATTAATTTATATAATGTATATATATATATATTTTTAATTTTACATATTTTTTAATCATCGATTTTAATAAATTTAATGGATAAGAGAAACAAATAAAAATAAAAAAAGTTTAATTTCATTTTTGTATCTATTAAAATTAAAGATCAGAAAAATATGTAAAATTAACAAAATTTTACATTATGTATGGTACAAAAGATATTGAAATCTAAATTAAAATTGTAATATGACTTAAATATGATATGAAAAAAAAAACATAAAAATAATATGGTTTAAAATTTTAATAATAATTATATATTGATTTAACAAAATAAAAAATATATTTTATATTTTTATTTCAATATAAATTTTAACACATTCATATAAAATATGATATAAATATACGAATTTTAATATTTTATACTACATGAATATACAAATAATTAGTTTTATCAAAATCTACAAGAGAAGAGAAGAGAATTACTGTAAATGTTAAGATCGATTCTCAAACTTACAAGAATTTACTTTTAAAAAATAGGTGAATTATTTGAATTAAATCCCAAATTTATTTTTTAAAATTTTATTTGATTAAAAAATAAGTAAATTTTGTGATACATATTTCAATGTTTAAATTTTAGGAAAACAAGACAATAATGGATTATAATAAAAATTTTTTTTTAAAGAAGATAGTGTTTAGCCATCTAACTGATTGCTTGATAAAAACAAGTAGTAGTTCTCATTTTGGTCACCCATTATTTTTACTGAATTTTATAGAAAAAGTGAAATTTACTTTATTCCTTATTCTTTGTTTCATGTTTTTTTTCTCTCTTTCTTGTTTTTTTCTTTTACTTTGATAGCACCAACATTAGAAGTCAAATTCTTAATAGTTTCCTCCTTTTCTTTTTCTTTAAAGAAAGAAAAAAAAAAGTGAATCCCAACCTGCCATTTCTTTGGTATATTCTGAATCCAACATGCTTGAGCATCCCAATTGATCACGCGATTGAAAAAAATAATATTTTAATATCAAATTAAGTAAAATTCATGACGAATAAAAATTTATTTCAACTTGATTTTTGAAATTTTAATAATCTTCAAATAAAATAAACTTAATTTCATTAAATTCGAATTACATGGATAAAATTTTATTGATATTAAATAAATTTTTGATAAAGTACTCTCAATATATGCTTTTCTCGATTAGTTTTTAGAATTAATTTTCTTTCCTAAACCAATTCGTGTTCCTATGAATATTAAAGAGGAAAATTCCAAAATTTAATTTCCTAACAAAATTAAACAAAATTTAAAGATTTTATTTCATTTTTCTTCGTTTTTCCGTTTTTTCTCAAGCAAATCTCTGCCTTTTTGGAAAGGAAAAGAAAAAGATTCAAAAAAAGAATATTTAAGTTGGGATTGAATGTTGGGGACAAAAAAAAAGTTCTTTTTAAAAGAAAAGCTAAGGAATTTTTCTAGGAATAACCCAGAAGCATGCCCTTGCAACTTCCCTTACAAACTTTATAAACTGTAGTAAAGCATACCATATTGAATATGAAATATTTAGCAAAGATTTGGTTTAATTTATAAACACTTCTTAAGATTAGTTAAAATTTTATTTTAAAAAATAATATTTCCTTTATGCATTACTCTTACCAAATTCAACAAGAAATAATATATTAATTGCAAAATTTTTTCTATAAATATCACTTTAAATAGTACTTTTAACATTTTCCTAGTATAAATAATGTGAAATATATTTTTTTATTACATCATGATGACAAAATTTTAGTATAAGTAAAGAAAAAGAGAGAAACTTAATTCAAAATCAGATTCTTAATGTTTTTTCAAATGTTTTTAACTACTAAATTAAAAGTTTGAAAATGAAATATTAATAAGATATCGTGATATTGATTAAAATGATATTTAATGAAAAAATTAAAATTATTACATTATATTTATTGATTATGATGAAAATAAAAATATTAAATGTAAAATTTTTTGTTAAAATAATATTTGAACTACTCTTAAACAGTATTTATATATAAAGAAACTTTTTAATGAGATCTTTTGTTAAATCTTCAAAATTATTGTGCGAAAAAATTTGAGAAATGAATCACTATAATTTTACCTTTTTTTTTTTTTTTAGAAAATTATAAAAAAATTAAACAAGCAGTAGAACTGTCATTAAATTTTGTTTGTGAATATTAAAATGTTAGCTTATGTACTATTTTGCTATTTAATGGGATTGAAAAATTTTTTTAATAAAGAAGATTTTTTAGTATATTTTTAAATAATAATAATAAAAAAATAATAATACATGTGTCTTCCTTTCAACTGGTCATGGAAAGTTATAGGGAGCCTCCATGTTACATTTGTCCATATTTTTAGAATCTTCAAAGCTTGCACATGACTGATGAGACAAAACAAAAAGATTTTTGGATAATCTTAAATACTACTAATAACAATTATTTTCCTTTATGGTATGACCCACTAGATTTAATAAATTTCAAACCAACCCTTAATTTTTTTTTTTTTGAATTTTTTAATATTTCTTTTTTCCTCCATGGAAACCCCCAACTGACCTTCCCTCTCAAAGTTTCTGTTATTTTCATGGAGGGTTAGGGGGGGGGGGGGGGGCTGAGCCTATAAATTTGGGCTCTTCCCATTTCGTTTGAGCAACCAAAACAAGCAGAGTTCGATGCTTTCTCATTAAAAACACATAATCAAAGCAAACTGATTTTTACTGATTTTATTTCCTTTCCAAAATTTCAATTCTTTCTCTATTTAATTCACATTTTTTTCTCCATTTATTTCCATTACAAAAACCTCAATCAACCGATCTTTCTTGTATTTTGATCTCCTAACAAAACAGCAGCAACCCTTTTTTATTTTCCTTTTGATTATGGCCCCAAGCTTGATCAAAGCTAGCTCTGGTGTTTCAGGCCTTGTTGATGGCCATCACCAGTCTCCAATCTCTCTGGAAGGCTCAAACTTCACTGCCAATGGCCATGTTTTTCTCTCTGATGTCCCTGATAACATCACAGTAACTCCGTCCCTCTATGGTTCCTCCACTGATGACAAATCAATATCCAGTGTTGGATCGTTTGTAGGATTTGAAGCTGTTGAATCCAACAGCCGCCATGTTGTTCCTATTGGCAAGCTCAAGAACATAAAGTTCATGAGCATTTTCAGGTTCAAGGTCTGGTGGACTACTCATTGGGTTGGTACCAATGGAAGTGACCTTGAAAATGAAACTCAGATGGTTGTTCTTGATAAATCTGACTCTGGCAGGCCTTATATTCTCCTCCTTCCTCTCATCGAAGGCCCTTTCAGGGCTTCCCTTCAGCCTGGAACAGATGACAACGTTGACATTTGCGTCGAAAGCGGGTCCACCAAGGTCACATCCTCCGGATTCCGGAGTGTTCTTTATGTTCATGTCGGTGAAGATCCATTCAATTTGGTCAAGCAAGCCATGAAAGTGATCAGGATTCACCTTGGAACCTTCAAGTTGTTAGAAGAAAAAACCCCACCGGGGATCGTGGACAAATTTGGTTGGTGCACGTGGGATGCATTTTATCTTACTGTGCACCCTCAAGGTGTTTGGGATGGTGTCAAAGGTCTAGTCGATGGTGGGTGTCCACCAGGGCTAGTCTTGATCGATGATGGCTGGCAATCCATTAGCCATGACGAGGACCCAATCACTAAAGAAGGCATGAATTGTACTGTGGCTGGTGAGCAAATGCCATGCAGATTATTGAAGTTTCAAGAGAATTACAAGTTCAGGGGCTATGTAAGTCCTAGGACTTTGGCCACTGGTGCACCTACTAAGGGCATGAGTGCCTTTATCAAGGACCTTAAGGAGGAATTCAACACTGTAGAATTTGTTTATGTATGGCATGCCCTATGTGGGTATTGGGGTGGTTTAAGGCCTAATGTCCCTGGATTACCGGAAACCAAGGTTATTAAGCCGGAATTGTCTCCAGGATTGAAGAAAACAATGGAGGATCTCGCCGTTGATAAGATTGTTAACACCGGCGTCGGATTGGTGCCACCGGAGATCGTTGACCAACTATATGAAGGACTTCATTCTCACTTGGAAAAGGTTGGAATTGATGGAGTCAAGGTGGACGTTATCCATGTAAGTTATTAATACTTTACTGTCTTTTCCAGTTAAATTTTTAATGTTACTTTTGACATATTTGGTCGGCACGAAACTGCTACTTATTTTAGTGTCACACGTTATGTTCTGTTATTTCTCAACAAATCTTTGTCATAAATTTTTAACATTTTCTTTTTTTTTTTCTTCCCAAATTTTGTAACATGATTTTAGCCTAGTTTGATCTTTCAATTTATGTTTTTTTTTTTTGGAACAGCTGCTGGAAATGGTGTGTGAGAGCTATGGTGGAAGAGTTGATCTTGCAAAAGCTTATTACAGAGCACTAACAGATTCAGTAAGGAAGCATTTTAAAGGCAATGGTGTTATTGCTAGTATGGAACACTGCAACGATTTCATGTTCCTTGGAACAGAAGCTATTTGCCTTGGTCGTGTCGGTATGTATGCAAGAAAAATGTTTCAGGGTTTTCATTGTACTTGTTGTCTTTGTCATCCTTAAATGCAACCTTTTGTCTTGCTGGAAACTACATAGAATTTGTAGTTAGAACTTTTGAAAAGAAACCAAATTTAGAAATTTTCTCTTCTCGGAAAAACTGATCCTGTTTGCAGACTTGACTTGATGCTGTAGTTTTGGCCTGGCTGATGTTTTTTAATGTCTGTTGGTTTGTTTATAGGTGATGATTTTTGGTGCACTGATCCATCCGGTGACCCCAATGGCACATTCTGGCTCCAAGGTTGTCACATGGTTCACTGTGCCTACAACAGTTTGTGGATGGGCAACTTTATCCACCCTGATTGGGACATGTTCCAGTCTACCCACCCTTGTGCTGAGTTCCATGCTGCCTCTAGGGCAATCTCTGGTGGTCCAATTTATGTCAGTGACACTGTTGGGAAACACAACTTCCCCTTGCTCAAGCGGCTTGTATTGCCTGATGGTTCGATCCTCCGGTGCGAGTACTATGCACTTCCAACCAGGGATTGCCTCTTTGATGACCCTCTCCATGATGGCAAGACCATGCTCAAAATCTGGAACTTGAACAAGGTAAGTCATGTTGGAACTAAATAGATGAATTATTTTACAAATTGTACATTTTGCCATTATCTGAAATATCTGACAATTTAAACTTCAAATGTAACAGTTCACTGGTGTGATTGGGGCATTCAACTGTCAAGGAGGTGGATGGTGCCGTGAAACTAGACGCAACCAATGTGCCTCTCAGTGTTCTCACATGGTGACTGCCAAGACCAATCCCCGAGATATCGAGTGGAAGAGTGGCAAGAATCCAATTACCATTGAAGGTGTACAAGTTTTTGCCCTGTACCTGTCTCAGTCCAAGAAGCTGATCCTCTCCAAACCATTTGAAAACATTGATATATCACTGGAGCCATTCAATTTCGAGCTGATAACTGTTTCTCCAGTCACTGTCTTGGCTGGAAAATCAGTCCAGTTTGCTCCTATTGGACTAGTTAACATGCTCAATGCTGGTGGTGCCATCCAGTCATTAGCCTACGATGACTTTGAGAGCTCTGTTCAAATTGGTGTGAAGGGAACCGGTGAAATGAGAGTCTTTGCATCAGACAAGCCAAGATCTTGCAAGATTGATGGGAAAGATGTTGGCTTTGAGTACGATGAACACATGGTCATTGTTCAAGTTCCATGGTCTAGTCCCTCAGGTTCATCTACAATAGAGTACCAGTTTTAAGCAATGTTTATCAGAAGAAAGTCATTGACTTCATGACTTATTACAGTCCAAATGACTGAAAGTAACTATTTCAATTCATGTTAAATGAAGATAATTACTAGTATGGTTTCAAGAACAGCAAATTTTATTCTTTTTTTTAAGCAGTTGGATTATGTAGCTTTATCTAAATTGTTCTTTTTTATAAATTTATTTTAACAAATTTATAAAAAATTATCCTTCCGAATCCAAATAAAAAAGTATTTTTATCACTTAATTTATTATATTCAAAATTTAAATTTATTAAATATTATTCGATAAATTCATAAATTAATTGAATTTAAATTTAAATTTAATTAAATTATTGAACTTTATTAATTATACGAAACCTAATCACCTTAACAAATTTTATTAAAAAATTAATAGAAAAATGTTGTGACTGTAAGATAAGTGACCATGGTTACATCATTAATATTCCTGTTTTTATATAAATTATAAATTATCAATTAAACATCAATAATCAAAAATAAATTTCTTTTGAAGAATACTATAATTTATTTATTTATTTATTTATTTATTTCTTTTCCAATGATACTTATGGGCCTAGAGCCTCCCTCAAAACTTTGAGCCCATTAGGCTCATCCTAAAAGATAAATACTACAAAAAAACGGATTAATCCATCCATTAAGGAAAAACCCAAACAAACCCTTACTTACGACTTAATAGAAAACGCATTCTTTCTCCAAATCAATCAATTTCTGAAACCCCAAATCTTCCCTCATACCAAGACCTCCCAAAAAAAAACCCAAATTCTTTTCCATTTTCTGAAAAAAAGCTGAAGAAAATTTGATCGATGAATACGTCCCAGTTCATGGACAAGCAAATAATGGACTTAACATCATCATCTTCACCACCCCAAAGTACCAACAAAGATTTCATCGATCTGATGAATCACCCGCAAAACGAAGATGATCACAATCATGGCTCTGGGTTTAGCACTGGTAATAACGGGATTAGTAACAAGGAAGAGATCTTTCCCAGCTATGATTTCCAACCAATCAGACCCGTTTCAACAAGCCTTGATGGCGCTGGAGTTAATAGTAATCCCGGGTCTTGGGGTTTGATTGATTCTAAAACTAAGGTAAATCTTCAATTTCCCTTATTTTCGTTTTTTGGTGATTAAAATTTGTGGCTTGAATTTGAACTTTGGGGGTTTATTTTATGTGTTATAGTTTGATCAGTGAATTTGTGGGTATGAACTTAATTTCTTGATTTTTCCCGAATTTTTTAATTAGATTTATTGTGGTTTGTTCTATGAATTGTAGTTTGGTTAGTAACTTTGTGGGCCTGAACTTAATTTCTTGATAGTGTACTTTATTCCGTGTTTGGGTTTTTTGAGATTAAATTTGCTTGGGGTTTATTCAATACATTATAGTTTGATTAGTAAATCTTCGTTTGTTCAGCTTGATTTCATAGTAGTTAAGCTATGAGGTTAAGCTGAAGTTCTTCGACTGCAATAACAATTGCTTGAATTTTTGGTGCTGAGTGCAGAATTATGGTTCTCTTGACTCCATTGAACCTGCAAAAGTCATTGTAGAAAAGGACCGAAATGCTTTTGACACGTCAATTTTGGCTGAGATTGATCAGACCATGAAGAAACATACTGATAATTTGATGCACGTGTTAGAAGGTGTTAGTGCGCGACTGACACAGATGGAGAGTAGAAGCCGTCACCTTGAGATTTCTGTGGATGATTTGAAGGGGTCCGTAGGAAACAATCATGGAAGCACTGATGGAAAAATGAGACAGCTGGAGAATATTTTAAAAGAGGTATTTTCTAAAATAATCTTCGTCAGTATTTGTTTGTTGTGGCTGCCTTTGGTATAATAAAGGTAGAAATAGATGTACATTGTGTATCTCGTGAGCTCAAGTCCAGCAGCTTTGGTTGATAATTTTAATAGTTTTTCAGATTGTTATTCTTTATGAAGATTGGTGTAGTTGCTTTTATCAGGATGTTTAGTTGTTTTACTTCAAAGAAATGTATCTTTTGATGCCAAACATTGTCAAATACTTGAAATGCTTACAGGGTAAGTTTGATAAGTTTAGTTATAGGAACTCTGCAGCATTGATACTATTAACTGATAGCAGTCAAATTAGTAAACCAATGTGGAAGCATGATATTAAGGATATGAAGTTACCTTCCAAACACTTGATTTTGTCTTACTACGTTCTTGGTCTGACTAAATTGAAACCTGATCAAATTATGTCACTCACTGTGGCTATGTCTTTATCTATTAGTAATGTGGTGACTTCACATTTAGTTCCCAAAGCGAAGTTAGATTTCTAACCCACCTTCACTAAATCCTAGGAGTATGTTATTCAACTGCAAAGATCTTATCTGGACTTACAATTACTTATTTGAGTACAGAGGATTTGGCTGATTTATAGTGGCACTTAACAAACTCCCAAAGAGGAATAATGTTCTCTTATCATGTAAAACCAAGCTGGCTAATCCATGAGGTCCTGCTAATGTCTGATGTTAGGTTACTTGCAAGAAATATTTGTTGATGTGGTATTGTTAAAGGGCAGATTTTGTCATCTATACCGAGATTTGAGCAAGTTATGCACGTTTACATATTTTGATCACTGACTTGTCTGTTTATTTGATGTTTTTGATCAACCAAATGCAGGTGCAGACAGGGGTGCACGTTTTAAAAGAAAAGCAAGAGATAATTGAAGCTCAGTTACAGCTTGCAAAGCTGCAGGTGACCAAGGGAGACCAGCCATCAGAAACCCAGAACACTGCTCATATGAATTCTGTGCAGCATGCTGCATCTGCTCCTTTTCAATCTCACAAACAGCTTCCCCCTGCTGCCTCTTTTCCACTATCACTTCCTTCTGTTCCTCCTGCTGTTCCTCCTCCAGCTCTTCCCCAGCAAAATCTGCCACCTCCAGTCCAGCATTTAAACCAGTTCCCTCAGAGCCAAGCTCCTTCTGTACCTCAGCGAGACACTTACTATCCACCACCTGGCCAAACTCAAGAGGCTCCAAGTCTGCAATTCCCAATGCCTCCTACTCAGCAGCCACAGCCCCTACCTGCAGCACCACCTCATCAACCATATCAACCAGCCCCTCCACCGCAGTATTCTCAACCACCACAGCCCCTTCAAATCCAACCTTCCTTAGGCCACCATCCTGAAGAGGCATCTTATGTTCCTTCTCAGACCTATCCACCAAACCTGCGCCAGCCACCCTCTCAACCTCCCAGCGGGCCTCCTTCCTCCCAACAGTATTTTGGTGCTATACCACAAAAGCATGACCCACCATCCAGCAGGCCTGGTTCAGGGTTTCCTACTGGATATATCCCGCAATCTGGGTCAAGTGGGTCAAGTGAACCTTATGCTTATGGTGGATCACCTTCACAATATGGAAGTGGCTCCCCAATGAAAATGTCGCATCTCCCATCTTCTCCTTTGGGGCAAAGTGCTGGAAGTGGTTACCCTCAGCTTCCGACTGCTAGGATCTTACAACATTCATTGCCCACGGCATCTGGGGTTGCTAGTGGATCAAGTCCTTCTGGATCTGGGAATAGGGTTCCCATTGATGATGTGGTTGACAAAGTGAACAGCATGGGATTTCCCAGAGACCATGTTAGAGCAACTGTTAGAAAGTTAACAGAGAATGGCCAGTCTGTTGACCTCAATGTGGTGTTGGATAAGCTAATGAATGATAGTGACGTACAACCACCTAGAGGTTGGTTTGGCCGGTAACCTCGTGTCACTGATTCATGTTGATGTATAGAAGTATCACTTGATTATTGTTGAATTTGTTTGGAGCTTAGGGATTATTTTGCCCCACTTGCTTTCTGGTTTCTCCTTTTCCCCTCTTCACGCTTTCTTTCTTGCTCTTGTTTCTAAATTTCAAATTGTTTTGTTGGCTTAACCTTGAGGAGTTGTTTAAAATTCTGGTTTGACTGTCCAGCTTTTTCACATCTGTGTGTACTTACAATAATCTGAATTAAATTGTCAAGTTTATATTTTGTTGAAAATGGCTTTACTTTTATAATGTTAATGCACATGCCATTTTATGGTGGCCCTTGAATGGGAAATCTTGCCTTTGCCGGTGGAAGATGACGCCGAAGACGATGCCGACGACGACCAGAACTCAAGTTCTGGTGTGGAGGAGAAAGTGAAGATGATTAGCCAGTTTTGAAGGGGAAAAGAAAACAGTAGAGGATGGTAAAGGAATGTACCTACCTGCTGGATTGGTAGATGCCTTTCTTGATTAGTTCTTGAACCATATCATGAAGAAAGAAAGTAATGAAAGAACAAAAGGACAATTTCTTCATTTTCCTTTTATAATAATGTCATTAATCCATTCAGGTCCTCATAATTGGCTTAATGATGCATTTGTAGGGATAGTTCCAGAAAAAAAAAATGATATTTTTGTAGGTGAGTTGGAGGATTTGTGTTGCTAATTGCTAGTATTAAACAAACTCAATTCTTTAAATTGCTTAATTCTTCAAGTCAGATAATATTTCTCTCACTACATTAACTCAGATCATTAATTGAAATAATTGTAATTTTATATTATTTTTTAAAAATTATTGTATAAATTAATTGAGTGGTTGTAATTTTAATTACTTTGCTTTACTAATAAACAAATTTATTTAAAAGTACGGACTTTTTTTTCCTGTTTGAAACTTAAAAAAAAGAAACAAGTTGGACATCTCCCACTTAAAAAACAAGTGGGAGCCAAATATAAATATTAGATCTTATGACTCGTTTATTTGTGTTTTGTAAAATATTTAAATGGTATATTTATATTATATTTTATATAAAAATTATGAATTATAATTTATATTGATATAAAAATATAAAATATATATTGTTTAATTTTATTAAATTCATATATAATAATTATTAAAATTTTAAATTATATTATTTTTATATTATATTATTATATTATATTTTAAATTATCAAATTTAATAAATATAAAAATCATGGAACCTAAAATAAAAATATCTCCTTTTCTATTCCATCATTAATCAGTTAATTCGATTAAAAAGAAAATTATGAATACACCTATATGGAGCATGAAAACCTCATCAATGTTCAAATAGTGTTTATGTTAAATGCATTTGGTTTAATCAATATGTTCCTTCGTATTTATGTTAGTGCTAGTTTTAGGCGACTGATAGACTTGGTTTTATTTGGAGTTTATGCTAGGCCGTAGAAGAGTTGGGCTAGAGTTTCCTTCTGGCGATACGACGACGATGGGTTCTTCCTGTTCATATTGAAAACGGTCACTGCACTCTTTAGAGTTGGCTCCAACGATGTCGATAGAATCGTCATTTATCCCTCAAACTCTCACCCTTAAAAGGTAAAAAACTTTTTTGATTAATTTTTAAATTTCTTCAAGAATTGTGCTCTTTTATTGTTTTTTTCAATTAAGTCCTTCAAACTACAGCTCTTCAGTTATTGAAACTGCAAGAAAATCTTCCTGGGCACCCCTCAAATTCTCAAAATATCAAACAGACCCTTCAAGAAGCAGAAATTTCGCAGCAAGATCAAGCTTGAGCGTCGAAAACGGTGGATTCAAACAGTTCCCAAATAGGGTTGGTGAAAAAGATGGAGTCATCATCGTGGACCATGGTTCTCGCCGTAGAGAATCCAATCACATGCTAAGTAAGCTTTAAACGAACTTAATTTCTGGTTAAATAGGTAATTAATTAAAAAATCTATCTCTTTTTGAGTTAGTTATTTTTAATTTTTAATGAGTTTCAGATGAGTTTGTAGCCATGTTTAGAGAAAAAACGGGGTACCCAATTGTCGAACCAGCTCATATGGTAAATCTTTTTATTTTATTTTTTTAACCATTGTCTTTCATTGTAGTAAATTCTTTTTCTTCAGTAAAAAAAGTTACTACTTTTTACTATGAATTCTAGAGGAATTCCCATTTTGATAGTGTTCTGTTAGAACTTAGAAAGCAATTTTGATAACAAAGCTTTTAGCTTTGAACTTGTCTATTTTATTTGGTCCACTGCTTTCAGCAACATTAGGCAGATGTGTTTTTAAGGTAGATATCAATGTTTTGATACTCCTTTTTTTGTACTTCAGGATTTGAATCTTAGTCACTTGAACTAAGAGTCCAACATTCTATTAACAGATCATGGCGTTTTGATGCGTTTTAAGATGCTATAGTATTATATATGGGGCAATGAATTCTTACATTTTTAGTTAATGTAACTAGGAGTTGGCAGAACCATCGATAAGCGATGCATTTCGTTTGTGTGTTCAACGAGGGGCGGGTCGCGTGATTGTAAGCCCATTCTTTCTCTTCCCTGGAAGGCATTGGCACCAGGTAGCTCATTATATTTGCATCAAATGACTTGACAAAGAGCAAATGTAGTGTTTGAAGAAGTTTGGTTAATTCCATTTTTGCTGTATGATACTATGTCATTTCATAGGATATCCCATTGTTAACTGCTGATGCCGCAAAGGAGCATCCTGGTGTATCATATATAATAACTGCACCACTTGGCCTGCACGAGCTGCTTGTGGTATGAACTCTCTTGTTTTCCTCATTGGTCATCATCCACTTCATATGAGTTTTGTATAGTTTTCTCCTGCTATATTTTCCAAATGGTCCTTAACTTTCTAGTTTGCTCGTGTAATAAGATTTTGAAACAAAGGAGTTAGAAAGTCATTATCAAGTACATGATTGTTATGAAACTTTCTTTCTTATTGCTCAAATGTCAATAAGTGAATTGATCTTTCTTTTCTTGTGTCTTGTTTTTTGATTGTTCTTGATCTACTAACGAATATCCTTGTTATAAATAGTTTCCCTTTCTTCTTGTGTTACTTTTACCCGATTATGAGGTGTCTTCTTCTGTAAATTTTGTTTTTCTATGTTGCAGGATGTTGTAAATGATAGGATCAAACATTGCTTGAGCCATGTTTCGGGAGATGCAGATGAGTGCGCGGCTTGTGCTGGAACAAGCAAGTGCAAGCTCTATTGACTCATGGATGGAAGCAAAAAGTAAGTTTTCGGGATTGAATATTGCGAAGGTTCCCATTTTAGTGAAAGTTGAGATCCTAGCATAGTGGTTTTTCTCTTCTTTTCTTGGATGTTCTATCTACAATTCATGCCAATATGACTTTTCTGGGTACTAGACCAAATATGATTTGTAAAATCTGATGTGCAATACAGATTTGAGTTTCACTGTTAGAATAAAACTTCAATCTTTTCTCTTTTCATTGATGAGTAACGTTTTTATTGGTTACAAAGAACTCTAGATTAATATCATGTGGCTATATTGACGACAGCTTCTGAAACTAGAAAAACAAAAAGAAAGCATATTACAGATTGAAAGAAAGAAACCATAAACATATATAATCTGCCATATTCATGTATATTAGAACTATAGCAGTATACACAGTCTTCCATTTACCTAGTATGCAATTCATATATGCAGAATAGAGGCTGATCTCTGTATTTTGTTCACATATTTTTGTCACTTCCAATCCCAAATATTTGAGCCAAAAATGGTTTTAAGTTCCAAATTCTGCTGAATCTTTCCATCTTTATTTTCATGGCAGCGTTGGCTTAGCCTCTGCTTGATCAGGGGTCTCTTCTTCAACTGTCACTCTCCCTGCAGCAGTTGAGAACCACTTCTGTTAAACAATAGAAAATAGTGAATTCATTAACTTAGCGATCATTAAAGGTATAAAATACCATTTCTCTGTCGGCCTTGAGCCTCAGCTTGCTGTTTTAACTGCTTGTTGAAAGCCTTAGCTGCCACAAACACATTTGCAGGTCTTTCCCAACCTCCTCCGAATACACCATACCCTTCCTTTGGCTGAGGTTGTATCAAGAATTCAAGCACTGCTAACTCTTCCCTATCCACCCAATGGATGCAGTTCACTGGGCATGAATCAACTGAAACCTGCAAAATTTTCCCAACCATCCCCATTAGCAGTTAAAACAAAATGATGGTATGATGCATAACAGAGATTTCTTTACATTGATTTTTTGATCATCGTCTCCATATTGAACTCTAACTCGCGCACATCCATGAGCTTCATCCATTACAAATGTGTTGCTTGCATGGTGCACACATTCTCTGCAACCTGGCAACAAAGCCAATTTGTAGATAAAGACTTAATGGCAATGGAGGCTGGAGTTTGGAACATAACATGCAATATATCATATGTGACTTGAAAATGGGTAAAAAAAAGTGAACCTATGCATGCGTTTGCATCAACAAATAAAGCTTGGGGTCTCAAAGGCCCTTTCCAAGAGCTATAACCCGACACATTCCTTCCAAATTGTACGTTCATTGGACCAATGGAAGCATCATAATCTCTCCTAAGATTATCTTTTATCAGCACTTCATAGGCTTCATTCAGCATTAGAGTATACTCATGACCCTGCACAAACATCAAGAAAATCCATCAAAGGACTAAGTGTACTCAATTAAATTCAAAACATTAACCTAAAGCTTAACTCGACATTCAATATTTTAGAGTTCAAATCTCAAACTTTTATAATCTCTTTTTCTGTCTTCAAATCACTACTTCATTTTTAAAAAAATAAAGAATAAATTCATAAACAAAAATGTTTCGATCAAATAAATAATAAGGATTAAATTATACTGTTCCGAACTCTTTTTTTTTCTCGAAATACATATTTTAAACAAATTAAAAAACTTAAAATAATAAGTATGTAGTTATATTTGACATATACTTGTATCCGACATTCACCTCTAATTTGAGTAAGATAAGGTATTAATATAGCAATTAAAATTATTAAAAAAAAAACTTTGAGAGGAACTGACCTGTTGGCCAGCTATATCAGGGTGATACTTCTTTTGCAGCCTCCTATAAGACTCTTTAATTTCTTGCATATTAGAATCAGCAGAAACTCCAAGCAACTCATAGTAATTCTTCTTTGATGTTGCTTTTGCTCCTACCCTTTTTCTACAACATCTAATCTCATCCCATTTCTGCCCCCACCTTGAAAATAAACAAAAACCAATGACAATTCATCTTTTTACAACCCAATTTCATGAAAATGTTGAAAGATTTGCTTGAAATTACCATGGATTTGACTTGTTTGAACTGAATTTGCCATGAATATCAGCAGTAGAAGGTTTTGGGACTGAGAATTTGTGAATTGGAACTCCACTGGCTATCATTTTTTTTCATTGATTTTTTTAAATCCTGAGATTCTTTAATATAGAGATTTTTTTTTTCTCAACTGAAAAAAGCAGATATGCTTTTAACGGCTTTCTCTTTTTAATCCAACAACCAATCCCAACTTAACACATCAGCAATTCGTGACACGAGGTTTATACGATGACTGGCTATGTGGAATTCCTCACTACGACGTCGTGTAAGCAGAGAAAATTGCGGCGGCGAAGAAGATGGCATGGACAGCCAAATTTCTGCTGCCGATTAGACAATCTTTTTCTCAGTCTCGGCAACCATGCAAGTTTTGTTAAGCTAAATTCAATCATTTAATCATTTTTTTTTTTAAATTTGCTAAAAAAAATCCTATCTTTTTTTTTTCTTTTCTTTTCCTGCAGTTCATGGAAAAATTGGACCTTTGAGAAAATGAGAAGAGAAAATTTGAGTATAAGCTTAATACAAAGAGAAAATCTGTTCAAGACTTTTTCTTTTGAGGCAAGTTTTGTTTTTTTAAAGATATTTCTTTGCTATTATAGTTGCCTTTTTTTTTTTTAATGTAAATTCTGCATTTTTAATTCATTTTTAGCAAAATTTGACTGTTTCCCATTTGACTAAGCTTTCAGCTTCTCTTGATTATTGATTTTATGAATACTCTTTTTTTTTTTTTGTTTATATGAATTTTCATTGTTTTCTGGATTATTTTCTCTCTGTTTTTATGTTATTTGTAATCGTTGAACTGGTGTGTAGATAAAAAAAATTGTCCCTTGCCAATGTTTTTGACTTGAAAAGTAATTGTTTTCTCAGTCAAATCCAGTCGATAAAACACCTCATAGAATTTGAAACTCATCATTTGATGCCATTGCAATGGAAGTAGCCATCTTTGCACTCATTAGTATGATCAAATTGCTTGTACCAGGATGCCATTGCCATGGAATAGCATTAGCATTCTTACTAGGGCTGCATTTTAAGTAAAGTTGAAGGCTGGTAACTATTTTCTTTCATTGTAATACTTGGTTTGCTGTTTGTTCTCATGACGACATCTGGCTTTCATAGTTGAGAAACCTTCTGTTGTGTTTTGGAGTTGTCCAGGAAGTTGAAATACCAGAAACATTTTTGGTGTATCAGTTGTGTTTGGAGCTGTCTACTGTTGGCCGGGTTTTACATATGCCATGGATGGTGAGTGGATTGCCTGGTTTAGTCCCATGCCTGCAAAGTATTACTTTTAGTTATGCTACTCACCTCTAGGGTGGTTAGCTTCAAATGACAACACGTTGCTGACAAATAACCTTTTAATTACCAACAGATTCATAATTTAGGTAGCAAATTAGAGATTTTTAAAGTTTAGGGATCATATTGAATATTTTATTATAGTTCAGGGACCATTCAAAACATTAACCCTGTTGATAAAGACGTGTGATAATCATCATCATCATTCCATATCTCCAATTTTTTAATGAGTTGGTATTACTACAAGGATGCTAATATTAGTGATTGACCAGTGGGAATAAAGAATAATAGGATTAAAACTCTGGCCAGTAAATTGGGCATGACTCAAAATTGAGTGGATGATGCTATAGTCCCTTGTTGAAAGGAAAGCCTACACTGTCCAAGTACTTTACAGCGTTGCTTGATGCCCAAGGCTGTAGGCCTCCTTGAAATAGGAGCTTGAAGGCAGGGGATGCTTCCTTATTAGAGATGATTTCTGCACTTGATTTTCATTGACCTGCGATTGCATTAGAACTCTAATATGATTGCTCTGGTCCTTATTTCTACTTATAAAATACGTTGGAATTCACCTTCTAAGTTGTAATCTGGTCAAGTGGCTCATGTATAAAACATTTTCTTTACAAGCTTTTGACTGCAATTTTTGATTTTGCAGTCATGTCTTGGATTTATGTTCGATAAACTTCGTCTGTATATACTTAAGGTATGTTCTCACTCTTATCACTTTATTTCTTTTAATGCTGGTTGAAGAACAATAGTTTGAGGTTTAATTAAACATTCTTGTTTTCATTTGATATTTTTCAATTCAGTTTCGGTTAACTGTGTAGTCTGCATAATGTTTTGCCAATTATCATCTCATTTACATCATTAGCAAGCCAAAACTAAAGTTACCCTGCTAACAACCATTCTGATCGTAGCTTCAGTTCTTGAATGGACGCTTATTTACTTATTCTTGCAAGGATAACATTTCTCCCTGTCTATTCAAATGATACTGTCACCAGTTTGTACCAGCATGTAATCTGTCTCGTTTTTTTCGATATTTGGTCCGATATGTCTGAAACCAGCATTCATTTTGCTTGTAAATATCATATGCAGATCTTATACCAGCAGGCGATAATCATCATCAGCTGAACTTTCACCAAAGGAATAAGGACCGCAAAACATGCCTCCCCATTGAGGAAAGTAGATTAAGGAGACTGAAAGGGTGCAAACAATCATCATAAGGCCCATGAGAGAAATGCTTGTTTGAGTTGAAAATTTATCCCCTGAGAACAACAGCATCTGTGTTACAACAGCCCCCAGCGTCCCTCCACTTCCTGTCATCCCTGATATCACTCCCAGTGACCTGCAACAATAGAATTATAATATCTCAATGCTTTTTCCTTTTGCACATGTTTGTCAAAGGAACGGTGCTCTAAAGACAGTGGTGTGTCAATTTGCGAATGTAATTGCTTGCCCTTAGCTTGCTGACGTAGCGACAATCAAACAAAATGCATGGTTGTTTTCAGCAATTCTTGGAGGAGAAAAACAACATTAGGGGATGCAGCATCAGTATCACAGTCTTTCAGCTTTCTTCGCAGCAATAATTAAACATCTCTTTGGAACATTTTGTAATGGTCCTCATGGAAATATTAAATTGTGAAAGGTCATCGTAGCAAATAAATTGTATTACTAGCTCATACCTTTTGGAAACGAAAGGAACAACGCCAAACGTGAGGCCAGAAGATGCTTGAACAAACACAGAGAAGAAGCACATCACAGCAACGGAACCCCCCAGAGAGTTAAGTCGCCCCAGCAAAACACACAGCAAACCAGCCACCGTCTGCACCACCCATAAACTCCATAGCCTGCCTCTGATTCCAAACCTCTTCGCCATCCGATCAGACAACACCCCACCCATTGGCCTTGCGAACCAGTTTGTCAAAGCAAAACAAGCTGCAATCGTCCCAGCAACCTCTAAATTCACTCCAAATCTATAGTAAAAGTACTGTGCAATAACATTATCCATTGTCATCTCCACCCCAAAACAATAACCATATATCAAACCTAGTATCCACCCTCTATAGTTCAACAAGCCATGAAAGAGAATTTCTAAGAAGTTATCCTTTGGCTTGTTTGAAGTCTTTTTGGAATCTCTATAGTTCCCACAAGGCAGGTCTTGGCCGTAAACCAGGACCAATATTGCTGTTAGAGCTTGGAAAACAGCAGGAACAACAAAAATGACACGCCACGCAGTATTTTCTGGAACGTCGAAGGATTTAACAAGGGAATATAGCAATGGCATGACTAACTGAGCTACCCCAGCTCCCATGTTAGCCCATCCGGCTGCGACTCCATTAGCAAGGCCAACAACAGAGCTAGAAAACATTGAGCTCATCCAGAACTGGTTAGCAACAAAGTTAGCCAAACAAAACCCTACAAGAAACCGAATGAGAATGAACGAAGTTAGTGACGAGACAAAAGCCGTGGCTAAAACTATTGGTGCGGTGAGGAGAGAGACTGTGGCGGAAGCAATACGTGGACCAACGAGGTCACATACGGGTCCCATTGCAAGGCGGGAGAAGATGGAGCCAATGAAAGCAGCTATACCGGCAGTGCCTACATCAGTGACGGAGAGGTTAAGATCGTTGCGGATAATAGGTATAAGGGGAGGGATGGAAAAGGTGGAAAAGAAACAAGAGAAAAGAGACAGCCATGCCAGATGAAAGGCAAGCATGTGAGGTGGTGAGGAGGAGAGTGGGTGGAATTCAGTGGCTTTGAAATCGGAGTCCACAGGGAGAGAGAAGTGAGTCTTTCTTTGGGAAAAGGGTTCCATAGGAGGTCTTCTGGTTTTGCAAGAGGAAATAGGTGTGGGAGTTGATTCAACTCTTATAATTCTTTACTTTTGGTGATGAAGAGAAAACATGCAATTTATTGTTGAGGATATGGCCTTAAGATTTTGTAGCTAAAAATTAAATCTGATAGCTCAATTATCAAGGACAGTTATTTTCTCAATCAAACCATGGCCCCTTCTTATGGTAAAACAACCCCTTCTTATGATAAAACAACTATGGCATAATCTTTTATCTCTTTTTTCCCCTTTTAGACCTTAAATTATACATTAATTTTATTTGAGACTTCATTTCAGAATATGGCCTTAGGATTATGTTGCCTAGTAATGGAGATTTTGTTGCTAAAAATGAAATCTGATAGTTCAACTCAATCAATTCATGGCCCCTTCTTATGGTAAAACAACATGGGCATAATTTTTTTTCATCTTTTCCCCTTTTAGACCTTAAATTTTATATATAATTTCATTTGATAATTCATATATAATCTTTTCTCACTGTTTTTGTTTTTCACTTTTAATTTCTTTTATCATTATCTCTTCACCAACGCAAAATTTGTAATTTTCTATCTTGTTTTACTTTATTTTTGAGAATTAAATATAAATACATTTTTATAACGTTTAAGTGCTAATTAATTTGAATTCATGTAGTAATAATAAATAATATTAAACTAGTTACACTATTAACAAAGTTAGAGTTTAGTTTAATTGGTTACCCTTAAAAAGTAGCATTCTATAAGTTTAAGATTTAAATTTTAATATTTATAATTTTTTTTCTCAAACTACAAATTTTTTTGTTAAAAAAAAAAATACTGTTAACAGTTGAAGTTCATAAATTTAATTAATTAGTTACACAAAAAATAAATAATGAAGGAATGGAAAGCACATGACTTTCCAAACACTGAGCCAATTGATGATAAAACTTGTGGTTGGCGAGAAGAAAAATGATATGATAATATGTGGTGAAAAGAAGGAAAAAGACCAGGCGGGTCATGGCAAGGCATCATATCCATACAAATTCGTTGTGAAAAGTTCCCGCTTTGAGGAAGTGATTGTGGCCAAATCCCAGTCTTTTGTCGCGGTAGTTGTATATTGCCGTCAAATTTGCCATTGTCATGGATTTATTAACTCTTAATAATCAATATTAATATGGGATACTATAACTTCTTTTTCTTTTGATATCCTTAAGTTGGTGTGTGGCTTTTTTGTGACCGCAGGGACACGTTTGACTATTGAAAATAATTTCTCTATAAAAATATAGAGATAAGATTGCGTATTATAAATTTTTATATTGGTTCGGAGAGTCTTATGCATTAAGATTTATCTTTTCGTTTGACGCTGGCAATATTATTGGTTTGATTAACAATTATTAATTTTTAAAAGTTAAATATTATTGCATTGGTATTACTAAAACTCAAACATTATTTTATTTAAAAATACGATAATAATCATGCATATTATAATAATTATATAAATTAATAATTTTAAGGTTGTTTAAAAATAATAATTTATAAAATATTAGTAATATTTATTTATTTTATAATAAAATTAATTAAATTATTAAATTAATAAATATATTTATTGATAGGTAAATTTATTTTTATAATATAAATTATGTAAAAAAATATTTGAATTAGAAAATAAAACCAATCTAATTAAATTCAAAATAATAGAAGAGGAAAATTTATATTATGTATAAAATAAAAAAAATACACAAATTATTTTAAACTTGTTATAATGAATATTAGTTTGAAATTACAAAAATATATAATATAAAATAATTACAATTTTAAGATGCAATAAGTTTTTAATTCACGTATTAAATGGATAAAATTTATTATTATTAATTTTACATATCATTCATCTCGATCATAAAATTTTTTTATATTTTATATGAGAATTAAATTACCTTTCAACATGATAATTTAACAAATCTCGATAATCCAAAATTATTAGAATGTAAAATCACTTAATACTTATCAAACATAATAATCTAATTATCATATATAAATTATCATAATTTTTGACATGATAACCTAATCGATTAAACCAATTCAAACTTGACCAAATAAAAAATCATATATATATATATATATGTATCAAAGAAGCAAAATTAATATATCTTGTCAAATACATCATTTTGCTTCTTTTATATAGCTTTCATACGTATCTTTCCATAGACATCTAAATTGAATAACTTCTTGTGATACTTCGAGCACTGTGACGATATAACGTTGTCAAGCCTTGACTATGTTGTTTCGAGAATTATTTATTTGTTGTGATGTGGGGTAGTTGCTGTGCGGGAAATACGAACCATGTGGTGCTCGTTATCGCCAGGTAATGGGATACAAGTGTGTCAATTCATTTGACTAATGCATTATTTGTGGATTAGAGTAACTGAAGAATATATTAAGTTTTGTGAAACATAATTATTTTTTTAACGTCGATTGTTTTTATGCAAGTAAATACTTAGATAGTAAAAATTTTGTTAATTTTTCATATTTATTTTATTATCATTTTCTGAAAGTAGGTATTTAATCCTAACATAATATATATATATATATATATATGAATAAAAAGGAGTATGAAGATTAAAATAAGAAAAAGAAATTCATTGCCTTCTAGTTTAGTGTAGGATAATATATATTATCTCAAATTATAATTATTAATTTTATTTTAATTTATAATTTTATTTTAAAAGTTTCGAATTCAAATCTTAAATTGAAGATCAAAGTAATAGAAAAAATTAAATTTTGTTATACATCTTAATTAAAATTTAAAGGGAATATTACTTTTGTACCAAATACATGTAGTTTCTCTTTAATTTATAAATTTTATTATCATATGTCATAAAAAAATTAGTATTTTTGACAAGCATACATTCAATCTTGAAATTAAAGTGCAAATCCAAACAATATATTTCTTCAATAATTGTGGCTATTTTGATAATCATATGATTATTGAATTTATTTTTTTTTTATAAAAAAATTTATAACTGTTAAGATTTAAACTCTTACCATTTTTCAATCATAAAATATATGTCCTTTTAAAATGATCTTTGAAAAAAAAAAAAAAAGACACATTAGTGTTATGCTTGATTACTTGTATTTTTAACTTTTTAAACTAACATTTTTTGACCTTATCTATAATACATTTTGATATGTTTTTTCAAATTAAATTTCTTCATATAGGTACAATTAGCACAAAGTATGCCCAATCTAATAGTTATTTAAAAAAAGAAAAAAGCTCAAAGAAGAACACAATATACCCATGAGCAAGTATTTAAATTAGGATTCATAGTAATTGTAATTTTTCTTTGAGATAAAGTTTCATAATTTTTCCATTAAAATAAAAAATCTTAGAAATGTATTAAGAAGTAGAAGTGTTTATGAGTTAGATCATGTTGAGTTTATATTTAGTATTAATAATTTACATATTTGCTCAGTTCTAAGATGTTCTAAGATTTCAAATCTTAAAATTTTTTTAAATTTGACTTAAATTAAAAAATAAATCTCAAATTTATTCATTAAACTTAATTTATATAATAAAAAATTTAAAAAATAATTAAATTAAGTTTAATGAGATTATATTTAATTTACATGTATATAAAAATTATAAATTAAAAAATATATAAATTAAAATAAAAATTGTATAAAAAATTAAGTTTAATAAAATATCTATAATTTTAATTTTTAATTTTTATATATATGTGAATTAATTTATATATAATATATAAAAATAAAAATTATATATTTATATATATATGAATTAAGAACGAATCGGACTGAACTTGTACTTTAAATTTTTTGTTTAAAATTTGATTTAAAATTTAAATGAATTTAAAAATTATATTAAAATCTCATTTAATGAATTTTAATTTTTTATCTTAACCTTTTGAGTGAACAATGTCTTTAAACAGGTTCACTAAGAAGCAACACATGCCCTAAAACGACATGTCGTCTGGGCCAATTGATTCCCGCCACATTGAACCATCTCCCTAAGGTGGGCAATTCAATCCGTCTTCGATGGGTTTCGACCCGACCCGACTTTATGAGGTCAAGTTTTTTTTTTGAAATTCGAATTTCAGTAAGGTTATGAAATAATCTAGGTAAGGTAGAATTCGGGTTTTAGGTAAATTGACCTGATCAGACCCGATATTATATAAAAAACTATTTTTAATTAATTAATTATTTATATATATATATTTATATAATAATATTTTTAAATATTTATATTTTAAAAAAAATAATATTTTATTAATTTCGGATCGAATCGAGTACAATTTATATAATATCGGATTAAGATTGGGTTCGGATATGAAAAAACAAAAATATTTTTAAATAAAATCAAATTCAAATTTAATAATACATAAAATCAGATCAAATTCGAGACAGATTTTTGACCCGACTACAACCCTACATCTCCCTCGTAAATAAAACCCAAATTTCATCGAACACTTCTCTTTCGATCTATTTCCCCTCCCTTTTTCGCAGCATGAAAACTGCATTGAAAAACCTTTTCTCAACCAACCCAAGCCAAAACTTCAACTCCTATATTAAAAAATGTGCTTCTTTATTAAAAAATTTCTCAGAAAAAGGCTTGGTCACTGGAGGAACTGTCCTCCATTGCCATCTACACAAGAAGGGTATTTTTTCTGAGAAATTTATAGCTATCAAGCTATTAATAATGTACCTTGATTTTAGGAAATTAGATGAAGCTAATGAGATTGTGAAGGAGTTTAATGGGATTGATTTAGTTGTCCAAAACTGTTTGATTAATGCCAATATTCAGTGGGGAAATTTGGCTGAAGCTCGAAGACTGTTCGATCAAATGCCTGAAAGAAACGAGGTTACGTGGACAATGTTGATTTCAGGTTTAATGAAATATGGAAGATTGCAAGAATCAATGTGGTACTTTGAAATGAACCCATTCAAGAGCGTGGTTTCGTGGACAGCGGGGATCAGTGGGTTCGTTAAAAACGGGTCTAGTTTTGATGGTTTGAAGCTTTTTGTAAGGTTGCTTGAATCCGGGGTTAAGCCAAATAAAGTTACCTTTATTTCTGTGGTTAGCGCGTGTATTCAAACAGGGGATTTTGCGTTGGGAATGAGTGTTTTGGGATTGATAGTGAAAACCGGGTTTGAGGATAATGTATCGGTTTGTAACTCTTTGATAACATTGTGTTTAAGGATGCGTGAATTTGACTTGGCGAGGAGGGTGTTTGATCGCATGGAAACGAGAGATGTCGTTTCTTGGACAGCAATACTGGATATGTATGTGGAGAAGGGGGACTTGGGTGAGGCAAGGAGAATTTTTGATGAGATGCCAGAAAGAAATGAAGTTTCTTGGAGTGCAATTATAGCTAGGTATAGTCAGAGTGGTGATCATTTAGAGGCTTTGAAACTCTTTCGACAAATGGTTCAAGAAGGGCTTAAGCCAACTATCTCTTGTTTCTCTTGCATTCTTAGTACATTGGCTAGCCTCGAGATTTTACGAACAGGGAGGAACATCCATGCACATGTTAAGAAAATTGGGCTTGAGGGAGATGTTTTTATTGGTAGCTCTCTTGTTGACTTGTACTGTAAATGTGGAGAAACTAAAGATGGACGCTTGGTTTTTGATTCGATTGAAAAGAAGAATGTGGTTTCATGGAATTCTATGCTTGGTGGCTATAGCATGAATGGACAAATGGATGAAGCTAAGGATTTGTTTGATAACATGCCAACTCGAAATAATGTCTCTTGGGGCGCTATAATTAGTGGCTATGTAGAATATAAGCAATTTGATAAGGTGTTTGAAGTTTTCAATGAGATGCTTTTGTCAGGGGAAACTCCAACCAAGCCCACCTTCTCGAGTGTGCTTTGTGCCTGTGCAAGTGTGGCTTCATTGGAGAAGGGCAAGGATCTCCATGGGAAGATCTTAAAACTAGGGTTCCACTATGATGTTTACTTGGGCACTGCGTTAACTGATATGTATGCTAAGTCTGGAGATATTGAAAGCTCTAAGCAGGTGTTTGATAGAATGCCAGAGAGAAACGAATTCTCATGGACTGTTATGATTCAAGGCCTTGCAGAAAGTGGTTTTGCAAAAGAATCTCTCACTTTGTTTGAAGAAATGAAAAGTTGTACCTCTGTTTCTCCTAATGAGCTCATGCTTTTATCAGTTTTATTTGCATGTTCTCACTGCGGGTTAGTTGATAAAGGACTCCAGTTCTTTGGTGCAATGGAGTCAGTATATGGTATAAGGCCAAAGGGAAGACATTACACATGCGTAGTGGATATGCTATCTCGATCTGGACGCCTGTATGAAGCTGAAGAGTTGATCAATTCCATGCCATTTCAACCTGAGGCTAATGCACTGGCAGCTTTATTAAGTGGCTGCAAGACATACAAAAATGAGGAGATAGCAGAAAGAACAGCCAGAAAACTTGGTGAACTAGCAGAAAGAAACTCCGCCGGATTTGTCTTGTTGTCAAACATATATGCTTCAGCTGGGAGATGGATTGATGTTTCAAAAATTAGGAAATTAATGAGGGAGAAGGGATTGAAAAAGAATAGCGGCTGCAGTTGGGTTGAGGTGAGAAACCATGTATATTCTTTTTCTTCGGATGATAGAACACACTCAAAATCAGCAGAGATTTATGATATCTTGGAGCTCTTGAGATCTGAAATGATGGCTCCTTAAAGTAACTTATCTAACTTACATTCTCCCCTTTCCTGACTTGCGGGAATGATCTGGACTTCATGGATGTTGTATGCTGTACCATAGTCCATTTTAACTTCTTCGAGAACACGTGCATCGGTGTCATCCGAGCAGGCAGTTAAAGGGATATATATAGGGCTGCATAATATATAGTGGTTGCAGATGCAGCATAAACATCAGAGAAAATGAAGGGTTGGCAGTTCTTGATACAAGATGGGAGCATTATGTCTTGGATTCTGGTCTCTCTACTCGAACCTTTGTACTCTGAAGGTTCCATGCTAAGAAGTAAATGGAATTTGGTTTCCAAAGGCAAGAGAGTCCAGGTTTCAATTGTAGAAAGCAAGGTTGAATGATCTGAGTAGGCGGGTGGAGGGCTGCATACAATTAGAAATAAGAAGACCATAGGCTAAAAAACGTAATCACAGACAGAAGATCTTTTTCCCCTCTTAGAGTAGAAAATCTAACCATTTACATGCTTATCCTCCTAAAACATGTTTAGTGATTTTGACTCCAGCAATAGCAGCATTGTATACTCATGCTGGGCAACCTGTAGTTCATTTTGAAGTTGCTGCACCTGCGAGAATTGCAAATAAGGATGAGACAAAGAAAGTGAAGCCTAATCAAGGATGCCCAGCACATAGATTTTTTATACGGACGCAAATGTATATAGCTTGCCAGTTAAGGTGTGCCAAAAGTTTAACTTGAAGCAAAAAAACAAGATTGGCAAATTTTAGTCTTTCCAAGTGATTATTAATGCATCAATCAAATTGCTTTTTTTTTTTTTTTACCTTCATGTTAAGTTCTTTCTCCGCCTTCTCTAATTCCAGTACCCTGCAAATCAAGAAATTTGCTAAGATAATGTATGCTACTTATTTTATGACAGTATTTGAAGGCAGTAGGGATGCAAGTCAGGCCAGGCTCTGGGTTGTTGAGCATAAACTAATTATCTTCATTTTCAAGACCTTCCCATCCAACCTAATACTATCTCCAGGAAAATGACAAAACCTAATGCAAAGATAATGTATACTCACTGTGACCACAGCCTTCTGTTTTCTAGCATCAGAACCATTGTCTCTGAATGTTCCACTTGATTCTCCAGTCTTTTTCCAGGCTGCCAACACAATATGGTAAGGAAATGGTAATAATGATTCCTCATCTAGCAAATAAACTGAATATGAAATAGTGGGTGGAGATAACAGTAGTTGGATCCATGTTCAAGTAAATAAAAGTGAAGCAGCAGAAGAGATGTCCGCTAGATCATAAATCTTTTATGCATAGCAAATAGTTTTACCTAGAGGCTAACACTTGAAAAAGACAAGTTCAAATAGCATCATCAGCAGAAATAATTTTTGCTTCCATAAATAGTTGAAAATCTGTTAGACACTGATGACTCAGGAAACTAAGGTGAAAGCATCCAGATACACATTCTAGTTAACCTTTTTTAATCTCATAATAGGTTAAAGTTAGCATATGGCTTAAGCTTGATGATATTTTCACCACAACTGAACTTTCAGATAGGGATATCTCTACAAACCAGTAATTCTCCATGGTGCCCAATATCAGTTTCTGGAGGATTAAGCTTCTTGCTCTTCATATTTGAACCTGTTTGGATAAATAGGAACTTGTAAAATATGCCAACAAGGCCCCTGAAAATTCTAGCATTTCAACTTTGTTGATAATTTTTTATAGGTTAAGCACCTTGTCGGGACCAGGTTCGGTACATTGCAGATCTCTTCCTTTTTGGGACCGCAAAATCTCGCCAGGATTCCTGTGAAGACAATGGTACTTTAGTTCTTCTCACTGGTTGGTAACCAATAAGTTCACAGTGCAAACGCCTGCCAAGATAAGATAGTGCCATTGACACGTTAGTTCATCAGAACAGAAGAGATCCAGACACATTTAAGGTGACATTTACTGGTCTTTGATTATAGCAGAATCTTCAAATTCAAGTGAAATTAAATTAAAAGAAAATTTGGGTTGGTTATGCATAAGTTATCTTGAAAGTTTTGTTCACTAGTGTCTTACAACTAAATCATCAGTAAGTTTATATGGATCTGCTAACGAAACCCATTCTTGATTCTTCTAAATAGTAATAGAAACTCAAGAGAGCATATCTTAGTAAAATATTATCATTTATCTTGGAAGTGCAACAATGCTTGTATGATTTTGACATCTCCATCTTCCCCATGGAGTTCACTTCACACACTGCTCTGCAATAAATCACTGTTACAATATTCAGGGACACAAACATTTATTCAATGTAAATCCCAAGCTATTTCTCGATAAAAAACATTTATTCAATGTAAATCCACCATATAAACAATGTAAAACTCTGACATTAATTCTCCTTATTCTACAGAAACGAAACCGGCAGAGGGTATGGAAAATGACTGGAAATGAATTAATGTAGGAAAAACAAGAGCACTTCACTGATAACACCAAAAAGTGGCCCCTGAACCTAACCAAACCATATTATATGCCTTCCCAACTTGAAACTCCAGTCACCAAGAAAAATATGTAAAAAATACACCTTCTACTAGCTAAATGGGTATATCACTTAATTATTTAAATAAGTTCATCATATTATATTGAAGCAAATACCTTAAATCAAAATCGTATATAATATTTTGCCTTGTGTGCTTTTGCATTATTTTTCAAAATTTCCAACATATCTGATTAAAATTATAATTAGGTTACGTTGGCAATAAATTCTCTCTACATTGGGGAAAGAGTGACTCTTGCATTATGTACTCACCAATACTCTTGTGTCATTTGCTTTAAGCGGACAGTGAGCTTTTGAAAGAGGGAAGTTTTCTCAAAATCTTGCTTGTTATGGGTTGGCTCAATAAAATTTGCTTCAAGAAAACCTGCAACACTATAAATAAGTTTTCAGCTGCTCACTACAATTTGAAACCCACTCAAAACAATTGAGACCAAGCACATAAGCAGCTCTCACCCACAACACCTCTCCCCAAACTGTTTGTTGTTTCTTTGCGCCCATTCCAAAATGGCTGCATGGAGACTTTGAAGATATGAGAAGACAAGAAAAAGAGGAAAAAACCAAAATGATGCACGTAGTAAGTCTGTCAATCTACTTCAAGCTATATGAGAGAATTGCATTACCATTTGCGCCAATGACATTTCTAGGAAGACTCAGTTCATGAGAATTATGTAATACATTTTACAGCAACACACTCAACTTTATGCATCAGAGTAGAGCATAAATTCAATAAAACGTGACTAACTATATGAATGGCATTTCCTAGAAGTGGACTTTTTTTTATGTTTTCAGTCCATTCACTAGAACATGTTTAAACTTCAACCAGTCAGCCAAGAAAAATAATACATATGCATTATAAATTCAATCAAGCAGTCCATGAAACAAAGAGGACATGTTGGCCAATAAAAGAAAATAAGTTTAATGGTGAAAAAGTATGATAAAAAGTTTTACCAGTATAAGACGGTTCCGATGGTAGATGCAGTAACCATGAATGTTTGTGCAAGGAGCTTCCTTCACAAACCCTATGGTAGTAACAACTACAGCCTGAAAAATGCAGTAAGCCATTGATGGTTATGGTACATGCAAGCACACATTAACAAACGATAATATGAACAAACATGGAGCAAAAAGAGAGGTGGAGGGGGAAGATTTGACCTCAAATAAATCACTAGGTACTAAAATGAACAAAATTAAACAATTGTTGTCAAACTACTAGGTTTAATAAATTCCATTTTTAACTCCCAAAGGAAAATATTAACTGCAATAAATATGGAGATGTATAGCATGTTAACATTGAGATTACTTTTGAAAACATCATTTGGCAATCCTAGGGAGCCAGAAAAAGAAAATATGCTTAACTCAACTCAACCCTACTAATGATAAATGAATGTAGTCAAGCTTCTTACAGGAAAAGAGATTCAAGCTATCTAAAAGGTTCCATAAGTATAGACTTCATACAGAAATATTCCAGCAACATTTTCACATCACTGCAATAGAATTGTTGTTTAGTTGAGAACTTAGCACAAACCTCATTATCAGAAGTCTGAGGCTTATATAATATGAACTCAGGAAATTTGAGATCTTTGGCAATATTATGGTGCTCAACAATATGTCTACGTAGTATAACATTAAAGCACTGAGGTAGCCGCAGATATAGGATGGATAAGTATGCCTGTAAAGCTTGAAGGAGAATATGAGTAAGAGTAAGTGAAAATAAATTTGTAGTCAAGATCAAGATGTAAGTTTTATACATACACGAAGTGAATAGTGGTATCTGTCAGCTACATGCTGATGAAAACCCGGTTTGTTGCAGTCGCCTCCTTGAGGTACTTTTGGGTGACCATTAATACGAATATCCTGCAACAATAAATCACAAAAAGCTAAACCATCAACTATTATTCAAATTGCTAAGTCAGAGGAAACAAAAGCAAAGGTCCAAAGAAAACCTCGGGATCTGAATCAAAATCTAGTTCCATATCCCCATCATTGTTTAACCAAAGATTATAGATAACAATTTTTGTTCCATGATGACCTATATCATCAAACTGAGCACGAGTTGGCATCAACTTTCAGAAAAGGAAAAATATGAAAAGTAAAGCTTTGAATAGTGGGAAAGGTATAACAACACTCCATCAAGAACCATAAGAAAACTACATACTTCCAGCCTAAACAATATCTTTTATCAAATAACACAAGGAAAATGTAAGGAAACATGATAGTTGATGAGTTTGGGAAAAAAGTAATGAGAAATGACACAAGCTCCTTTATTGGCGGTATCAAATGAACCAATTATTCAATCTTCAAAACTTTATGCAGATATAAAACCAGTTGACAAACAATGAAATGCTGCTGTCAGAACCAGATCAAACATTTATAATGAGGCAAGCAGAAAGGGAAATCGATGGTAGCTTCGCTCTCAATGTAAGGATAGGGGACATTGAAGGGGAGGAGTACTCCATGTAAAACTGGATTGTGGTTAAAGTGACTTGTTGCAAACAATTACAGGAGGAGGGGTTATAAGAATAAAAGGTCATACCTCTCATTAACTTCATCCTATTGAATTTAGGGAAACAGAGAAAAATATTGCAAGGGTTCACAACCAAATCATCAACCATAAAGTGATGCAAAATTTGTTCGCTATCCACAACTGGGATAAACACCACCATCCTGACTATGGACTTCTTATGTACAAATTCCAGTTTCTTCTCAGCCTTTAGATGAACTCTACTAACAAACTAATGCAGTAATAACATTGGAAGGCCAGAGTCCAAAAGGAAAGCACTTTGAGTTTCTCCTTTGTTTCCACTTAACAAGACACGGTTTTAATTCAATCCCCCTAGCTCCCCTTCCGTGAAACTTCCAACAAATAGTAATCCATTCCATGAATTGTCACAAACAATAAAGCAGTTAACCATAACATTTTTGGATAACTGCCATTAAGATACCACTTTTTATGCAGCCACCCCAATTATGACAGTTATGCCAACAAAGACCACCAAACCACTACCATCTCTAGCTATCCATCTGCACAACAATCACCACCTCATAAGCCAATCATCTGTAATTTGGGTATAAAAAGCAAAGAAAACTGAAAAGCCTATTTTTTTTAATTTTGTGCTTTTTCTACCGGTAAACAAAATCAAGATGTTTCCATTTCCTTTCTCTTTGGTTTTCACCAAGCAAGAAGGTTCAACATATATAGAACAATCTGTAATTAAGCAAAACTGAAAGAAATTTAAATACTATTTGTCGCTGCAAAAACGTTGATTGTAGAAAAGATATTTGAACATTTTTATATCATTGCACAAAAATCTGATTCTAATTAAGCAAAAGTGAAATAATTAAGCTTACTTGCTTCAGAAGTTCCCCTTCTGTTGTATAAGGAGACCACTTCAACAACATTGAGAGGTTTGAAGAAAAGTTTTCTTTAGCATGTTCAAGCATGGGCCCAAATGTGTTAGTTGATAAGTCAAACTCATAATTCACCTGCAATTCGAGAAGGATCTAACAGTGGGTTTGAAGGCAGGACATTATCATGTTTAAGTACACTAGCTTCGAGAAAGTCTCAAATTACTCTGAAAAGGAAACTAAAATATAAATAAAGCATTGCATACTTATATCTGCATGTAAGAAAAGGTAACAAATGTACATGGACTCATTGCTTTTAATTTTCTCAAAGATATTACAAAAAGGAATATGGCTTTAAGGCTTACAGCAAGTTAATGAACTCCAATCTAATCCTTCTTTTTCTTTTGTTAGTCAGGATATGTGCATGTTTATGAGATAAAAAGTGAGATGCATATGTGCATAAAACAAATATTTATGCAGAAAATAAGTTATACTTATCAGCTTGCCAGTTGGAGAGACAATTCTCAAGTAGATAATCTTGACCTCTTGTATGTGTTTAAATAAATAAAGATTTAGGACATAAGTTTTGTGAATTGATTAACAATATGCAGTTTACAGATGAAGGGAGGAGATAGACCACTGAATATCCATAGAAATTAACTGCATTAAAACGCAAAACTTACCATTGGTACTATTATCCTTTCATAACCCATTTGCCTCAGAAATGTATAAGAGAGGAGTCCAATACTCTGAGTCAGGGTCCTGCACACGTTTATACTAACAATAAACAAAGGATCACAGTTACTCAAATAGCACATGAGCAGGTATTTCATATGTATGTGAAAAATATTAACCTTTTCTCTAGCTAATAAGAGACTAACCTGAACTTGGACCCCCACTATCCAAAACCAGACACCAATAGATTCTCATTTTCTTTAGACTTGGAATGAAAAAGAAAATACATAAAATGAAAAAAAAAAAAAAACACTAGATATCAAATAAGGACTAATGATTAGCAAAAAGTTCTTGTGCAATGCCAAGCGATATTAGCTATGAAGGAGCAGCATTTGCTGGTTAGGATTCCAAGTAAATATCAGCACAACAAATCAATAGACATTCATGAAAGCCCAAAGTAAAATTTCGTCATATGATCGCAGGTTCTCTGTTAAGGTGATGCAAATTTTCCTTTACCTTTTCCCTATCCTTTTGCCCTCTCCTTTGCAAGGAGGATAGAAGGGTTTTTCACCTTCATGGATGCATGATGTAATACATGAAACATTTAAGAAGCTTTTGAAAATAAAGAAAAAAAAATTTATGAATAATGACAATTGACCTCATTTTCCTTTGACGACTGAAGACTATAACATCTGCTCCCAGCCTCATAGACCCAGTCTTGAAACCATTTCCATCTAAAATTCCACAACCCACCAATTAATAGGAAAAAAAAAAAAAGGAAAGGGGGTGGGAAGAGAGAAAATTATAAAGAACAGACCATACACTGTCCAATAGCATGTTTCATTTTCTTATCTGAAAATCCAAAACTCATGCAATGCCTTAGAGCTTCTGGGTCCATTCCACTGCCATCATCTATATAGAAAATTCAGATTTGAAAACAGAAACTTTAAATGAGAAAAGTGTAAGTATCAGATGAGCACAACTAAGATTTCCCAATAAAATTTCAACAACTCGTTTAGAGTGACTGGAAGAAGTACCCTGGATTAACAAAGCTGGACTCTCATCTCGAGGATTTGAGATTTTGTCAACATAAACAAAAGTAGCCTCATTTCTTACCTATACCATAGAGCCAATGTTAATGCACACCGGAAACTGATTTTAACTAGATATCACCATGGATACAGGGCTAATTAACAAGAATTAGAAGCCTTAATGCTCTTATGCCATGTTCTCTTGGTGATTCTTAATTTCCTTTTCGTTTTCTTTGTTAAGCAAAATCACTGGTAGGCATGCATAATTCACTCTAAAAGTTTAAAGAAAGGAAAATAATAGAAGGAACACATTGTTGACAACCAAGCAATGATCGATTTCCTTGCCAGCATAGATTACAGGAACTCCTAATTTCTGGTAAATAAAAAAGTAAGAAAAGGAACTTACCTCATCAAGTGCATTGTCAAGCAGCTCAGCTATCGCTGCCAAAGTAAGCAGAAAAGGTGAAACACAAAGAAAAAGAAAATCTATATTAGCATTATTACAGAAAAGCTATGGCTGCCAATATTACAGAACGAAACAAATATAAAGCATATATAAATGAACATACCACCAAAGACCCATTTATGAGAGGTGGCATTGGAATGAAGGAACATTGGATGTACATGCAACTGATTTCTCCCATCTGCCAACCATATCATGAAATGAAGTTTCTTAGTAACCAAACAAAGGATAGAGCATGTATATACAAGAAGCTCAGGGTTATATTTCTTAAGGCAGTTTTCGAAGTTATTCAATCAGCTTCATCATTCCGTATATTTGACAAAGCATATAACAAGTAAACAAGTCTTAAGACAAGCAAGTGGCAGCTAATTACCTTGCTTCGCTGCTTGAAGCCCCGACCTATCCTCTACTTCATAGTTCCCAGCTCTCCAAAATTGCCGACAAATTGGTCTAAAACAGGAAGCAGGTGGAGTTGAAAGGAAGGATTCATTAATGGAGTTGCCATTTCCAGCGTTACAAGCTTCGATGTGTCTGTTCTCCCTGTTTTCTTTCGAGTTCCAATGTCGACCATTGCCAACTTTGTAAACTAAACCCATATCGTTGCAGCCACCTTCAGCTTTCAACTCTTTGACCATATTGTCAATAGAATCCATGGCGTTTCCAGTGTTAATTTTTGAGCTCTGAAGAAGAATACACGACGGAATCGAACGAGTGTGGACAACGCTGTAAAAGGTAAACGAAAACGAAGCAGACGAAATAAATAACAGGGGAAATGAAAAAAAGAAAACACAAAGCTCAAAACAAACTTGAAATAACTCAATAATGAAGCAGCCAAAAGCCAGCTTCCCATGAAAACCAGCTTAAATGAAGAAAAGGTAGTGAAAATCATCGACAAATAGTAGTCTACAACAAAGCAAAATCTGAAACAATAGTAAATCAACAAAATATAAGTGGATCCTTTTCAAGAACGCAATAAGTATGAAGGATTTTGGAGAAAAAGCAAAGTCCAACGATTGTTACTGGAAATCATACTTTGAAAATGGAAAGGGAAGATTTTGTTTGTGAAATTGTTGCATGGAAAATCGAAAACGGGGGGAGTGGTCTTCAAAAGGAGTAAAGCCGTGCAATGGTAGTGGGAGCAGAAACCGAGAAAATATGAAATGCGTGATACCATAGTGGTGTTGCTTCTTACTCAAGGCATTGTTTGGTAACTCTGGATTTTTACCTTTTTACCGTTTTCAATTTTACAGTCTTACTATTTTTATCTTTTTTTTTAATGCATTATTATTTGATTATTTCTATGAAGTATAGTTTCTTTTCTTTTTTTGCCAGAATATCGAGTATAGTTCATGTTGAACTTTAGTTTGATTCGATATATATACATTAAATATGTTATACAAGTTAAAACTAATTATGTTAATTAAATTTATTTTTTACATGTACATGTATTTTTATAAAAATTTAATTACTTTTCAAGTGTACATAAATTGATAATGTATTTTTAAATGCTTGCATATTAAATTTTGAGATTTTTATTTAATACATTATTAATATATAAATGTTATAAATAGTCAATAAATTATATATTGATATTTTATATTTAAAATTTTAAAAAATAAATATATTTGATTTTAAAATTATACTTAAAATTAAAATTTTTTTAATTCATTGATAGTATATAATTATTATATACTAATAATTAATCAAATATAAATTTTTAAATTTTTATAGATACAATTTTAATTAATTTTTAAAATTTATATTTGATGCAATGTGTTATATAGATATTATTCATAATGCTTGCATTACAAATTACCACATCATTTATTAGCAAATTTAAAATTTGAAATCCTTAAAAATATTTTATAATTTAATATTTTGTGATATTTAATTTTAAAGGTATTTAAGTTTTACTTTTACTCATAAAATTTATTGTATGAATATAACATAAATAAAATCAAATTACTTGAAAAGTGACTATTATAAAAATGCAGCTTAAATTAACCTAAATCTGCCAAACTACATGTTGAATTTTGATTTTTTTTTTTCTTCCACTTAACATTGAAATCAAGAAATAAAAAAGCAGAATTGGCCAATAAAATTTAAAAAAAAAAAAAAAAAAAAAAAAGTCGCCAAACAGCCAAACACGGCTGAAAAAAAGCAAGCGGCGTGTAAATTGGGTTCCCGCCAAAAGGACAATTTTGGACTATAAATATCCAAGCGAATTCGTTTTTTCATTTCTGTTTTTCTAAACACACTCTCTCACACTCTCGACAAGCTTCAAGGGATGTGAATCTCAGCTTTCAGGTGAATCGAGCTACTGATTCAAATTCATTATATACGAATTTTTAGTTATCGCGATTCAAATAATTTATACAGATTTTTTGAGCTAGAATGAAGCTAGCTAGTTATTGCAAACCAAAGAAAATTCATTTAAAAAATGAATTAAAAATCACTTGTTGCAAGAACTGGCCTACTCTTCATAGATTCGAGATTTCACAATCAAGCGCCAATAGAGATTCTTCTAGGTGATTTTTACTTGGATTTTTCGAGTCATGCTTTCTAGTTGGCATTGATCTTCAACAATTCTTCTTTAGAAGTTAATTTTGCGATAATTTTCTATTATTTTCGCTACTTTTTTTTTTTGTATTTTTGATTGAGATTTTGAAAATAAAATGAAGAATTAGAGTGTTTAGACTTTTTGTAACTCATATTTCGAGAGTTATAAGTATTAAAAAAATAAAATATCTTTAGCAATTCATTTCTCTTGCAATTTGCGATAATTTAAGCTTATTTCACTGGTGTATTGATTTTGTGAGGTTTTGGAAAAAGAAGAAGACGAAGAGTTAGAGTGTTTAATGAGTTGCCTTTTACAAACCGTTCTAATCGAGATTTCGGGAGTTTTAAGTTTTAAATTCGGAGATCTTTAGCGATTCATTTTATCTAGAAATTTCTGTGTAGAATCGCCCCATATGTGAAGGAATCATCTTAGCTTCGTCAATGTACTAAAAATTTGTAGAATTTTATATGAGTTCTTCGATAGAGTTAACATTTCCGGCTAAATTTTCTATTAGAAGATGAAACTAGCGTCTCATGATTTGTTTAAACTTTTTGGATCCAAGCGACAAACAGTTTGAATATAGTACGTAATATTTTTCCTTTTTTTTATTTAATCTCGCTTTTATTACAATAATTAGAGTCTCAATTTCAGGATCTATGCATGTAATTTACCGATTAGTCTTTTTCGATTCGTAAAATATGCCTAATATTTACATATTATGCGTACATTCACAAGAAGTACACTAATATTAGCATTTATTTATTTTTGCTTGCCTCAGATCGATTGTTCGTAACAGAGCTTGATTATGGATTCATATTCACTGAAATCCGTGTTCGATTTGCCAGAACCTTTCCGTTCAATTTTTAGTTTCAGGTAACTATATATTAAGTAACTTGGAAATTAGGCATGTCGAGTATTTGGCAGCAAGATTTTATGGATTTTAGCTTAATTTTGACTTATAAGTGTTTATAACTATAATTTAATAGAATTTAATTTTATCCTTGTACCTGAAACGAGTTTATATTCCATATGGTTGAACTTTTTATTTTTATTTGTTGTGTTTGCAGGTACTTTAATTCACTGCAGAGTGAATGCTTTCCTGTTTGTTTCCTCTCCGATGTAAACATGGTTATTTCAGCTCCTACTGGAAGTGGGAAAACCGTGCTCTTTGAGCTCTGTATTCTGAGGCTTCTCTCAAGGTTTATCTCTGGTGATGGAAGGTTTGTCCATATAAAGGGAACACTAAAAACAGTAAGTCTTGAGCACTCTCCGCCTGTATTAAGTTTGTAGACACTTAATTTAGTGTATTAGTAAATGCAGAGAAGCACCTTTTTCTCTTATGTTTTTGTGTCCAATGCATGATATGTAAGGCTAGAAGCATAACCATGGTTCTATATAGGAGCATTTTGTCATTGCTACTTATTTCTTGTTTTGCTTTCATCTAAAGATCTACGTAGCCCCATCTAAAGCTTTAGTACAAGAGAAGCTGCGTGATTGGACTCCGAAGTTTGGTTCATTGGGGATAAATTGCCTGGAGTTGACAGGTGACAACGAATCTTATAGCGCAAGGAATATTCAAGAAGCAGATATTATTTTAACCACTCCTGAGGTGAGTACATTTATATGTCATACCAAACAAAAACAGCGAATGTACTCAAATGTTGCACTGTAATACTCTTCTTATATGACCCTTTTGAGACATGAGTACATTGTTGAATGGGATTTTTTTTTTCTTTTTCTTTTACATAGAAATTTGATGCTGTTACTCGGTACCGCATAAAGGATGGAGGCCTGAGCTTTTTCAGTGACATAGCACTTCTACTTATTGATGAAGTTCACCTACTGAATGATCTTCGTGGGGCAGCTTTGGAGGCAATAGTTAGCAGAATAAAAATGCTTGCGCGTAACCAGGAAATGAAATCAAGTCCTCTGGCTTCTGTTCGGTTTTTAGCTGTGTCAGCCACTATTCCAAATATTGAGGACCTTGGTAAATTTTTCTCTTATATTTGCCAAAGTGTTAATTTGATTTTTTTTTTTTTTTTAATTTTACTTTCAAAAGATGGAAAGTGATTAAATTTTAATAACATACACACTTTATACCAACATGCACAGCTGAATGGCTCGAGGCCCCTGTCCAAGGAATCAAAAGGTAATTTATACTATGTTGTGATGGCTGCACTTTCTTCTCTTTGATTGCCAGTAGAATTTTATCTCCATTGACTTTCTATTGTATATATTATCAGGTTTGGAGAAGAAATGAGGCCTGTAAAGTTGACCACCAAAGTTTTTGGTATGCATTTAATTTTTAGATGTTCTATTCTCATAAATGTCCTTTCAAAGTTATCTCCCTCGAGTGCATTTCTTTTACACAAGCAAATACCTTTCTTGCAGGGTATGCCTCTGCAAAAAATGACTTCCTCTTTGAAAAGGCAAGTAATTGTATTAGGAGTACTAGGTCCTATACTTTCTTTATTTCAAGGATTGTATATTAAAAGGGTTTCAGAACATACATCTGTAGTTAACAAGTTCGAATTCATCTAATATTAGTGATTCTTTCTATTTGTCATCATCCAGCGCCTCCAAAACTATATTTTTGGTAAGATTCAACTTCTGGACTAATGTCTATTTTGAAAGTTTTTTAACTGTTGTGGTTTTATATGCTGCAATAATCTTTTATGATAAAGGGGCATAGATGTTATTTTTGGTTGGAACTGATTACAGATATTCTAATGCAATATTCAAGAGGAAAATCTGCTCTAGTTTTTTGCTCAACTAGAAAAGGAGCACAAGAAGCAGCACAACGACTCTCTCAAACAGTAATGACCTTTGGTTATTCAAATCCATTTATTAAAAGTCACGAACAACAGGAAAGGCTAAGGGAGGCTTCTCTGTCATGCAGTGACAAACAGATGCAATCTTATATTCTTTATGGAGGTATAGGATGAACTTATTCTGCTATGGCACATTATTTTGAAATTTTTATGACAAGCTGATGTCAGATATTATGTTTGCAGTTGGTTATCATAATGGTGGCCTTAGTCTTAAGGATCGTAATCTCATTGAAGGCCTTTTTCTTAGTGGTGACGTCCAAGTTCTGTGCACCACAAATACTCTTGCCCATGGAATCAACCTACCAGCTCATACAGTTGTTATAAAGTCAACACAACATTTGTATGTCAAACTTTTTCTTCTTAAGTAAACTATTATTATTATTATTATCTTTGCCATTTTCTTTCATAAAAAGGAAAGAGCATCTATGGTATCTAATGCTTCAAAATTTTCATTTTATTTAGCAACAAGGAAAAAGGTCTTTACATGGAATATGAACGGTCAATGATACAACAGGTGTGTTGTTACATGCTTCTTCACTAGTTCCCAGCTACTTTTAGAGATATAAATCTCTAGAATTTCTGTTTTCTTCTACCTTTAAAAGATACAAATTACTTGAAATTTTGGAACATTTATGTTATTCAAGAAAACTAGCACTTCAAAATGGAACCGCTCATCTCTGTCCCATCGAATGTGAAAAGCAACAGCTGTTATGAATAAGTAGACATGTTTTGTGGATAGTCCTTTCAAAATTGTTCGTACTCACTGTGGTGGCCTAGAGAGGTGAATATATCTGGTTGTATCTGCATTGAGGTCCCTGTTTTTCAATACTCAAGCATATGGTTATATTTAAATTAGTATTTTGTTCTCCAGATGTGTGGGAGGGCAGGTCGGCCACCATTTGATTATACAGGGATGGTTATAATCATGACTAGAAGAGAAACAGTAATCTAATGCTGTCCTTTCTTCCTCTTTCCTAGCATATTGCTTTTATTGCCACTAATCTAGCCTTGATTGATTCTCGCTAAGTTTGCCTTTTATGATTTCATACATGATCTCAGGTGCACTTATATGAGAATCTCTTGAATGGATGTGAAATGGTAGAATCACAGTATGTTCACAACTTCCAAAATCCATAATGGTTTTGTTATTATTGACTTCTGCATGGTGCATGTGTCACGGACCTAAGGGGGAGTCCTGAATCCCACATCGAACATAATAGGAGGGTCCCTGGGGTATATAAGGGTTCACACCATCTCCGCCTTGTGAGGCGTCTTTTGTAGGACAAAACCGTGAGGCCAAGGGGGCCAGAGCGGACAATACCTCATAAGGGTGTGAACCGTGGCGGAAGGCTGATCTGGGATGCCGGAAGGGTGAATGCCCGGGTCCCGGAGCCGCGCGGGTTCGGAGCTTAAGTCTCGACCCGTGACAAGTGGTATCAGAGCCAGCCCTAAACCGTTCGATCCACGCCAAGCACCTCGAGGGAGGTAGGCAGGGTGGCCGGCCTCCGTGACGAGGGCGTCACGAGGTTGGGTGCGGGAGAATGTCACGGACCTAAGGGGGAGTCCTGAATCCCACATCGAACATAATAGGAGGGTCCCTGGGGTATATAAGGGTTCACACCATCTCCGCCTTGTGAGGCGCCTTTTGTAGGACAAAACCGTGAGGCCAAGGGGGCCAGAGCGGACAATACCTCACAAGGGTGTGAACCGTGGCGGAAGGCTGATTTGGGACGCCAGAAAGGTGAATGCCCGGGTCCCGGAGCCGCGCGGGTTCGGAGCTTAAGTCTCGACCCGTGACACATGGCCCATGCATTTCATGAGAATTAGGCATATGTTCTAATTATGTGCTTCACGTTTTTCTTACCAATGTAGATTGCTCTCATGTATAACGGAACACTTAACTGCAGAAATAGTTCAACTAACCATCTCTGATATCACAAAGGCAATTGAGTGGATGAAGTGCTCATACTTGTATGTGAGAATGAAAAAGGCAAGTATATAGCCATCTTTTGAAGCATATAAAATGCCTTATGTTAGTTGCATTCTGATGCCTCGGATGCACAATCAGAACCCTGAGAATTATGCAGTTAGAAAAGGGATTCCAAGAGATCAAATAAAGAAGCATCTGCAAGGTGTACTTCTTTCCCGTTGATTTATTGAGCTTGTTTTGACATCAGATTACTCATCAATGCTGTGTACTATCAGAGATTTGTGTTCAAAATGTTAATAAGCTATCATGCCACCAAATGATTCAGACCGATGAAGATGGTTTTCTTTTAAAGCCACAAGGTATCTTGAAATTATTCAGTCCCTTTGCTCCTGAAGTATAAACATAGCACTAATTCCTACCCTTTATTTTCATCTTCTTCAGAGCCAGGAAGATTGATGACAAAGTACTATTTGAAATTTAACACCATGAAACACATTATGCAAGCACCACTTAGCTGTAGTTTAGAAGATGTACTACAGATTATATGCCGTGCTGAGGAGATTGCTTGTAAGCATACCTATCTAGTAATAATTGTTTTTTGTACTTGTTCTTCTAAAGTAACTGTAATAGCACGTGTTAATTTGCTGGAAAATGAAGGGATACAGCTCAGACGCAATGAGAAGAAACTTTTGAATGACATAAATGGCGATAAAGATGGCCGCCTCCGGTTTCATGTCAGTGGTGATAATGGGAAACGGAAAAAGCGCATTCAAACTAGAGAAGAAAAGATATTTGTTTTGGCAAATGACTGCTTAACTGGGGATCCTTTAATTCATGATTTATCTATGACCCAGGTTTCATGACCTCAGTTATCTTTGTACTTTAATTATGGAAAAAAACTATTTTTAGAAGAATTATTCTTAAAGTTGAACTGATGCAATTATGAACTGTTATGTTTGCTTTAGGATGCAAATTCAATATGTTCAAATGGGTGTAGGATTGCTAAGTGCATGAAAGAATACTTTATATACAAAAAGAACTATAGAGGAACCCTGAACTCGTCCCTTCTAGCAAAGTCATTATATCAGAAACTCTGGGATGACAGTCCATACTTGCTGAAACAATTACCTGGCATTGGAACGGTGACAGCAAAGGTTTTCTTTGATGAGTAGCTGTTTGATTGATGTTAGATTTGTTGTTTCTAAATATTTTGTTATTTCGATATCCTCCCATTATACTCCTGAACTAATGCTTTGTTCAGGCACTGCATTCAATGGGAATCAAATCATTTGAGACGCTAGCTGAAGCTGATCCAAGGAGGATAGAGATAGTTACTGGCCGAAAATATCCTTTTGGAAATCATATCAAGGAGTCTCTAACGTCATTGCCTCCAAAAGTTGACATTAAGATTGAGGTAAGTGAATGCCACAGGCAGGAAAAGTCCAAGTTATCAGTAACATTGACGAGGTTATCGCAAGGGGTCCAATCAACTAAAGGACACTATGCTGATATGGTATGTTATCCTTAATGTTTCTTCATACCTTCGTAATAAGTCATCAGTATCAATCAAATATAATGTTGTTCTAAATATTTTCTCTTACAGATTGTTGCTTCAGAAGAAGAAAACCTGATCCTTTTTCATGAGAAGATAAGGTGCTGTTAACATTAATTCATATTCAATGTTTGGACACTATCATTTTGAGCATTATACCAGGGGGTCTCTGTCAAACAAAATAAAATAAAATACTGGAAGACTTCATATTTTCTTATATGGATTTGGTTATCCCAAATGCTGACCCTTGATATAATGTTTAATTCTAAATGCTATCTGTGCTTCTTTCCTCCTCTATATTACTTTCTAACTTTATCCGACTTGGCTGCAGCAGAGTGGATGAGTTTCTGAGGTATGCCAACATCTTCTCAGTCTTCTTATTTTGTAAAGATCAGTCTAAGAGTATGATGAAACAAGCCACATGAAATGGATTTATAGTTTCAGAGTTCAGACTTGGTGAAGATGGAAATAGATGCTCCTAACAAATGTTTTGTCTCAATCATTTTTCTTTAATTGAAACTATACCCTTTTTAGAACTTCTAAGATTACAGAATTAGTAACATTAGTACTTGGTTGACTTCACGAATGAATCAGCTCAATTTGCCCTCAACCATCATCTGCTTAGTTCAGAATGTTTGGTTAGCCACTTGTTTCCCTTATTCTATCTTTTGAAGTATAGGTTGTTGGTTATCCTTGCAGCCCCTATAGCATGACTATCCTCGTGTCAAACCCCCAGGGAAAGATGACAGTTAAGGCTGATCTCATCTTTGAAGAATACAGCTAAGCTTCGACATATCTAATTTCTACAATTCTTATGCACACTGGGCACAAATTCCAGAGCTTTTATACTCATTTTGCAGTGTTATCCATGCAGTTGGCATTGATCCCCATGAAAAGCTTCTGCTGGTTAAGGATAACAATTCAAATGCAAACCATAATCGTGCAAAGAAGCAGGCTCAGTTATTCGCTCCGCCTGAGGAAATTTGTGTTATAGAAGATGACAATGCAGCCAAACATCAAACTTTGGCTCAAGAACCTCCGGGTTTGATTAAATCTAAAAGGGAAGGCACTTTAATGTGAGAAACAAGGATTCTTTTAGATTTCAAATAGCTCATTTCAGTTTTAAATTTTAATCTTTTGGTGCTTGAAAGGAGTTTGTTTTAGACCCATTAATCTGATAATAAGTCTTTTCTATTGCAGGCCCAGTTTCAAACTCTTGGATGAAGAACCGGAAGAAGGTATACCTTATGGGATGATGCTATGCTTTACATTAAAAATCCTGGTATCTATTTGCCAATTCACGCAGCATTTCTACCTCAAATATTGTAGGAGAGCCTGCTGCTGGAATTGAAAAAGATGATTGTAAAATCATCACTGGGCAATCGATATTTGACCATATACGAGAAAAAGCCAAGAACTTCCCTCTCTTGACTCCCTCAAGCAATGCTTATCCTGCAACACCCGGAGGCTTAAATCTCGCAAGAAAGCGCACTCTTGACCAGGAGAGAAGCAAAATTCTTCAACAGATTGTGCTGGATGCTTCTCCACAATCCACAGGGCCAGAACAGAATGCCGATGGTATCAACAACTATCTAACCAGAAAGCATCATATAACTGCTGGGAGCTCAGTTACCATTGATCTCACAGATGATTCAGGTGCCTTTCTTGACCAAAGTTTTGTACGTAAATCATCATTTTTTTGCTTCTACTTTGGTGTTGAAATGTTAGCTCTCTCATTCAAGGTGATCTTCCATCTGAACCTGAAGCGTTCTCGTTCAAAAGACTGACTGAAGAAACAAAATTTGATCACATACGGAAAAAATCAAGGAATTTTCCTGTGCTCAATGCGCCAAAGCTCATTGAGTCCGACTCTTATATCTGTACAGAGGAACACTACTCAGCGAATCAACCGGGGTTTTGCAATGCTACTTCAGGAACATCAAAAGACGCGAATTCCAGTCAGATTCTCAAAGATGCAATGGCCATTTCAGAGCTAGATCCTGGGAAAGTCAACAGAGACGCGTATGGTACCAAGGCCAGTACAAAGGCGAAAAACAATGTATTCCATGGAAGTTTCAGTGGAGCAAATGGAAAATCAGCTGTTTCTCCGACAGTTTCAAGCACCAACGTCAGTACATCATCTGTTAAAATGCTGTCTTTTGATATTTCAACGATGAAGAACAGCAAGAGGCTGGTGGACCTTGGAAGCTCGATCGCGGATGGTCGGAAAGACAATCCATCTCCAAGCGAATCAAAAAGGCAGTGCTGCTCACTCGCCTCCACAGGCAAAGACAGGGAAGTAGATTCATTTCTTGGCTTTCAGAGTGTGTTTTCATTTCTGTGATTTGTCCTTTTGCCTCATATCATAAGAAATTTGGTGACGATGTTTACTATTTGTTACAGTGTTAGTGGTTGAAACAATTAGGTATGACATTTCTATTGGTACTTTTGTAATAAGTTCTGTTATCTGATCAGTTTAGGTAATATGATGGATTTATGCATGGTGATCCATACGGTTAGACAAACAACTCTTGTAGTAGTTAAACAAACTTTTGTATGTTTAAAGCCTATATATTAATGAAATGAAGCTCATGATTTGATAAGCCAATTTACTTCAAGTGACAGATTAGTTTCTGTTGTTTTTTGTTTTTCCTTTGCTCTAAATCCTTTAATTGGTATCAGAGCATTCTTTAAGGTCTTAGAGGACCTGTGAGTTCTAAAAAATTGAGTGAAAAGTCATCAAACACTTACCAGCCAGCTTTTGTCAACTTTAAATGACCTCAAGTAATTGCTTCATACCTCCACCTCCTATTTTTTCTAGTGAGAACTATCATATATGGGCTGTCAAAATGAAGACTTATTTGAGTACTTTTGATTTGTGGGAAGTGGTGAAAAATGAGAAGGAACCACCACAACTTCCTGCAAATCCAACAGTAACTCAAATGAAAAATTACAGTAAAGAAAAAGCAAAGAGGTACAAGGCTAAAAGCTGTATAGAGTCTTCAGTTTCTGATGACATATTCATTGGAATCATGATTTGTGAAACTGCAAAACAAGCTTGAGATGTGCTCAAGGAAGAGTTTCAAGGCAGTGACAAGACAAAACAAATGCAAGTGTTGAATCTTAGAAGAGAGTTTGAAGTCTTAAAGATGAAGGAGTCTAAAAATTTAAAGGAGTACAATGACAGACTCATGAAGATAGTAAACAAGATTAGATTACTTGGTGAAGAGCTGTCAGACAAAATAATTGTAGAGAAGGTTCTTGTCAGCTTACCAGAGAGGTTTCAGTAAAAAATCTCATCCCTTGAAGACTCCAAGGACCTGACCAAGATAACTCTAGCAGAATTATTCAATGCTTTACAAGCTCAAGAGCAAAAAAGGGCTATCAGACAAGAGGATTCAACAGAAGGTGCTTTTACAGCCAAGGAAAAAGGCAAGATGCAAATAAAAAGCAAAGGCAGAAAACAAGGAGATCGAAGAAACAAAGGTTCTAGAAACAATGAAAAGAAAAAAAAATTCCCACTTTGCTCTCACTGTAAAAAGACCACTCACTTGGAGAAATATTGCTGTTATAGACCTGACATACAATGTAGGTACTGTAAGCAGCTTGGTCACATGAAGAAGGTATGTAAAAATAAAAAATAGCAGCAGCCAGATCAACAAGCCAGAGTTGCTGACAATCAACAACAGTTAGAAGAGTAAGTTTTTATTGCAACTTGCTATGAAACCAGAACCTCCTCAAGTGCATGGCTCATTGACAGTGGTTGCACACACCATATGACATCTGATATCAACATGTTCAAAGAACTAGACAAGACCTGTACCTCTAAAGTCAGAATAGGTAATGGTGATTTCATAGAAGTTAAAGAAAAAAGAGTAATGGCAGTTGAGACACTAACAGGTACCAAACTTATTTCAGATATGTTATTTGTGCCTAAAATAGATCAAAACCTGTTAAGTGTAGGATAGTTGTTAGAAAATAACTACTCTTTAGTTTTCAAAGATAAGGCATGCATAATTCATGATCCCACTGGCCATGAACTCTTTACTGTTAATATGAAAGGAAAATGTTTTTCCTTGAATTGGCATGAAGCAAACTCCTCTGCATATGCTACTTCACATGATGAATCTTCTTTATGGCATAAAAGGATGGGACATTTCAACTACAATGCATTGAATTTCATGCATAAAAATGATATTGTATTAAACATGCCTACTATTGAAGTCAGTGTTGGAGTATGTGAAGTCTGTCAGCTAGAAAAACAAAGTAAGTTGCCATTTACAATTAATAAAGCATAGAGGGCAACTGAAAAACTACAACTTGTTCATACTGATGTTTGTGGTCCTATGAGGACCTTGTCCTTGAATGGCAGTAGATATTTCATTACTTTTATAGATGATTTTACCAGAATGTGTTGGATTTACTTCATGAAACAAAAGTTTGAAGTTGCAAATGTATTTTGGAAGTTCAAGGCTTGGATTGAGAATCAAAGTGGCTACAAAATCAAGATCATAAGGTCAGACAATGGTACTGAATACACATTTGACAGATTTAATGAGTTTTGTGAAGTTGCAGGAATTGAACACCAACTGACAGCAACTTACACTCTACAACAAAATGGAGTCAGTGAAAGGAAGAATAAAATAATCATGGAGATGGTAAGATGTATGTTGTTTGAGAAGAATCTTTCAAAGAAATTTTGGGTAGAGGCAGTCAATACCTCTGTCTACTTGCTCAATAGGCTGTCCACAAAAGCTTTGAAGGGAAACACTCCTTTCGAAGCCTGGTATAGAAGTAAACCATCAGTGCACCGCCTCAGAGTTTTTGGCATCATCTGTTATGTGTTCGTTCCTGATATCAAAAGGGACAAGCTTGATCAAAAAGTAGAAATATGTATTTTTCTGGGCTATAGCAACATCACTAAAGGCTATAGGACTTACAATCCACATACAGACAAGATGATTGTAAGTAGGAATATGAGATTTAATGAGCAAGTTGCCTGAAATTGGGAAAAGTCAAAGGGAGAATCAGTCAAGCAAACTGCTGCAGACATGATAAGCTTCCAAGATCAAGAAGATTATATGTTTGAAAATGAAATCATTGATCATGAACCAGTGAGAGGAATCAAACCACTCACAGATATTTATCAAAGATCAAATGTTGCCATTCTTGAACCTGCAAGCTTTGAAGAAACTGTCAAATTTTCAGAGTGGAGGAATGCCATGAAGGAGGAGATTCAAATGATTAAGAAAAATCAAACATGGATGTTGGTTGACAGACCAAGCAACAAAAACATCATTGGTGTTAAATGGATTTTCAGAACAAAGTTGAATGCTGATGGTTCCATCAACAAACTTAAAGCTAGATTGGTAGCTAAAGGCTATTTCCAGCAGCTTGGTGTTGATTTTTTAGAGACATTTGCTCCAGTTGCAAGGTTGGACACCATAAGGCTGCTATTAGCCTTAGCAACTCAGCAAAGTTGGAAAATATACCAACTTGATGTCAAATCTACCTTCTTGAATGGTTATCTTGAGGAGGAGATTTACATTGAACAACCTGATGGTTTTGTTGCCAAGGGACATGAAGGCAAAGTCTATCTACTCAAGAAGGCTTTGTATGGATTAAAACAAGCTCCAAGAGTGTGGAATTCCAGAATTGATGATCATTTACTGAAGTTAGGATTCAAGAAAAGCCTCAGTGAAGTAATATTGTACATTAAAGTTTTTAACAGTAATGATCTGTTGATTGTTTCTTTGTATGTTGATGATCTTTTGGTGACAGGTAGCAAATCTGCTCTTGTGGAGGATTTTAAGCTCCAAATGTAAAAAATTTTTGAGATGATAGATATGGGAGAAATGTTTTATTTTCTTGGAATGGAGATTCATCAAGACCAGCAAAGAATCTTCATTTGTCAAAGAAAATATGCAAATGAAATCTTGAATAAGTTTGGGATGGAAAATTGCAAGCCAGTCAACACTTCTTTGGCTCAAAATGAGAAACTTATTAAGGAAAATGGAGCTAACAAAGCTGATGGTTCTATTTATAAAAGCTTGGTTGGTTGCTTATTGTATTTGACAACAACAAGACCAGACATCATGTATGCTGCAAATTTACTCTCTAGGTTCATGCAAAATCATAGTGAGTTACATTTTAAGGCTGCAAAAAGAGTGTTGAGATATGTCAAATGAACTAGTGAACTTGGAATTCGGTTCAAGAAGAATGAAAGTTCAAGATTGGTTGGATTCACAGACAGTGATTGGGCTGGCTCTCATAAAGACATGAAAAGCACTTCAGGCTATGTGTTTTTCATTGGATTAAATGTGTTCAGCTGAAATTCAAAGAAACAAGGAACTGTGGCTCAATCAATAGCAGAAGCAGAGTATATAGCTGCTGCAGCTGCTGTTAATCAAGCAATTTGGCTAAGGAAAATTCTGATGGATTTGAGTCAAAAGCAAGATGATCCAACAAAATTTTTTTGTGATAATCAGTCAGCAGTTACAATGGTTAAGAACCTTGCGTTTCATGGAAAAACTAAGCATATTAAGATCAAGTATCACTTTATTAGAGAAGTTGAAGCTGAGAATGAAGTGAAACTGGTGCATTGCAAGTCAAAAGATCAAATTGCAGATATTCTGACAAAAGCCTTACCAAAGGCAAGGTTTGAAACATTGAGGAAAAGTCTTAGTGTTTCCAGCAGAAATGCCAAGAATGAGTGTTAGTGTGTTAGTGGTTGAAGCAACTAGGTATGGCATTTCTACTGGCACTTTTGTAATAGGTTCTGTCATCTGATCAGTTTAAGTAACATGATGGATCTATGCATGGTGATCCATACTGTTAGACAAACAACTCTTGTAGTAGTTAAACAAACTTTTGTATGTTTAAAGCCTATATATTAATGAAATGAAGCTCATGATCTGATGAGCCAATTTACTTCAAGTGTCAGATTAGTTTTTACTGTTTTTTGTTCTTCCTCTGCTCTAAATCCTTCACTATTCCTCAATTTCACCACACATTCAAAGTGATCTTAGACCTTAGAGCTTACATAATGACAGCTGCCAAGAGGTAAGATCTAAGCCCAATAATGCTCAACAATGAAAAGTTGCTCTCCTGGAGATTCACCCTATGAGAAAATTACAAACACATCATAATTAACCATTTATCGAGTTTGGATTTGTCATAAATGTTAATCTTAAATGTAGAATTCAATAAAGCGAAACTAAATGTCGAGAGTGACATGTTTTTCATGTACATTATATGTAGCCAGATGGATGGATGGCAATAGAACCGACAAAAATGCCACGTGGCAAGTAAATGATTATATCACATCAATTATTTAATTCTAACCACCATCTGTTTGATTTGCTCTACAAATGTCATAGGATGAGCATCAAATGTATCCTAATCTTTCACTTTAATGCAACCAATTGACTAAAAGTAATATAGAAGCTCGTGCTTTGACATTGAAAATGAAATTTCCAAAAAAAAAAAAAGTCCAAAATTTTAAATGAAATTAAATCTTTAGGCAAATGGGTGACCAAGTAACTACCCCGACAACCTCTTTAACTTTTGGAATCCAAAGAGAATATCGAGTGTGACAAGAAATTACAAAAAATATATATTTATGAAAGCTAGAAGACAAGAAAAGGCTATGCTGCAAATTGCCCGCGGAAAAATTGATCTAACATAGATATCTACAGAGTTACGGTATGTTTTCTTCTCAAACGATTCAAACGGACAAAGCAGAAGATTTGGTTTTTTTTTTTTTTTTGTCATCCAACTCGAAGTCATAGTTAACCACTAACTGAACCTTCTATACATAGCACTTCATTATAGCATATGTGAACTCTCATCTGATTGCAACTTCATTGCTACCATGAGAGATCAACTGTTTCATTGCTGTTTTATATGCCTTGGAAATTCCTGAAAACCTGGTTTGAACTAACTTCTGCAAAATTATTATTGGGTTCTTGATGCCTCATCCGAACTGCGAGTCCTAGAAGACTCGGAGGAAGTACCAGAACCTTGAATTTTTCTCACTGCATTTGATATGAAACTATCTGTGCTATATGACCTTGTTGAATTTGTTGGTTCTAGCAGACTAGCATTTAAGAAAGGAGGCTGGTTAGGTGGAGGGATTTCACAATCTTTATCAGTTAGCATCTGAACTACTTGTGCCATTGATGGTCTCAAGGCAACTGAAGCTTGTGTGCATAACAGCCCAATTTGAAGCACATTTGGGGCCTCTTTTGCTGAAAAATCATCTCTCATGCAAGGGTCAATAGCTTCAGGCAATCTGTTTGATCTGTAAAGTGTCCAAACCTGAGGTTTAAAATCCCATATTAGAATTCTAATTTCATTTCATTCATGTTTCAATCTGAAACTTTTGTGAACAAAGAGTTTTGGAGCTTACTGTTTGTAGAAGGGAACCAGAGTCCTTTGTGAAGGTGGTATTCCTTTTACCACATACAATCTCAAGAACTAGTACCCCAAAGCTGTAAACATCCACTTTCTCTGTAAGTTGTCCTCGAACAAGGTACTCAGGCGCCATGTATCCTCTGCATGAAAATTTCATATGAAGTTCTTAGGAAACTTCAATAAAGATCTTAATGTGTTACATTATGTTGGATCCATGGTGTAGATTTGGCTTTCATGTGGTACTGAATCAACTTTGTACCAATGTCATACCGATGAAATGCATTTGATTCTAATTAGTTGTATGAAAAAGCAATCAGATAAAGCTTTTCTCAACTTACAGTGTTCCAGCAACCCCAGTGCTGAGATGACTCTTATCAGTAGCTAAACATCGTACGAGTCCAAAATCAGCAATCTTTGGATTAAGATTCTCATCTAAAAGAACATTGCTGCTTTTAATGTCCCTGTGGATTATCCTTATTTGAGATGCTCCTCCATGAAGATGTGCTAGACCTTCAGCTGTTCCAACAATGATATCAAACCTTTGCTTCCACTTCAGAAGGTTTGCTTTCTTCTCATCTGCATATGAAAGCAAAATCACCAACATGTTTGAAGTAGGCACAAGAATTTAGTTATTGTTTCCCACATAGGTATGCTTGAAATCTCCATGCAAAGTAGGATTGAAATCGAATGCAGGGGCCAGGGCCTGATTATTTGAGTTACAAAATTTTGGTTATGTTCATTTGACAGTGCTTTAAATCTCTCAAGCCTTAGAAGGGAAAGCTTCATAGTGTTGCCACCAACAATGGATTCAAAGTTTTGTCAAGAGAAATCTAACTAATTAAGTTCATAAAGAAAGAAGGCATGTTGAATCATGTAAAAAGAGCAAGCAATTACCAAAAATGAAGTGATCAAGGCTCTTGTTCGGTACATACTCATAAACCAGGAGACTCTCTGGGCCCTCAATGCTACAACCCAGAAGCTTCACCAGGTTCTTGTGCTGAATTCTGCTGATTAAGTTTACCTCATTAAAAAACTCATCTACCCATTGCCTGGTATTGTATATCAATCTCTTTACAGCTACAGTTTTCCCATTTGGAAGAATCCCCATGAATACTGAACCAGCTCCTCCTTGGCCTAGTTTCCTTGACATACTAAAATAATCTGTTGCCTTCTCAAGAGTTTCATAGTTGAACTTCAATCCTGATCTGTCAATTCTTTTCGAAATCTGGCCGAGATTTTTGAGCTCTAGAAAATGCAATAATGGTTAATGGATCAGAGGGCTAAAGGAAAAAATTGATGCTCAAATGTTTGAGATGAATGAAAACCATTACCATAAGTCTCATACAGAGATTGTACCTTTTTTCCTCTTTGATAATCTTGCATAAGTAGCATAAATTGCTGAAAGAGAGAGCATCAAGAATGCAGATGTTGCTGAGACAATTGCTATAATGATTGAAATTCCAGAAAAACCTGGAAAATGTAAAAAAAAAAAAAAAAAATCATTTCAACCAGGAGAGAGGACAGAGAAGACAAAAGGGAAATGGAAATTTAATAAAATAATTTAAAATGAATTGCAAAATCTACTGATGTTGGAATTTATCAGTCCTTTTCTTACCATGATCATCAAACTAGCAGAATATATTAGCAAACAAGGAGAAAAAATCAAAGAAATCACATTAAGCACACTTCATTTCAACATAGATTCAATCCATTTTCACATTAAGAACAAGAGTACAACAAATCTTGACAAATCAGAATCTTCAAAAAGACAGACATACCATGATCATGCTCTGCCTCTGTCCCTTCATTATAAAACTTCTTGGTCGAGTACCTCAAATAACATCCAGTATTCATCCCTCTCCCTTCCTTCTTTGGCACGCAGCCTCTGACGGCCTTTGCCGCCTTCTGCAGGCACTGTCTACACCCTTCAGCTGGAACACTTTTCCAACACTGTGCCAATGCATACACTCCATCCACCTGCTCCACCCCAAATCCTCCATTTCTCAAAGCAATCCTAGTCACTTTCCCAACTGCATAATCAACGTTCCTACCAAACAAATTCACCCTCTTGTTATTATCTTCACCGGACATTGTTATATTATTAGAGCTGCAGCTAACATTATCCAAACTAGATGAAACAGACTCCTGAAAAAAGCTGTAATTATCATAACGCAAGAAGCAGCCATCAAGAAAGATTCGAGCCGAAACAGAAGGAAGGCAACGTGGGATTCGAGTCCTCGAGGCTGCATAGCAAAGAAGGCAATCATTTTGTGAAAGGTCTTGATGACACTGAGCCAAAGCATACATTGGAGGTGTAGAGTTGAGGTGGTAGGAAGCAAAGTGGCTGGTGTTAATCACTTCTAACAACCCTTGCATCTCTTTAACAAAGTTTGGAACAAAGTTGGTTCCATTTGGTGGCTTGGAATTTCCACAGAAAAGGCCAGAGTTTGAGATTCTTGGATCAGAAAAGGAGCTAGAAACTAACAAAGAAAACACTAACAACAAAACCCATCTCCAGTATGGTTGTTTTAAGGCTGAAAACTGCATGGGATTCATGTTTAACCTTTTCTTTTTCTTTATTTTCTCTCCTTTTTGTGGGTTTTTTAACTTAATTTATCTGAAAGGTATGCAGAAGAAGGAGGAATATGAAAGAATATTGCCAAAGTAAGCTGTTGCTGTAGTCTTTACAGCCAACTTGGGAGCTCTCAGTACAGTTTTCAACCTCCTTTTGTTTGTCAACATAAGGCTAATTGATCCATTGGTTACTATCATCATTTGTTGGTTGAGTTTAGTGCAGATAAACTGGCTTGTATTGTTCTAATCAACAAGTTCAATATCACAAATTTTAATCATTATACAATTTTTGAAAGAAAGATTCAAATTCAACTCTTTTACTTGAACATAAAAATATCTATTTTTGGATAAATAATATGATTTCGTCTACACTTATATATAATGAAATGATATAAGAAAAATTGCACCAATTGAAACTTTCTTTACTTTTCTTCTCCTATAGGAAGGAAAAGATGATCCAAATAAGACAAAGGGTAATATTGATTTTACATTTTTTTTTTCTTTGCTGTTTTTGGAAGTGAAATTTGGGAGAGGAAGAATCTTCAAAATAAGAGAAGTGAAAAAGACAAATTTTGTTCAAAATTTAGGTACAGAGAAGCAAACAGCTCACCAGTCACCCACACGCATTCATGTTCTGGGTCCCTTTTGTATTTAAAGTCCAATCCACTTTGCAAGAATTTAATGAGTTACTAAATTTCAATGAATAACAACAAATTCACTGTTCTTTCCTGACCACTGCACTTTATATTTCGGTGAATTTATGCCATGAAACTTCGTTTCTTGTTGGAAATGTGTTGATCCAATTCAATAATACATTTTTTTCTTCCAAAAAAAAAAATTCAATGATACTGTTTTTAATGCTCTTTTTAACCAAAGTATTTGTCTCTCATAAATCACTCTCTTCAAGAAAATCATGTTATAAAGTCTATTTTGGCATCTGTGTCTATTTGATTCGTTCCTCATAATTCAATCAATGCTTACATGGAAAAATTGATATATATTATTTGAAAAAAAATCTTTTTTTTGTTTGTTTCATTTTGTTTTAACTTAAAAATCATATTGTTTCTATTCTAATAAAAGAATTATTAATTCCTTGCAAATGAAAAAAATAAAATACAATCTTCATATATCCTAATATGATTGGTAATTCAACTTGAAATTATCAAATTTCAACTCGATCCAATCTTATAGGATTAATTTTTTTTTAAGTAGATTTTGGGTCAAGTTTTAGGTAATCTTACCCCAATCCGATCTTATATATATGTATAAATATATTTTTTATTATTTATTTAATTATATTTATATATAATTAAATAATATTTTATTAATATTAAATCAGATAGAATCAATTATAATTATATATATGGATAAAATTAAATATAAAAAATAATATTTTAATATTAGATCATATTCAGATATTTAATATATAATATCGAAGTTAGAATGAGCAAAAATTTAACCCGACCTTTTTTCGTCTCTAGATCTGAACCAACAAAACTAAACAACTTGGAACTTAGTATTATAGTTACTAGATAGTACATGAAAGTGTTATTGTGCTGAAATATCACAAGTGCCGGCGTGAACGTGCCCAAGTAGACTCACATGAACGTGCAACAACGTCAAGTCTAGGGTCTGAATGACGGAAAGAGAAGCTGCATGGCGGAGAAAGGAGAGGAGGAAGGTGGGATTTTGGATTAATTGAGAAATTTTAATCTTTTGGTTTTGTTAGTTATAGTTTTCATGTGTTTGTGGCTATATATTTAGTAATTGTCGAATGTTTAGTTCTTATTTTTCACCGCCCATATAAGCCTTGTATAGTTGCAGAAATTGAGAATTTCTTTCAGATTCTAATCATGATTACAAGAATTTTGTCCAAATTTATAATATAAATAACGTTGGTGAATTTAACTCACAAGCATTTGCTATTGCTATATCATCAATGAAGGATTCTACTGCAGAATCAAGGAACCTAGTCTGTTTAGGAGCTGAATCAGAAAAAAGTTACAGCAACAAATTCCTCCCTGTTTCTTCAAATCGCCAGATTTATTTTTGATAAATGTTAACAAAACACAGGTAATAGGCTATCCAATCATCAAAATCACTGAGGTTAAGAGTGTGCAAACCATGTATCATACATTTTAACTATGATGGTTCGCCCGGTGGCAAAGGTTACCATTGCTTGTAAAGCTGGCTTCCTACCGAATGCCAGCATTCTCGGCATTTCCATAGGTTAGGCAGGTTGCGAAAGCTTCCTTAAGCAATTGCAGAGAACTTTTAATATCTGAACCATATTACATAGATGCACAGGCCTTCTCCTTACATGCTTGGTCAATAACGCTCCGTCACTGTTCAAGAATATCCGTCGACCACAATGCTTCACCATCTATGAGACATTCTAAGGTCTGTCAATGTGCTATCATTCCTCATCCACCAAAGACATTACCGGGACACCTTTACTTGTAAAACTTGAACATTGGACTTGCAACTCATCGCCTATATTAAAGTCCTTCTCGCCATTGGGCTGCATGGCAATCAAAATAAGGTGAGTTCCAAGGCTGATGGGAATATGATCACAGCAGCAACCACAACTTTAAGGTTTTCAACAAAAAAAAAGGTTCTCTCGAGCACTTGCATATAAAGGAGACCAATAAAAGGGAAAGATTTTGTAAGTTATTATTGCAATAAAACAATAAGAACCATCAAGATCAAAGTTAATTAGATTCAAGCATCCAACTCTGTCAAAATGCTTTATTGAAGATGATTATAACTTAGAAATGCGTCAAAAAAAAAAATAATGGAAATGGTAAATAACATAGATGTGCAGATTTTGAAATGATGGGCAGGATATATATAAAACACATAAAGAACTTTCTCAAACAGAATGCAAGACAAGCAAATAAATGCAATTCCATGCCCACAGAACTCAAATATCCATCCCAATCAAAATTTTGTAGAGATGGACTTGGACATTAGAAAAAAGACCTAAATTAATCAAACAATTACTAAAAGAGAGAGAGAGAAGAAATCACAGGGGAGGAGGATAAAGCAGATTAAGGAATTCAACTGAGTAGGCAGTTTCCTTAGTGAATTGATGACTTGAGAGAGAAGGGTGAGCATTCATGTATCAAAAGTAAATGCCACAGAAAAGTTTAAATGTCTATGTGTGTCATCCATGTTTTTCCATACAAAGTGTTTATAGGGGAAAAACAGAAAACCGAAATTTCCTTTTTCTTTTAGCATTTAGAAATTTTGTAATCAAAGTGCCATCCCTGGGATGACATGTGGCAGGCAAGATAAGTATTGTCAGAGTCAACTAACTAATAAAGAAGCTGTAATTAATTAACCAATGAGTTGATAAAGCACCTATCAAGAAAATGGAAGGCTCTTAGAACATTGGCATTGAAATACAGATGATAAGAACAAATTGTAGCCAGTCAAAAAATGAATAAATGGTGGGAGCATGGAAAGAGACAAGAACTTTCAGTAAATAAGCCAAAGCAGTATCAGACAAAAGGATACATACCTCAAACCTATACATGCCACGAATTCCACCACCCAAATCAAGAACTAAACCACGAGCACGAATTTGATAAATCTTTGCAGTAACCTTTGTTCCTAACTTCAGCTTTTGTGGTGTCATACGAGTCTTAACATCAGTTTCCTGGTCATTCAGATTATTCAGATTATTCTCACCTTCATCGTCATCTTTGGAAAACAATTTTTTCTCCCTTTCTATTCGAGATGAGGATTTTGAAAACAGACCGATAAGAGCCGAATCGGGCTTGTCATTGGAAGACTGGACTATTTTCAGCTTTTTATCCCTTTTCAAAGTGAACAATCGTATAGGTGCACTTTTGGAAGTCTTACTCAAACCAGCAGATTTTTCTTCCTCATCACACTCTGCAGCACTTCGAATTACTACTGCTGGTGGTGAAGATGCAGAAGGGTTAGATGCAGTATTCTCATTTTTGCTCAAACGCAACTCCTCTAGAGTAGACTTCTGCTGCTCTCCATTAGACACATTCTCAAGTGCACCCCAAATATTAGGTTCTTCTTTACTAACAGGAGCAGATCCTTCAACTACACTTTTTTTCTCAGATTCAGGCCAAGGTAAAGTTGCTTTACGAGACAATTTAATATTACCACGAACGTCTTGCCCTATGCACATCAGAGAAATTTGCTGGCCAACAGACACCACGTCTGAAACCCGAGACACCTGATGAAAGGATAAATACAAGTTTCGTGAGGCCTTCGATATTTACATAAAAGCTTTGTGAAATAAACAGTTCACATAAAACACCATAAACCCTAAGCATAACATATACTCTAGTTATTAACTGTTAATATGGATAATCAAGTATTTTGTGTTCCTGAACCATTATCATCTGTTTCTGAAAAATTTCAGGTTCTTGGCCGATCAAAGCAATTGATTATCAGATACGTTCATATTGGGAATTCTTATTAATAAATAACAAACCAATTTAAGAACAAAACAAAATGCAACAAGTCTCAAATCTTCAAATTAAAACAAAACACTAAGACTCTGAGTAACCAAGTACATGAGCCAAAAGAAGGACAAGAAAAAAATGCAGCTAAAATATAGGAATCAGAAAGGCAATCAGAGAAAGAAACTGATTGATAAAATCAACATGGCTGCTCTACTCCAAGCTACCACTACTGTTTTATCTCCTACCGGTTCATGTGACAACTCAGAAATGTGTAGCAGGCCTTGCTGTCCACCATTAAACTCCACAAAGGCACCATATTCTTTGATTGATGTCACAATGCCTTTATAGATTCCTCCAACCTCAATTTCACGGCCAATCATGAAATCAACCTGCAATGCACAAAGGATTATGCACTTAATTAGGATAAAGCATGATGAACATGCATGCTTATACTCTTAAATAAACTAGCAGCAACACAATCAAAATAGACAAAAATGCCTGGCATTCATGGAAAGAAAATTCAAATTTTAATGGTAAAAATGAGACAAATGATTCAAGCAGCACATACCAAAATTTCAAGGCATATAAATTTGAAAACAAATATCATTCCCCAGAAATTAGCTTACTTTAGTTAGTCAAAGTGATTACCAGTATTATAGTAAATTAAATTTGCTAAATAGTCTCCAATGACTTTTAGAATTTAAGGAGATAATAAAGACAATGAATAAGTATCAAAACTCTTGCATATATCTACAACAAACTAGAGGAATATTAATGTCAATTAAAATAATGAATACTATGAATACCTTATCTTGCACTCTCTCCATCATAGTCTGATTCTTAGCAGCTATAGTAATTGTTCCATCGCCTATAGAAATCCGTGCACCTGAATTTTGAAAAGCATTAACATGGTTATTGAACGAATAATGGTAGGCAAATGCACATATACAACTATAATTTGCAGTGAAAAAAAGTTAATCAGTAAAGTATGCAGGAACAACAGATGTCCGTCAATCATTCATGATTGAAAAGATACACTTAATCTGCAGCAACATGAAAAGCACAAAGACAGCATTAATGGGTGCCAAACAGAAGCTTGAGTCTAACGAAGAAGAAATCATCTTCATATCCAATAGAAGGGTGAAAATCTATTCCCTCAATGACTGGTAATTAGAAAGGAAATAATTGCAACATCCCATGTTACTTCAAAGAAAAGCATTTTGAATTAAGAAAAATGTTCATAGAATTATTCCAGAAAGAGTACCATCATAAGGGAAATGATAAAAAACTCAATCAAAATCAAATTACCTCCCCAACCAAATATAAAATGTTTTTCAAGTCCAACACCAACCTGTTTCCTCTTCAATTTTTCTTTTAAGAGAGCCTAGAGGTCCAATAAACCGCCGAATAGCTTCATTGCTAAACTTCAATGTAACTGCATCACAAAGCATATATCTTCAGTTGAAGTATAAGATCAGTAGCTGTTGAGTATCTCAGCTAGTTAAGTGCAAATAAAAAACTAACAAACATATCAGATTTGAACCTAGTCGAGGAGAATTTCTATAAACTTGAGTTCGCGGCACACTAATCTCTTGCTCCATGTGATCAAGAATTTGAAGGCGACCTTTACGAGCAGGCTCTAAACACTCGCATATTATATCTAAAGGAATTCCAGCAGGTTTTATATCCAATTGAATTGCTGTAACTCCATTCCTTGTCCCAGCGATCTTGAAGTCCATGTCTCCCAGATGATCTTCCAGCCCCTAGAGAGATCACTGTTTTAGTAAACTCTAACAACCAACTTCACATTATTGAGGTCACATTATCTTTTAAAACAACACCTTGGAACCATATGATAACTCCCTATTCCATAGTAGTAGAGGCACCATTAAGTAAATAAGAGAGTAAAGACAACAAATACCAGACATACAACCAAGGAAGAATAATGACAACTGTTGGTTTCTAACATCCATTGAAGGTGTTATTATTCAATAAAATAAAAGCAACCTAAAGATTTGTCCCATAAGCAACATGTCAAAATAGGTTAAGTAAAACATCTCACCAAAATATCAGTCAAAATACGGTAGTCCCTAATTTCACCAGTTGCAGGGTCTACATCAGTAACAAGGCCCACTGAAACACCTGCAACATGTTCCCGTAATGGAATGCCAGCATTCATCAAAGCCATACTGCCTGTATTAGGAAAATGCCATCATGCTAAAACATGATTAGTTTATAGCTTAGAGGAAGTAAATCTTACTGATCCATGCATACACATAACTATCAACCTGAGCATATATTAAGAAGATATAACATAAAATTACAAAAATGTATGACAGGAACTATATCAAGTTGAAAAGGATACCTCCACAAACAGTAGCCATTGATGTTGAACCATCTGAAGCCATGACTTCAGAATTGATGCGAACAGTGTATGGGAAATCATCTTCAGGAGGTAACATAGAAAGAAGAGCTTTCTCCGCAAGTGTTCCTATGGAAAAAGTAACAAAAGAGACAAGCATAAACCTCATCTAAACAGGTAGAACTTTTTTGCATGCACGCACACACATATTTTATAGTGATTAAGAAATTTGATTTACCATGCCCTACTTCACGTCTGTTGAGGCCAGCTCGTTTACCAACTTCATTGATACAAAATGGTGGAAAACTATAGTGAAGCATGAAGCGCTTTGTTGGAGGACCAACCAAAGAATCCAACCGTTGAGCATCCTCACGAGCTCCAAGTGTCACAGTACAAAGAACCTGAAATAAAACATCAAATATAAGCCCTATGTCAAAACAAAGGTCAAACCTAAACATATCTAGAAGTAGAGACAAGGAAAAATTTGTTTTAACCTGAGTATCTCCACGGTTAAAAAGAGCAGATCCATGCAATATAGGCAAATGGCCAGCCTCACAATATATTGGCCTAACTTCATCAAGATGTCTCCCATCAACTCTATATCCTTCAGCAATAATTCTTTTGCGAACAACCTGATATTGTATTCAACTTGAGACATGCCAACTTCAAGAGGTTTAAGAACAAGGATAGAAAAAATGTAGAAGTAACAAAATCATCCAATTACCAACTCCCTGGTTTCATTTTTAAGGTAGTAACCTCAATTTCCCGTCTATTCCTTGTCAGAAACTTATAGGTTACTCAAGATCACACGGAATGCCATAGTTATACTTTGTTAGATGGTCAAATCTTTTGTTAAAGCCAACAAAAAGAAGTAAATCTTCGTACAGCTTTGTCCACAGCTCACCTTTTTCCTGACAGCGTCCACAACCTTTGGCAGAACTTTTAAGCTTTGTTCATCACATTCTTCTTCTAGTGTGCTTTTTACGTCTTGTGTTATCTTCTCTAAAGCCTCCCCGCGTTCAAACTATATTATTCCAAATTGCCACAGCATGAACCTCCAGAATACATAAAAGAAAAAAAAAGAACTAACTCTAATGCATCTGTACCTATAAATACACACAAATATATCTAGAAAGAAAAAAGAGACCGAAGGAGAAATGCATTCACCTTGCCATAGGAAGGATCAGTAAAAACAGCTTCTATTGGTGCTTCGGCATGGTTTCTGACTTTTTCAAAGGTTTGTTCAGAGACCATAGATAATGTGTATTCCTTCTTTTGTTTGCCAGCTCTCACAGCCAGTTTGATTTGAGGTTCAAGATATTTGACCGCCTGAACCAATAAACCATCTTAATGCCATTTTCCATTAATTGATAGACACAACAAAAGTTTGTGACAAGCCTATAACTCACTTCTGGATGAGCCAGTCTTAAACCAGCTTCTAAATCTTTCTCGGAGATTTCACGAGCTTGCACATCTATCATCAAGGTTTTGTCCCTTGTACAGGCATATACCAAATTGAGATCACTTAAATTAAGCTGCATTACACCAAATATGCACTGATCAGAAGGAAGGAAAATTGACAAATAAAGTGTCATTGTCTGCAGATCTGCAGAGGTTTAAAAAGCTTAAAAAAAACTTCAACATAGGTTAGACAAACTCATAACAACCTTTCTCTCTCAAATAACATCAGTTAACATTGTGTGCATGATGCATTAACATTGTAGCAAAGGACCATCTAAGTGAGATCAGAGCAGAACCAAAGAAATGATAAACAAATTGGGAAAAGAGAGAAAACCATTTTTCTGCAAACGCAGACAAGTAATAGAAAGAAATATCAGGGAACATCAACAGAAGGAAAATTAAAGAAAAATAATCCTTTCTCCAGGGAAAAAAATTTAACCCTAAACAGGGGTTGCATTCCACATATTCTTAAACCCGTTAATCAATACCACGAAAGCACAGTCCGACCATACACCAAATATAATAATAGTATATCGTTCCAGAATCTAAGAATACAAGCAGTAAATGGAACCTGAATGAAAAAACAAACTACCATAAAAAAAATTGATGTAACCACATGCCACTGTAAGATCAGCTATATTTTCCCCTAGAATACCCCTTTTTAACTAGCCGGTGTTCCAATAAGTGTTTTAGCTATTATCCAGTAGAGACAAATGTTTCCAACCTGATGATATACTTTAAAGGAGAAAAAAAAATGATAACACAATGAATTAACAATTACCTAGCTAAACATTTCATACATATGCAAGAACGCTGCAATGAGATACCCCCAGGATGAGCATCTAATGACTAAGTTATTACCATATACAGGAAATGATAGATAACATTGCAATTACAATTGAGTCAAACTCTACACTTGACCTAAGACTACCTGTGATCATCATAGAAGAGATACTTAAATTGGTATTTGTAACTAAATAAAAGCATATGTTAATACCTCATCCATAGTTGGATTAACAATAAACTGCCCGCAAATTCTCCCTATCCGCACCACTCCAATGGGTCCATCCCATGGAACATCTGATAACATTAGAGCAGCAGATGTCGCATTAGCTGCCATCACATCTGGATCTTGTTCACCATCAGAAGAAAGAACACTTGCCATTACCTATTGAATCAGGCAATGTCAATCAAATGAAACTTTGAGATACATATACATGTTTGAATTTGAAAAGTAACATCAGACCTGGATCTCATGGTAAAAACCAGCGGGAAAAAGAGGCCGTATGGGCCTATCAATGAGACGACCACATAAAAGTTCACGTTCTTTTGGAGCACCCTCCCTCCGCATAAATGTATTTGGAATCACACCTTGAGCAAATTGCTTCTCTTGATAATCAACCTTACAAGAAGGAAAACCTAATGAGACCACATACTAGCCAACCGTAACATACACTCAAGAGATGTCTACCCTCCAAGAAAATCAAACTGGGAATTAAAACAGATTCATTAGAGTTCATTTTTTTTTTACTTTTGCAAGATAAAAGCTGTGTTTAGATACAAAATCAGAAAAATATTTTGTAAGAACTAAAAATGAATTTTCTAAATAAAGAAATACATGGTTTTACTTTTATATGAACAATTATGTTAAGTTTGATCTCGCATCTTAATTGTTCATCATAAATTTACTTACTACTGTTTTCTTTATATAACAACTTCTAATGAAGCAAAAAGTAAACAGTAAGAAACAAATAACAACTAAACACAGCCTTAGAAACCCAGCATTCATAACCCTTTAAAAAGCATCAAATTGTCTTTCTCCCCATAATAAGAAACATTAGTCACAGAGATACTAAGGCTGCATTTGCTTGATTCTTTTGCTATTTGCTGTTTTCTTTTTCTTTTTTTTTTGCCAAAAAAAGCAAACAGAAAGCAAAAATAATAATAATAATAAATGAATTGAAAACAAAAGCATCAACAAACGAAACCTAACTAATTAAGCAACCTTAGAACCTTGATATTGGAAACGAATTTAATAACAATGACCCAATATTACATTTAACCCCAAAATGAGAACTAAAACATTAAAAGTTTTCAAATTACTCCCAAATTAGAAGAGAAGATTGGATATATTACTTACAGTCAGGGGCAAAAAGTCTCGAACGGCGTCGCCTTTACCGGCAGCAATAGTGGACAAAACTTTGGTCTCTCCCATACCCAAAACGACAGCCCCATTAGCAAAACGAGCAATTTTACCCGTTTCAAGTGAAATTACCCGAGATCCAATTTCGAACTCTTCTTTAAACGACTCAAGAAACTTGGTCCCTGCCACAGGTGGGTTAGCCGGGTCGGACTCCGACGTGGCGACACCGAAACCGCCGCTGCAGATGTTGCGGAAACGGAGGGCACGCCATGTTAGGAGTGGGTTCGCTCTGACTCGAGCTTTGATGACAAGTGAGGACATAGCCATTGGATGAAAAAAGGTGGGTGCGTTTGATTTTTGAGGGAGGGTTTAGGGTTTAAGGGGGAGTGACAGGGGGCTTTGGTGGCAAAAAATGGAATGGCTTTAGGGTTTGATTTGGTGTATTGAGGTGTATTCTTACCATTTTGAGCGCAAAATTTTTTGTGAATAAATTTTGCGGCTGCCTCCCTCCCAAAATTTTTCGTCAATAAAGTAAAACATTGGGAAAATCTTTTTTTTTTTTGGTACATTTCTTTGTATATTTTATTCTTGTAATTAACACTTTACTAGTTTTTTCAAAGAAAATATAATATTTATAAAAAAATTTAATCTAATGCTATATTTGAATAAATATTAATAAAAATATATATATATATAAGATAAATATACTCATTGTTTAGATAGTTAAAATTAATAAAATAAATAAAATAAATTTTTTTAACTTTAGTTTCTTGATTTTTCTCATAATTGAGATATTAAAAAAATAAAAATTATAAGAAAAAACAAAATTTATTAAATTTTTATTTTTTAAAATTAAAAATGTATTCAAATAAAATAAATATTTTTTTTATTTTCATTACTTTTTTTATTTTCTTTTCCTTTCTTTGTTTTCACCTAAATTCAAACATAATCTAAAATAAATAGAAAAGTGAAAGTTTAGATAGGTTTTAAATTATTTTAAAAAATAAAAAATTATTTATTTTTGTGTTTTCTTCCTTTGTTTTTCTTTCTATCTCTCCACCTTTTATTCTCTTAATTTTATGGTTGAATCTATTTATTTGAGATTCGATTTGTTGTCAAATTTGTCAAATAATCTTTAAAAAAAACTAAAAATGATCTAAACTAGCTAAAAACTTGAGATGGATTTTCAACTTGTTTAGATAATTTTTATTTTTTCAAAAGTCATTTGATTAATTCGATATAAAAGCTTTGTCTCATCTTATTAAACAATCAAATAAGATCGAATTTTACCACACTATGAAAAAGTAAGGAGGGTAAAGAAATGCTACATGCCATCAATGTATGCAACATCTACACATGTATCGAAATTTCACTTTTTACATCACATTATCAAAATTTTTGTTTATGAGATGTTAGATCATATAATAAATTGTTACATAAATTAAAAATCAAGGTAATTTAGATTAAAATTTTTTTATTATTTAAGATACTATTTTAGATTTTTTTTCTATTAGTAATAGATTATACAAAACACTGTCCTTAAAAAAAAATTTATTTTAGTTTAGTTCGATTATATTAAATTTTGTTATTATTAACTTTGATAAGAATTTGTAATTCAACTAAACTTTAAGTTGAGTTAAATTTAAAAATAAAATGAAATTGTAATATGTAAATAAATATTATTTATATTCATGTATTTATTTATATTTTAAAATATTTAAATATAAAATTTTGATTATAATTATAAGTAACGCAACCAAATATTGAAAGTACTTGATTCTTTATCATTTATTATATTTATAAAGTTTATTGAACATATTAAGTAGCTGATTGGATCCTATCACAACTCTTTGTATAGTGAGATTAAACTCATCATACTTTTAATTAAATTTAAACATAAATTTTAATAAGATTAAATTAATATAAAAATTTTATTAAAAAATTTTTAATCATAATTACAATAATTTTTTTCAATCATAATTATAAAAATTTTTATTATTTTTTTTAATCTTATTACAATCAATCTCAAAGTCCATCGAGCCTAAATAAAAAAAATCAAGATTTTTTAAAATAAAAAAGTACTTATAAATTATTTATTTTAAAGATAGAAACATTTAAATTTTTTTCAGAAACAGTAATACCACCGTTAAAATTTTTTAAGTTTTAATTAATCGAATTTTAAGTTTATTCAATGGGTTTTTTTTTTATTAGCTATTTATAGCCGTTGGATCTCAAAACCCAAAGCCGCTCTTTAACATTCGTCTTTCCAAACAAGCCGTAACAATATAAGACATCCAAAACGGCAAACCACTCTTTTTAAAACGAAAAATGCCGAAACTCGCTTTCCGACTTCGAGTCGGCTCTATATCGTCTTCAACTGCCTCGACCATGCTTTCGTCCTCGTTTTCCTCTTCTTCTTCTTCGTCGATTATCGCTCTCAGAAACAAAAACCCTAGTTTTCTTTTCTCTTCCTCTTCGTCTCGGCTCTTCAGCAATGGAGCTCTCAACAACCAAGTCGTTTTCTCCTCTCACTTCCCTCGCGCCGTTTCTCTTCGGTGTTTCGCTTCTTCCAGCGGATTCGATCGAGTTCAAGTTCTAAATCCGATCGTCGAAATGGACGGTAAAAAAAACAAAACAATCATATAAACGGCGCCAAATGAGAACGTTTTGCACTTATATTTTCTGCTTTTTTTTAATATTAATTATTGTTACTCCTTTTTTTTTTTGTGATAATTAGGTGATGAAATGACGAGGATCATTTGGAGTATGATAAAAGAAAAAGTATGAATATATATTTCATGATATATATATTTTTTGAAATTTTTTTTTTCACATTTCAAGAATTGTTAATAATTACTAGTTGCTCCTTGTTTGTTTGATTGCAGCTTATAATTCCTTATTTGAATTTGGACATAAAATACTTCGATTTAGGGATATTTAATCGGGATGCGACTAACGACCAAGTCACCATTGAAAGTGCTGAAGCAGCTTTGAAGTAAGTGGTCTTTGCTCAAGGCTCTTTAGACATGAACATTGCTCTATTATTATAATTCTATAGGTATTATGTAAGATATTGGATGGAAAAAGCATGGATTTGTAGAATTGCATTATTAACTTGACAACGCCACTCAAAGAGACATAATCATTCGTCCCTTGTATATGGATAAAATAAATTGTGGCACCATGGCGGTTGATGAATGTTTAAGTCCCCAATTTCTTGAATTCTAATATATTTTAGCTGAGTTGGGTCCAGTGTTGGGCTTAGAGTATTATGTCAAGTGAAGGAAAATCGAGAAAAAGAGTAAAATATCATAATATTAATGATGGTGGTTTTGTTCTTTGTTGAGTAATTGGATCAAGGCTGGATGATAGAAAGAGCGTTGCCAAGGTTGAGGTGGTTCAAGAGAGAGTTATATAGAGGGTTATTATTTTAGTATCTGAATGGAATATGGTGGATTTTTTTTTTTTTTTGATTGGGAAGAATAAGATTCTGTATCTTTAAGCAAAAAGTTTTTGCAATAGTTGAGGAAAGGGAAGGCTTGAAGTTTTGAAGAATTTTGTGGTTTCTTTATCACATCTTAAAGCCTGCAATAGTAAAGATTGTCCATATTTCTTCAGGTATAATGTTGCCATCAAATGTGCCACAATAACTCCTGGTTAGTCATTCTTGTGCTTTTTTAAGCTTTACTAGTCTTGTAGATTGATTTATTTCCTTATTATACATAGCAAGTATCTAAGGTGATGTGCTTGCTTTTTTTCTTTTTTTTTAAATAAAAATTCTTCAGCTTTATATAATATTAAAGTCAGGTTATTGTTGATTATGCAGATGAGACAAGAGTCAAGGAATTTGGGCTGAAATATATGTGGAGAAGTCCCAATGGCACAATTAGAAACATCTTAAATGGTTTGTCTTTCATAATAGTCATCTGTGTACCTTTCATTTCAGGGATAAATTTTGAATGATTGCTGTCATTGATTGATTTGATTTTCCTTTAGTTGTTAAAATAGTCTCCTGAAGTTTGAAAGGTTTGTCTTCTATAAGCTAACATTGTGGATATGTGCTGAAACAATATTTTAAATCATCTATATATCATGAGTATTTAAATCTAATAAATTATGGTGTTTCGCTGTAGTGCTCCCACTTTTAATGAGATGTTTTCTCCTTGTATCGTCAGTCTTCCTAATTGAAGGGTTGCTTCTTGTTGTAGGTACTGTCTTTCGTGAACCTATCCTATGCAAGAATATACCAAGAATTGTTCCTGGTAATGATTTCTTCACACTGTAGCAATGTAACTGAAATGTTTTGGAAAGCTGCTATGAACTTTTTCTCCCTGTTATAGGTTGGAAGAAACCCATATGTATTGGCAGGCATGCCTTTGGTGATCAGTATCGTGCCACTGATAAAGTAATTACTGGACCAGGAAAGCTTAAGATGGTTTTTGGTGAGCTGATTAACCATCATTCTAGACCTGGTGGCATGTAACTAAGCTGGAAATTTCTTATTTCTTGAAATTCTAATTCTTTGCTGCATATGTCTTTTTATTTTTCTTAGTCCCAGAAGGTGGAGACAAGCCAGTGGAGCTTGATGTCTATAATTTTAAAGGTCCTGGTGTAGCACTTGCTATGTATAATGTTGATGAGGTTTGTAAAATTTTGTGTTTTTTTTACCTATATATATATCTATATATTACATGTAAATATACGGTGCGTATGTAAATATATCCACGTGTACAAATTTGTGTACACCCACCCACTAGTCATGATGTGTGGAGAATTCTTCTGATTAATTAATTTAACAAACCATTGTGTGATTTTTCAGTCAATTCGTGCTTTTGCTGAGTCCTCTATGTCATTGGCTTTTTCAAAGAAGTGGCCTCTTTACCTCAGCACGAAGAACACTATTCTGAAGAAGTATGATGGCAGGTAATATTTTCTTTTCTAATTTGCCTTTTTCCGAGAATGTCCTTGTATCTTGGACTATTTCTTTTTTCAAGGTTAGTCTAAATTTTTATTTGCAGAATAACTGCACAATGCTCATCGTAGGAAGTCTATTACAGGTTTAAGGACATATTCCAGGAGGTGTATGAACAAAACTGGAAGAACAAGTTTGAAGAACATTCTATATGGTTGGTTTTTGGCTTTAGTGAAGTATGCTTAAGATTTCTGTTTAGATATTTGTAAATATTGGATTGACTCTATGTCTAGGTATGAACATCGACTAATTGATGACATGGTAGCATATGCCCTAAAAAGTGAAGGGGGCTATGTCTGGGCATGCAAAAATTATGATGGAGATGTCCAAAGTGATCTACTTGCGCAAGGTGCTGTTTAGTACTTATTAGCTGACCATGCAAGTTTTTTTTTCTTGTTCCCCCTCCCAAAAAAAGGGTTCATTGATAATGGAAGATATTAAATAATTTATATTACTTACCTCAAATCGAAAGGGATAGTAATAGTTCACTTGTGTGTTTATTGTTCATTTATCAAATAAATCATTCAAATAATTTTCTTTTGAAATACCTACTGAAATGAATGGATATATTTCTTCGTGGTATGATCTTAATCATTTACAAGTCAATGCATAAGTTTGAGTGGATCTCTCTCAGTTTTTGTGGAGTCTAAATACTTGTTTGCTGTATTCAGGATTTGGCTCTTTGGGCCTGATGACTTCTGTGTTGGTATGTATAAAATGACTTTGTTTCTCTTCTTTTTATATTGGCTTCTTGATTTTGGCCATTGAATGTTGCAAATCTTTATAATCCCAAATTCTGCAGTTGTCATCTGATGGGAAGACACTAGAAGCTGAGGCAGCTCATGGGACTGTAACACGACATTTCAGGCTTCATCAAAAGGGACAAGAAACCAGTACAAACAGTATTGCCTCCATATTTGCATGGACGAGAGGGCTGGAGCACAGGTAGTTAGATTTCTGCCGCATCCAAGTAAAATGATGCAGTATCTTCCTTTTTGTAATTTTATTTTATTAGTATTTATTCTAAACGAACTCCTTCATTGGTTTCTTTCTCCTTGTTTGGCATAAAGAATTTGAAACCGAAACATAAATAATGCTTTTGTGCTTTCCATTGATGTATTGGAATATTTTGGTCAAAGTAGCATATAACTATTGGAACTAATATTTCTGTTTATTGTTTGTACAGTTTAGATTTGAATTTTTTTCTTTCAGTCGTAATCTTGATGACAGCACTGATTTGAAATTCCATCCAATCTCTCTTGCAGGGCCAAACTAGATAAAAATGAAAGGTTGCTGGACTTTGTTCACAAGTTGGAGGCTGCTTGTATTGAGACAGTGGAGGCAGGAAAAATGACCAAGGATCTTGCCATATTAATCCATGGACCCATGTATGTCGCACTTTCTCTTTATGTATGATTTTCTCCATTCTCAATGAGATCTTACGTTGGATGGTTCTTCCTTACCTCCAACTACCACTTCGTAACCCCAAAATAAGTTATGACTTTATAGTCACTGAGATATTTCTCTATGAATTCAGGGTATCAAGAGAGTCATACTTGAACACAGAAGAATTCATTGATGCTGTTGCAGTAAATCTTGAGTTGAAGCTTCGGGAGCCAGCTTTGTGCAAGTAGATACTTCTATTAAGCTGTCAATCCGGTAATTTCCAACGAACAAAGAAATTTTTTTGAAGGCACCATGTACTCTGTTAGGACTCGTTCACCTTTTTCTTTTGATTTAAATTTGCCAAGTAGGTAGTGTAGCTCCATTTAAACACAATAATTTCAACGGGTCATTCTTAGATAAGACGAGAAATGAGCCTGCTCGACAATGGAAAGTTGCTTGCCCGGAGATTGATCCTATAAGAAAACTACAAACAGATCATAATTAACCATTTATCAAGTTTGGATTTGTGATAAATGTTAATCTTAAAACGTAGAATTCAATAAAGCGAAAGTAAATGTTGAGAGTGACATGTTTTCCATGTACATTATATGTAGCCACATGGATGGCAATGGAACAGACAAAAATGCCACTTGGCAAGCACATGATTATATCACATCAATTATTTAATTCTAACCACCTTCTGTTTGATTTGCTCTACAAATGCCATAGGATGAGTTCTAATCTTTCACTTAATACAGCTAATTGACCAAAAGTATATATGGAAGCTCGTGCTTTGACACTGGAAATGAAATTTCCCAAAAAAAAAAAAAGCCCAAAATTTGAAATGAAATTAAATCTTTAGGCAAATGTGTCCCCAAGCAACTACCCCAACAACCTCTTATTAGCTTTTGGAATCCAAAGAGAATATCGAGTGTGACAAGAAATTACAAAAAAATTTATATATATGAAAGCTAGAAGACAAGAAAAGGCTATGCTGCAAATTGCTTGCGGAAAATTGATCTAACATAGATATCTACAGATTTACTGCATGTTTTCTTCTCAAACGAATCAAACGGACAAAGCAGAAGATTTTTTTTTTTTTGTCATCCAACTCAGAAGTCATAGTTAACCACTAACTGAAACTTCTATACATGGCACTTCATTATTGCATTTGTGAACTCTCATCTGATTGCAACTTCACTGCTACCATGAGAAATCAACTGTTTCATTGCTGTTTTATATGCCTTTGGAATTCCTGAAAACCTGGTTTGAACTAACTTCTGCAAAATTATTACTGGGTTCTTGATGCCTCATCTGAACTGCGAGTCCTAGAAGACTCGGAGGAAGTACCAGAACCAATACTGACTCTTTCCTCTTTTGCTATTGGTGGTTTGAATAAAATCCGGAAAGGCAACCCTCTGGTTTTGGAGTGCTGAAAATTGAACTAGTGGCTGGTGTTGCTAATTTAACTTGGTCCTGGACCCAATTAAGTTATCTCCAACCATAAGAATATTTATTCGACTATCCGTTTCATCTTATCGATAATTTCCAAATGTCAGCATCTTAGATGATTGGTGTCTGTTTCAGGCACCCCATAAAATTCACCTTCAATGAAAGGCTTAAAAAATAAAGATTCTATTTGATTGAAGTTGTTTTTTTTTTTTTTTTTGGTTAAATCCACTTGGTAAAATGGAAGCTGAGAACTAATGGGTTAATTGAGTTAATTATGATTTAGATTGGATTTTCCATATCAATAATTCCTTTTAATGAATGACAAATAAATTTTTGGGTAAGTTTTTATTAAAACTTACAAGATACGTGATTCTTGTCGTGATTCGAGAATGAGATAAATTTATCCTCAAGATATTAAACTTTATTGAAGCTAAGCCAAGTCTTATCCCTTTGGTCTGGCTTTCAAAGAGACTTGAAATCCTTCCTTTTTAACTCTTTCATTTTACAGCAAAACAAACACAATTGGACACGGAATTTTGGATTGGACACGTTACCCAAAAAAAGACAAAAACCGATTCATGGTGTAAAATCCAAAAGGGCCCACCAACTACGAATAATTATTCAAAAAGTTCCATAATTTCGAATTCGAAATCAACGGCTCAGATCATTTTCAGAAACTTCTACATCACGCCGAGCAATTCCTTTCCCACTTAATCGACGCTATCTTCTTTTCTATTAATGCCAGGACGCTAAGATCTCCAATCAAAGAGGAAAATTAGAAACAAAATTTTAGGGCTCTGAAAAAAAGGAAGGAAGAGAGAAATGGCTTTGCCGAAGGCTAAGGAGACTGTTTCTGCCAATCCCGTTGTTGTTTTCAGGTATACATATCACTATACGTATTTTTATGAGTTAATTATTGATCGTATACGAATTTGTGTTTTGATTCGTCATACTTTGATGCAGCAAGTCGTACTGTCCTTACTGTGTGAGCGTGAAGAAGTTGCTTCAACAAATTGGAGCCTCCTTCAAGGCAATTGAGCTCGACAACGAAAGTTAGTGTTTCTTTTTCTCTTTTTCTTTTACTCTTTGAGAGAGAAAAAAGAATATTCGAGGTATAATTTGTGATTCGTTGTTTGAAAATTTATATTTAATTGCTTAAATTTTCTTAGCTTGAATTTGATTGGGTTCTGTATGGTATCTTGAGATTGATCTATTTACAGAAATTATACAGTGATTTCAAGGCTTTGTTTGGGGGAACAATTATAAATTAATCAATCAAAATATAGGTAATTCATACAAGACGAATAAAAGAAATTATTTTTGGGATTTTTTTTTTCCTTGTAGTATTGGAGGATATAAAACTTATTCATAACTTTTTGTCTTTTTAAACATTAGATTATTTTGGTTTTCCAGTCAGTACTTTTTATTAATTATGATGAAATTGATTTTAGGGATCATGTTGATTAACCTAGCTGCCATTAGTAATTTTTTGTTTCTTGAGCTTTGCAAGAGGAGTAGTTGGAAACTTATGTGGGAAGCATTTGAGGTCCGTTTGAACTGTAGTCTAGGGGAATCTGTAGTTTTGCTATCAAATTCCGTAGCTCCACTGTGTTTAAGACATGGATATGGAGCCGTATGTATGATGTTTTGAGTATGGTTTTGAAGATGCCATAATTCAGTAAGCCATGGTTGGTATTATTGTGGGGTTATATGGTTCCATTGTTTTGACAATAGATTTTAGAGATGAAAGTGTCTGGTTTTGTGTATAAGATAATGGGATGTAACTCTATTACCCTTAATAAGCATTTTAAGAATGCCTGTAAAAGTGATTGACTGTCTTTTGCTGGTGTTGTGATGGTTTGAGTACTTTATCTTGATTCGGAGATTTGAATATCAGAAGTTCAATCTATTATACAATAACATAATACATTGAACATTTTGTTTTCCATGGGATGGGAGCAGTAGAGATGCTCCCTTTGATAAATTTCAGACTGTTGATTTGAGTTAAGGATCGGATTTCTAACTCGACCTTGTTGAACTTAAACTTCATTCTTTCCAAAAGAAATAGTGAATTGGTTGTAAACGTACATTAGGAAGAGATCAATGACCTATGGCTTTCATCTTTGTATTTTCAAGGTGATGGAGCTGAAATTCAAGCAGCTCTGGCTGAGTGGACCGGCCAGCGGACTGTGCCCAATGTTTTCATTGGCGGGAATCACATTGGTGGCTGTGACAGTATGCCCTTTAAACTCTTGTGCTATCATCATTTGCTTGAAGCAGGAACAATATTCCTATAATACCATCTTTGCTTCTTTATTAATTACCGGGTTCTTATATCTTGCAGCCACAAACGCCATACACAAGGATGGGAAGTTGATTCCTCTCCTAACTGAAGCTGGAGCTGTTGCTAAACCTTCTGCTTAGAATAGAGTTCTGCTGCACGTTGTCTATAATAATACTAGAAAATAAATATGGACTTTGGTTTGGTTCATGTTTATTCGCTTTTCAGCTGAATCCTTAATGATATTGGATTTGAGTTATGGTTTCATTTCTTCTATTATTTTCTGAAGTTTTTACGAAATCTAGACAAATTTGGAGTTTCTATGAAACTAAATTTGACAATTTACGGAATGAAAAGAAAAACATGGAAATAAAAAATAATAAGGATTAAAATTTTAATAAATTATGTGTTTAGTATTTTGACATATTTTGTGATATATAATTTTTTATTTTAAATATGATTAACGCAAAACAGTTATGAATGGTCAGATTTACAAATGAAATTGTGAAACTTGCTCGACAAGTCGTTTTTTTTTTTAATGAATCGAATATTGGAAGACAAACTATAATTTTAATTAAGAAACTGACTTTGAGTAAATATTTTGTCTTGTTTGTCCCATGGCAACTGTGAGCATGTGACTGTTCTTTCATGACTTCTGCCTTGCATGCCCTAAAGTACACTTCGATTGTTACTATATAAAATTTTCAGATCAAACTTTGAAGGCAGTAATGCTAGGTAAATACATCAGCTTACAAGCAACTTCGGCAATTTGACAAATACAAAGCTGACATTCTTTAACTTAAACACCGGTATGATTGGGGGAACCATTTTGACAGCAGGTAATGCTTGGCATTTACTATCAAAGCAAACAATCCGTAGCATGGCAGATGCATGAATGCCAAAAAAAAGTTCCTGCAAATGCATACAAAATAGAAATGGATGAGAAAAGCAAAGCATGAGAAAAAAATCTGAAAAAAAAAAAAAAAAGCCCATGGAAGTATATTTGACAGCATTTGAGCTTTCAGTAGGAGAAGATGTACCACAATGCAGCATTAGGTGATGACAAATCAAGAAATGAGTATGGCCACCTGCAACAGAGAATTATCACTACTTCTTGAGTAATTATGTCTTGTGTATTATATCCGGATTTTGGAATGAAAAAAGTAAAAATCGATATTACCAAATTGAGACACTAGCATGAATGATCCACTGGAAAATGACGTGCCGGTTCATAAGATGAAGTAAGAAATTCGAAACCAAGGGAGCCGCTGGAAGGTGGTTGATAGTTGTATACAGTTCAAGGTGATTATGATGAAAAAAGAAGCTGTATCCATAAAACAAGAAGAAAAACAACATACATTTACCAAGCAATTCAGGGCTGTATCACCGAGAAGTAGGATGACATTGAGTGTATGCATGTTAACAGTCATCTGAAATATGGAGACCAAAAGCAATAAGATAACACAAAAAGGAATAAGAAATGGAAATAAATCCAAAACAAGTTCAAGTAGAAACATCAACCAACGGTTTTGACAGAAAGTATCATTAGAAAAACAGAATGAATGGATCTTCAACTGTGGATGGGAAGATATAGAGAAATGGCTAAGAAATCGTCCTCTAAACTGCTTCAGACATGTGGCAAGTTTGGCTATGATTCTATGAACTTGAACTACATGTTGTCATTATTGTTTCAAACATTTGGATGTGATTGAGTTCCTAGTGTACTGAACATGTTCACACACAAGCAGGAGCTCAAAAGCAATAACCAGATATGCAAAGGGATAGAGAACTCACAAAATTAAATTTAAAATATTTGATGGAAAGAAATGAATAAATAATGGACCAATAAATGAAGTGAGTAAGCATAACTGCTCCAGCATTCATCTGCATATGACAAATCAAAATCAGGTTCAACATAAAAGTTTTGAGGAATAAGGTAGAAGCAGCATGAAAAGCTCAAAGTATTCCCACAACATTCTTAAAATCATTTAACATCCAATGCAGTGCTACAAAAATGATTTTAGAGTAAAAATACTAGTACTATTTTCACTAGAAGGTTTAGAACCATTATTTTGTTGACTTGAGTGGCAAAAGAGAATTTACCTGGAATATAACTTTGGAGAGATAACTAGAAATGCCTACAGTTTGTGAAACATTGCATCTTTCCTGGGGATTTAAGGCTTTTCTACGAACATTTGTAACATTTATGTTAGTTAAAGGCATTTAGCATCCTTGCTCTGAATCTATCCTAACATTCTCCACATCAAAATCACAGCGGCTCATTTTTTGATGCTGGTAACACCCCGTAAATAGAAAGCAATGTTCCAAACTGCAAAAATGAGGTGGAAATCATACTGCATACAGTCATCTGGATACTGACAGTTTTTAGCAGAAGCAGAAACATTGCAACAAAGAACGGGAAGAATATAATTAGAAGACATACCCCAAAATAAATGGTAACCAAAGTAAAAGTCCACCTGTCCAGCACCAAGTTAGAATGTTTCGGAATGTTTCGGAAAAATACCTGTTAGAATTAATTAGGAAGCTTGACATATAAGGCAAAATACCCTATGATTTCAGTTTCCGAAGATCAGATAGATGAATAATATACATTGGCTTTAAGCTCAAAATCAATTTTGTACTGTTTGGGGATTAGGTGACTCTAGACTCTCATAAACTGAAAGTTTAGTTTGTTTGTTACAGCCATTGGCAGTTTGGTTGATATTTAGCAGCTTTTGCAGCTCTTTGGAAAATAATAAACTTTCCTTATACAAAAAAAGAAGCTCACAATCAATTTAAAAAACGGCAGTCATTGCAATTTACTTAAAATGCCATGATTCAAATATAAAGATGGAAGCAGTTTAAGTAAGCATTAGTAACTTAGTCCAAGGCAAGTTCGGATAGGGAAGATTGCTGACTGAGTATAATAGTGATAAGTTCAACCACCATTAACAACTTTGATTGTAACTGTTGCCAAAGCCAAACAAAACGCAACAACTCGATAACCCAACAGCCAAAAAGGATGGATTTCTTGAAGACAAGGCCTCCAAACATCATCATCATATAACTCATCACAACCTAAATCTTCCTGCCTTTCTCTTCCCTCACATTTCACTTGTTCCAATCCTTCATATTTCCATATTAAAAACAATGCCATAACAATTCGAGTCAAAACAATAATTGAACAAAGCAACACTCTCCAATTGAACCAGTAACTCAAGGTTGTTGTATCAGCAGTCACCAACAGCTGCATCCTGCTAAAAGCAAATTACCCATTATAAATTCTTGACACCCTTTTTCTTTGTTTTTTTAAAAAAATATCTTTTTTTTAATTAAATATTAATCAACTGCTTGGTTCATATTTGATATGTTTCAAATTTAGATTTTTTCATACACAAATTTCCATTTTTTTATCTGATTGCAGTGCTAAATATTCATTAATTACATCAAAAACCGAAAAGGGTATTTGAAATTAATAAGCATTCCATGAAAAATAAACTAATCCTGAAGATTCAAAATTTTGGATGATATTAATACCAACAACATGATACATATATAAATCCATAGGAGAAAAAGCCTTATGACAGATTCCGACTGGTGAAAAGATAGATTACTTACAGAATATATGATGATTTCCAGGGGAAGAAATGAGAAACAGAGGCCTTTCGGTTAGCTTGGATATCAGGAAATGGATAATTCAATTATTTGATTTTTTTTTTTTTTGTATTTTACTGATTTTAAGCATTTTATTTCCTTTTGGGGAATGTGGAACCGCGAGATATAAATTTGGATCCATGTGATGTGATGAGGTGGCGGCATTTGCTTTCATTTGCTTACAATTTTATGTGCTTTGAACACGTGAGCTAATGAGGAAGATTTTGTTGGCCCCAAAGTTGGTGCTTTGGTTACAGCCTTACAGGGCAGGCAGCCCATATAACTATTTGACTCGGTTCATGGTGTTAGCCTTTTTTGCTACGTTGCCAAATAAACACTTAACTTTGTGTATTGACTGATAGTTTTCTCTTGATCATTTTGATGTGTGGCTTTTGTTTTCTCGCCCTTTTATTATATTGCAATGATACAGGTGGACAGGACATGTATATTTCTAGGGCTTTAGTGTTCTTCCCATGCTAATGTTTTGCTGTAGCCTGAAATCCTTATCCAGTTGAAAAGACAGGTTCATGCTTTTTCACCCATTTCCTGCTTTTTACATTCCTTGCTGAGGTTGCCAATACATCTCAAAGCGGTGGTATAATCCTGACCGCAGAGGCCAATGCAGTTTACTTGGATTCCAGATTTTGCTGAATTTATGTGGTGATAATGTTTTCATGCCAGAATTTCCAACTTTTACGCTACTATTACGTTTGGTTGCCTAGGAAAAACCAGAGACGAAAGCATATTGAAGTTTATCGAGCAATAATTTCAGTACTTGGTTTGCAGTAGTAGCCTACCATTCAAGAGCAGGTTTTCAATAGAAGTAAAAGAATCTGCTCTTGGTGCAGATTTTGCTTAATTTCAGTAAAACATGATACGAAGCTGATTCGTATTACAACAATACAGTAGTTTCATGCCACCTTTTTTAAGAACTATGCTTGAAGTTATGGCTTTTATTGTAACCAGTTCACTCATGTATGCAACTCTTTACACAATACTCGATAGCCACAATAAGCTAGCCTTGAACTACAACATAAAAGTCTTCTGCTACATCTTCCCAATCTGCCTGATCATAAAGGCGATAGGATGCATCTAAGTCGAAATTCATTAAGAAGGGAATTAAGTGTTTTGCAATAGCAAGGACTTACAATCTTTATCAGGGCCTAAAAGCAGAAAGAAACCAGTAAATTATACTCATATGTTGCATTCTGAAGGCTGCAGCAGATGTCTCTGAAGTTTCTGATCACTTTATTAAATTTATGACTAGGAAGAAGTTCATTCATGGGGCTTTTGATGATCTTTTTGCACTTTGAATCAATGCCAAAGCTTTCTTCTCCTGAAAGTAGCCATCCTTTGAGTGGAAATATCTGGATAGAATATAAAAATACATCAATAAGAGAAACAGCCTCTCACTTAAGTTTAAGCCAAAGTAAAATGGAAAACTTAATTGGGAATTCATTACCTTTATAAGAAGGGTATAATATCTTGCAGAATCCATTAGTTTTTGAATTTTTCAAAATCACTTTGGTTTTCCCAAACTGATCATCAGCATGCAAAGTTTTGTTGCCCTTACAGCCGAACTGCCTTGCAGATATAGCCTGGAAATAGGCTTGAAAGAAGGCCTCGTTCTCTTTAAGCAACTCTTTCCAAACTGCAAAAGCACCAGCTTAAGCCTGTCAAAACACTAATAACACATATACATGCGGGCGCTGAAAAGAGTAAAGAGAACTTTTTACCTGTTAGGGTGATGATTGGTTCAATCTTGGCATGCTTAGCAAGTGCTTTAACACAGTCATCTCTGCTCATGTGAAACACCAGGCATCTCTCTATCATATGTTGAACCTACAAAATAATATCACCCCAAAGCATTAAAAACCGTAAGTTTTTGATGTTTTTCACAATGATTTCAAAAACCCTCTTAAATGGTCACAAACAATGTGCATACAAAGCAAAAGATTCTAAGTATCACAAGATAATTATCTGGTGTTTTACCATTCTAATGCAGTCATGTGGCTGGCAATGCAAAACAAGGGAATTGATGTTTATGGCACATTTTGAGAAAAGGAGAGAGAGGTGGGTGCAAATAGTGCTGGGCTGTTTGATATTTGTGTTAGATATTTAGATTTTTTTTACACAAGGAAAAGCATAATAAGAACAAAATGAAAGGGGAAGAGAGCAACTGATAAAGGGCTGTTATCCACAAATATCCAAGTGAAGGGCCGAAAGAGCATGAGAAATCCGAAGGCTTAGGCTCAGCTCATCTTCAAGTGATAAGACTTCAGCATCTTCCAATTGCAGAAACAATTTTTTTGTTGAGATGGGAAATTTTTTTATGCGGACCTCTCTACCAACATTTATAACCCTTTCGAATTTAACCCATCACCTACAGCTTCAATTTAATCTAGTTGGGCCTGATGGGTGATGAAGCTTGTTATCCTAGAAACTTACAGCAAGGTCCATATCTAGTTGAGCCACAACAGATTGATCATGATATGATGAAGTCTCTCCATCATTAGTAGCAGCCCATGAAAACCACACCAAAGTCCAATAACCATCTGGAAAACCCTACTTGGCTAATAGGCGAACCTGCAAAAACCCCGTGTTTTTGCTGCTTTCGTGTTCTTTCCCTTTCTTCTTCAGCTTCACTGATAAACCTTAAAACTTTCTTCTACGACTTTTCTCTTCAAAAAAATCTTGCTATCTAATCAAAATTAAATCTTGGGTAAGTCTTTTTTCTCAACATTTTACCTTAACCATTCGTGAAATAATTGATACTATTTTCTTTTTCTATATATGCTTTGAATGTATACGTATTTTCATGAATTTGGGTCTTTCTGGTGTTTTATGTTATAGTTCATTCTTAATGGAACTTTGGGTATGCGGTAATAGTTGAATTTACTTTTTCTTTTGGGGAGTAAACTTTGGTACTTTGATTACTTATTAGACCAAATTTGTCTGAGTAATTCATGAAAGAAGAAAAAGAGAGAAATTTCTGAAACATATATTGAAGCTTTTTGCAATTTTCTGATAACGTAATAAATAGTAGATTACATTGAACATATTTTCAGACTTGTGACAGACAGGTAATTGCTTTTTTTTTTTTGGTTCTGCATAAAATTTAGTATTTTGAGGATGTTGCTTTTGGATCCCTCAAAGAAGATATCATTTAATCGGTGCATTAGAGATGGAGACTTGGTTATTGTCTATGAGAGGCATGATACTATGAAGGCTGTTAAAGTGTTTGAGAATTCGGTTCTTCAAAATCGTTTTGGTGTGTTTAAACATTCGGATTGGATTGGGAAGCCATTTGGTTCCAAAGTGTTTAGCAACAAGGGTGGATTTGTTTACCTATTGGCTCCAACGCCAGAGTTATGGACTTTGGTTCTAAGTCACAGGACTCAGATTCTCTATATTGCGGATATTAGCTTTGTGATTATGTACTCGGAAATAGTTCCTGGTTGTTTGGTTCTTGAATCAGGAACCGGAAGTGGATCTTTAACAGCCTCACTTGCAAGGGCTGTGGCTCCTACTGGACATGTTTATACATTTGATTTCCATGAACAGAGGGCTGCCTCAGCTAGGTAAGATGTTTTTCTTTTATGAGAGTGCATTGTAACATTATTTTATCATTCTGATGAAATTTCAGTTTCAAAGCTTGAGTTATGAAATATGATTTGATAATTGCTTAGGTTGAGTTTGAGTTCTAGTTTGATTTCTGAATCTATTTGGGTTGATGTATTTTTAGATTCTGGATCTGTAGCTGCAATGTTTCAGAGTCTCAAAATCATCTCATTTTATGGATCTTTTCTTTTCTTCTTTTGAGCATGTTTTGTCCCCTTATATGGTTTCTGCTTGTCTAACTCATTGTAGAAAGATGTGAAGATGATCCTTTATTCCTTCTATTCTTTTATGGGTTGATTAGAGAGCAAAGGCCTGATTCATTGGCTTGTCTGTTTATGATTTATCCCTCGTTTGACAGAGAGGATTTTGAGAGGACAGGAATAAACACCTTAGTTACTGTGGGAGTCAGAGACATTCAGGGTGAGGGATTTCCAGATGAATTTTTTGGGTTGGCTGATTCTGTATTTCTGGACCTACCACAACCTTGGCTGGCCATTCCTTCAGCTGGAAAAATGTTGAAACAAGATGGAATTTTGTGCTCCTTCTCACCTTGCATTGAACAAGTGCAACGCTCATGTGAAACTCTTAGATCAAACTTTACAGGTAGCTTTTTTGAAACTAGTTCTGCTATCTTGCTCAAGCGGTATTTCTTTTATAGTGTCATGAACTTTTCTTAGAAGTGTTCTTTCTTCGTCTCTCTCTCTATCTAAAGTGTAAAGTGCTTGTAACATACAGATATAAGGACCTTTGAAATACTACTTCGCACATATGAAATCCGTGAATGGAAAATGGACTGCTCAAAGGTTGATGATGGTGGTTCCGTTGCATGTCCTCCATGCAAGAGGAGGCAGCCTTCAGGCGAAGGAAGCATGAGGGACAACTCAAGTTCTCCAGCAGTCATGGCTCGGCCATCTGCTGAAGCTAGAGGGCATACTGGATACTTGACATTTGCAAGACTTAAATGCATCTTGTGAAAAGCATTGCATACCGGACATTTGACATTCACAAGACTTGAGTGTGTCTGGTGAAAAACATCGACTCTTACGATAAATTCAACACTATATTGAGAGTTTGCATCCTTGTATTCTGATTGGTTCTTACATCACTCCATTACAAAATTGTTCATTCCTTATCATCTCTAGTCAACAAAGAAGGTTCTGATAATGGTTTAGGCTCTTGTTTTTTTCCATTTTGCTTTCAACTGAGGTGTACCAAAAGTCTAAAACTTTATCATACAGATGGGACGATGATATTTCTTCTACACTTGGGGTTGCAGGATACAATTTTTTATGTGGAGTTACGGAAAGAATAATCATCAACTCTTGACAATCAAAGCTTCACTAGAACAACATTGCCAGTTGCCAATTCTATTGTTTCTTTACAAATGCATTTCTGATCCTATTGTCTCATTAGAAATTAAAATTTCACATCCAAAAGTCTTCTATTTGCAGTTTTTATGGTCTCATGGCAAAATGTACTGTTACACTTCATATCTACCATGGAATCTTTCGATTGGATTCCTAGAATGGCTGAAAAATATCCTGGAAATGGATTGTAGGGGATTATCTAGTTGGCAAACTATGAGGTCCGTGGTTTGGATTTCCCTTTTGAAAAGAAGCCCTGATTGTCACATCTTTGTCTTAGCGTCTTTAGTACACATACTAGTGAACTCATGCTATCCATGCATTTCCAGCTCTAGCTAATCACCACCAAATGAAGTTTGCAGAACTTTGGACTAATTGATCTGTTTGGTTTTTGTCCATAGTTTGACATTACCCATAACAAGAAATCAATTTGTTGGAAACTGAACTGCTGACTTCATATATTAGTATGGATAATCAAGCGTTAAAAATGCACTTCTACTTGAATTTGTGGTAAAGATTATAGAATGTATGATTTGCAAGTTTCAACTTGAAAATAAACTGTTCATCACTATCCCCTCAGCCCTTTTGACCTTTGTGTCCAATGTTTTTATCATCTTAAACACCATTTTTGTTAGTGACTTCACAGTTCGGACTTCAAGAATGTGAACCGCAAGACTGATGAAGCTAAATGCCGAGCGCAAAACTAAATGCCTTGTCCTTTCATGCCCCACGTTTTTGTATTCATGTAGGTTTAAAACCCCAACGTCTATGACCTTGCCTTCTTCTTGTAACATACAAAATGCATAGCACTGCGCTCGTTCTTTCTCCTTCAACTCCATTGTTTAAACCTCCAACTAAAAACCACAACCCCAGATACAGTTCGGTATCAAACCCATCTTCTTTAAAGCCATTAGATCTCAGTTCCAGACATGGACATTCATATCAAGAACCTTCTTATCTGTCTTCTTGTTCAGGCTTCAATGCTCTAATCTTTCAGTCATTCCTCATTTCAGATAATAGATGTGATAGTTTTAAGGTCAGAGCAACATCAGTTCCTGAAAACATAGATGACACAAAGGACTCCAGTGGTTTGGCTAGGACCTTGCAGCTTGAAGCCATGTTTGCAATTTGGTATTTTCTGAACATCTACTTCAACATTTTCAACAAGCTGGTTTTATATCTTTTTTTTATTCACAATTTCTTATTTTCACTATAGCTCTAGGGTCATTTCTGAATTCGTGAGGGTCATCCCTTAAATATATTCGCTCACAATTAAGTCAGCAGTGTCTTAGAGAAATGCAATTCAAAGCACCGAGAAAATCTTGAGTTCTGTGATAAATTTTCTCACATTGCTATTGTTAGTTTCGATATACCATTCACATTAAGGCTGATATATTTTAAGTATAATTCCAGTACATTCTTTTTTCTGCTGAAGGTTCCTAAGGTCTATACATTTCCAGCAACAGTTACAGCCTTCCAATTTGGCTGTGGGACTTTGATAATACTTACAATGTGGGCATCTAATCTCTACCATCGACCAAAGTGTACTCGTTCACAGGTACTTTTGTAATTTTCATCACATATCTATATTTCTGTTCTGCAAACAGTATTTTACAAACCAGTTTTCAGGTTGCAGCAATCATTCCATTGGCTGTTGCTCACACTCTTGGCAACCTTTTGACTAATGTTAGTCTTGGTAAAGTTAATGTATCACTCACTTACACAATTAAATCAATGGAGCCCTTCTTCACTGTCTTATTTTTCAGTTCTATTTCTTGTAGAGGTAAGAGTATTGATATAAATACTGCTTGAAATTAGAATATTTATTCTTAATGCTTAAGCGTTCAATTCTGTTCTCCTTCCATCAGAAGCTTTCACAGAAATGAGGAGATTGACTTGTCAAACAAAATTCTTTGATTAATGTGCTCAAGACCCCAGTTGAGTAACTGTGCAAAGTTATAGACACAAATTTACAAATCATGTCATATTTAAGAATTTTTGTTTTATGTTTTGTTTCAGTCCTTTCACTCAGTTTTTCACAATTATTTCATTTTCAAAGTGGCCTACTTTCTGGATAGTGTCCTCCCTCATACCAGTTGTGTGTGGAGTGGCATTAGCCTCATTCACTCAGGCATCTTTTAATTGGTAAGAACCCTTGTCTGATCAACTCATTTAAAAGTTTGATACGCTATCCCTTTACAGAAGCGTGGTCTATGTTCAGTTAAACTCGTTTCTTAAACTTGACTAAGTCTTGTTGTTCTGAACAGGATTGGTTTCTGTAGCGCAATGGCTTCCAATGTGACTAACCAATTGTGTAATTTGCTCGGTAAAAAGTTCATGGTTAGAAAATAGGTAAAAAAACATATAATTCAAGCATAAATAGACAATGGTTTTACATTTTAAATGTCATTGAGTCTCCATTGTTTTATGACAGAAGTATGACAATTATGCTCTTGATTTTACAAAGTGATTTCTAATTTATCTGATTGATTATGTCATCTGGGCTCTAATCCTCACTTTTCTAAGCAGGACACTTTGGACAATATCAATCTCTTCTCTGTACTAACCATAATTTCATTTATCCTATTGGTTCCTGCTGCCATTTTAATGGAAGGTGTCAAGTTCACTCCTTCATTTCTACAATCTGCTGTAAGTAGCTATAGCACATTTAGAAAGCAAATGCTGATGTTGTCTCAAAGCAACAATTAGAGCTTGTTATGTCATAAACATGAAGCTGTTTTTCATTTTCCCTTGAATCAATTCAAACCAAGGTTTGAATGTTGGAGAGCTATGCATAAGATCTCTTCTGGCAGGATTCTGTTTCCACAGTTATCAGCAGGTAAGCCTGTTTGTATCTATTGTAATTTGCTTCTTTATCCTAAAATTATGCAGTTCCTGAGTAATCATAGTAAATATAGCAGTAGGGAATGCCTAATTTCTAGTCCTCTAATCAAAGTTGAAATGCTATGTTTTCTGTTTTGCAGGTCTCACAGATGATACTTGCAGATGGTATCCCCAGTTACACACTGTAGGAAATTGTGTTAAGAGAGTTGTGGTCATCGTTTCTTCAGTTATCTTCTTACAGACGCCTGTTTCACCCATTAATTCCCTTGGTAAAATTGATCATCAACCAATTGTTAAAACATGGCAAATTGACAATTCTTCCTTGATCATCAGCTTTTACATGCACTAATTAAATTGTCATAAAATTGCACTTGTATTCTATTTATATTAAAATATGACTGGTTTGGACTGCAGTGGCTCTTACTGGAGTCTTCTTGTATTCCAAAGCAAAGCGAATGAAGCCAAAGCCAAAGGCTGCCTGAGTTTGTATTAAGTTTTGATGAAAAGAAAAACAAATTGTAGTCTGTATCTAATCATTCAAAAAGAAACTTTAACTCCAATAAGTTAAATGTCAAGTTTTTTCACCGACAAAAGTAATCATAAAATTAACTATTTGAATTAAAGTTTTAATTATGTTAATCATACAGTTATCTTTAAAAATGATATTTAGTAAGTTTTAGATTTAAATCTTGTACTCGCAATTTTTTACTCTATCGAGATCATAGCTTTTGTAAAACAAAGAAAAAAAAAACAAATTCTTATTGCACCCTTTAAAAAAATCGAAATGAAAAGAAAACCTCTCTACAAAAACCAAATGTGAATTGGCCACCTTTTAATCTCTATCTAATCTTAAAATTATTCCAAAGGCAGGTCATTTTAATGTGGCTCCCAGCTATATTGGAAACCAAGCCACTAAGTAGCATGCCCCTGTGAAATATGTTTTACATTTGGTCAAGTCCTTCCAAAATTATCTTATTATCTTTCTTTTTTTTAACCATTAATTTGTTTGATGTAAGGTTTACCAAATTTCATCCTTCTATCACTGTGAAGTCTTTCCAACAAAATCATTAAGTGAACAAAAATTTTGTAATAATTAAAGTAATTTTTAATGATTTTTTTTTGGTCAAAATAAATTTAATTTCCATGCTTCATATTCTTCCAAGTTTGGATGCTCTGTCAATGTCAATATGTAGCATGAACATGGGAAAAATATAGTACCTAACACCCTGACCCGACCTTCAGATATATGATGATAGAACGTCACCTTCTGTCCCGCAGGTATAGAGCTTTTGGCAGAACCCCCTTGCATTTTCAACAAATTTTCCCCTGATTTTCTGTTACAAAATTCTGTTTGGGCTTTTTGGATTTGATCAGATACCCTATTTGATCGACTTGCTTACGATTCTTTCTATCTTTCTTCTTCTTCTTCTTCTTTTTTTTTTTTTTTTAATATTACGGTGCACTGTTTTAGAGCTTTAGGTTCAATTTCACGTAATTGTAAGGAACGTGAAGACCGCGCTTTGTGTTTTAGCTATTGATAATTTAAATTATAATATCATGATATAAATATGATACAAATATATAATATAAAATTAATATTATTTAAAATTTTAATAATTATTATATTTAATTTAATAAAATAAAAAATATATATTTTATATTAATGTCAACGTGATGTAATTTTTTTATAAAATATAATATAAATACAAATACTTAATATAATTTTGACATTATAAAAATACGTTTTAGAGAATATTGGAAAGTGTTTTGCACGCGCAGAGAGAATGTTCTGACGGCAACTGTGGTTATGATAAATACGTGATCACCGAGGGCGGATGCTGTCCGAACATTAAACTACTCATTGTTGGCAATTCCATGTTTGTCTTTATACGGAAGTCTGATTGTAGAACCTTTTTCTGGAACTTTCTACTTGCATTGACAGTGATGGGTGAATAAAAAATTTCAAATTTCATAAGAGAAAAAAAAGAGATAACAATATTTTCTTGGGGCAAATAATATTGGATAGAATATAGCAAGAAATAATTATGTTACATTACTACAATTTTATAATATTCTTTATTCTTGTAGTATCATAGTATTCTAATTTTTACGTCATTATGAATAAAATGATTTGCAGTAATAACAATGCATAATCAACATAAATATGACAACAAATTTTAAAAATCCGATGACTAAATTAATTTCCTTATTTTTTTAATTTGAGAAAAAGAGATTCAAAATTTTTTTTTGAAAATAAAAACAAATGCACAAAGTGCACGAACTTTTCATGCAACTTAGCACAATTCAATTATATATTCAATGATTTTTTTTTTTTGATTCAATGATTTTTCTTAGTTGTACCAAAAGTCACAGAACATGAATTAAATATATATGAGTCTCTAATTGACGCTAAACAATATCACAAACTTAAGATTAATTAGAAATTATCACGTCATCAAATCATGTATATTGAAAATTCAAGAAATTTTAATAAATTTTAAGATACGTGTTGTAAGTTAAATATAATTATGTCAATTCTTGTTATTCATAAAGTAAAGCTATACAAGAAAAATTTGTGTGTAGATAATTTTATCTTAATCATTTTTTCATATTATATTATTATTTATTTCCATAAAATGTTTTAAATTTTAATTTTAATTTAATCTCTTATGAATTTATATTTAATGCCCTATTAATATAATGAAGTCTTTGTCTCAAAAAGTTTCTCACCTACCTCTCATCCAATCGTTAATTAGTTGCTTTTTCCCTTGTAACCTAGATTCCACAGGCTCTTATGATCGGCTGTTTAATTCCTTAAGGCATGTATGTTTGATAAGTCCGTGTACGCATGCATTATTTTCAGTTGAGGTCTCAGTGTCACAAGGGTTCGCTTTCAAATTACTATTAATCATACGGCCAAAATCTATTCTACTGCTCGTCTTAATGGCCAAGTTGGATAGGGCAGTCAAACTAAGTAATGACATCAAATGACAAACTTGTTTCTGTTTGGATATTAATTAACCAAAAGATTACAAGATTAGGAAAAGCTAATATAGCAAAGAACAAAGTTCTATGCAACTACAAACCAAACTGGCAAACCAGCATCTAAAGGATAAAGAACAAAATACCTAAGAAGTTAACAACACCTCACCCTAAGAATCACATGATCATAATCTGCACCACCATACATCGAAAGACCTTTGATTAAAGTAGAACTACAGTATAACTCTCAGCAAGATAAACTTGTAATAATCTGTAAACCAATAAGCATTTGCTTGACCAACTCAATGGGAAGAAAACGTGCATCTGTTACAAGCCCATTCAAAAACCAAAACTTTCCAATTTAGATACAGCATCTCAGGTCTTTCGAAAGACAAAAGGCATGCCCCATCAAATATCCAACAAGCTCTTTTTTACTCAGATTCAAGACCTCCAAGTTCTGCAAAGCAGATAATACTTGAGCAAGAAAAAACCCCCAACCACTAGATTGGCACTTGTATATCATAGGGCATTAACAGATAATATAAAGCTACTGCAATTATTAATCGAGAACTTTAAACTTTATCTTTCTCCCAAACCCTTTGTCAGTTTTGACGCAATTTTTTATGGAATGGATGTGAGCCATTCAAGCATAAGACACTTCAATCTCAAAGATCGAAAGAAAGTGAAACCCAATCTGAAGTAATTAAACTCCTTCCCCATATTAAAGAAATTAGTAAATTTTTCCTCAAAGCATAACTTATTCGCACCGACTCAAAGAAAGAAAACTCCTTCCGTATAATCATTTATTTGGTTGTAGCATATTTCAGCTAATAAACAGGCATTACAGAAGTGAAGATCAAGGTACGTCTTACAGATTAAAAGAGGCAATACAGAGGTGAAGGCGGAGGCCATGACAGTGACATAGATAGTTAGATACTTGCTATTACACACTCTATAAGTACAACATAGTTACCTAGTTGCATATTTATTCTGGAAATTGCATGCATGGACTACATATTTGGCCTCTCTTCCTCTCGACCTCTATTTTACATAGCATCAGCTTCACCAGCATCATCATTGGGTGCAGCAACAGCTGCAGCAATCCCAGCTGCTTCATCAGTTGCAGCAGCCCCAGCAGCCTCAACAGTTGCAGCTAAAACCATATCACTCCCAGATGGCTCGACTGCAGCTTTCTCAACCTCAATAGCGTAAGAACGTGAACGAGGAATAAACTTACCAAACAACATGATTCCATCTTCAGATACGTGGTCATAAATAGTCACCACATCACCAACGCTTAGATCATGAAAATCAACAAAACGTAGCCATTCCTTTTGCAAAACAGGCTTTTTGAAGCCTGTTTTGCGGATGGAGCTAGCAAACGTCCACACTCGCCCACTACTCTCATCCTCAACTGGAAACTCCATTGGACGAGATCTGCTACTTGGGAAGAAGGGAAGACTCTCGTTGGGAGAGCCAATCTTTTGCTGAGATCAGTTGGACTCAGAGGCTTTGAGAGGATCTTTCTCTTCATATCTTCAGTGAATTTGATAAGATCTAGTTTTCAGGGTCTAGGGTTGTCTCTCTCTATTTATGCTTTTTCTCTCGTCAGTGTTAGTTAAGAAAAAGCGTTAACTGGATGTTTGTTTAAGTGGATATAAACATCACAATCATCTATGCCACTAACGAAACATCAACGCCCATGGGGCCTCACGCCCAATCATCACTGTAGAACCGTCTGATAAATTGTGATCGAATGGACTGTATTTGCACTGCTCTAGGTTGAGAGTAGCTATTTTTTTCCTAGGAATACAGATTCTAGAGTGCTTACCAGTGTTGGCTACGGGGCTGTTAGCGGGTCGTTAAGTTATACATCTTCCACGCCTTCTTGTTCTTTTCAAGCTTTTAAATCATTGGAAGCGCGTTGTCCTTTCTTTGTGGACACGACCAGATATAAATTATTTTTTATTCGGTCAATGATTTTGTGTACTACTGGAATTATTGAAATAACTATCAATTACAAGTTAACGTAACAAAGATCATTTTAATTTTTAAAATTTTTTAAATTACAAATAAAATTGACAAAATCTATTTATTAATCTAATGATTTTAAATTAAAATTTAATTAGTAACATCATTTGAGGATAAAAATTTTACAAATAAATCACTTAAATAAGTATAATAAAGAGATAAATTTAGTTATAAAAAAATATACATTAAAATAAACAAAAAATATATAGTATAAAATTAATTAAAATCTCATATTATATATTTACTAACCAAATCGGACACAAAAATTATCCTTCTAAAAATAGCATTGACATGGGTTATAAATCACTAGATTTGGCTTATATTTTGGTACTTGACTATAATTTTCTTTAATCATCACTTAAAACAAATTTTAAGGTATAAGAAACAAGAATCTAACTTTTTAACACAAAGGAAAAAGAAGTCTAGAGGTTTACTAAATGTCAACCTTTTATCACTTTTAAGTCTTTCCATCAAAATCATTAGTAATGTGAAACAAAAAGTTTGTAATAATTAAAGTCATTTTTAATTTTTTTTGTCAAAATAAATTTAATCTCCAAGCTTCATATTTTTCCAAGTTTGGATGCTCTCTCAATGTCAATACTTTAGCATGAACGTGGGAAAAATATAGAACCAAACATCCTGATTCCACCTTCAGAAGGTGACCTTGTGTCGTGCAGGTATAAGGCCTTCGGCTGAGCAAAAGCTTGCCAGCCCTTGGACACTGCTGGTTTCGGATGGCCTTTTTTCCCAAAGGAGAAAAAAATCCAAGACCAATATCCATTTCAACAGGCGAGGTTTGCAATTTCCAGGAAGTCTTAAACATTTCTGGTATGGGGTGGGTGGGGCGAATAATTTATTTGAATAGAATGGTTTAGATATGAGTACAAGTGCACCAACTTTTCATGCAACTCAGCACAACTCAATTATATATTTAATGATTTCTCTTAATTGTACCAAAAGTCACAAAACATGAATTAAATATACATGAGTCTCTAATTGACAATAAAAAATATCATAAACTTAAGATTGGTCAAGAATTATCACATCACTAAATCATGTATCTAAAAAATCCAAAGAATTTTATCAAATTATAAAGTACGTATTTTAAGTCAAATATAATTATGATAATTTTTGTTATTTATAAATTAAAGCAATATAAGAAAACTCTGTGTATGGATAATTCTTTTCTTAACCATTTTTATTTATTTTGTATTTTCATAAAATGTTTTAATTTTAATTTTAACTTAATTTATTATAAATTTATATTTAATATATTATTAATATATAAATGCTTGTAATAGTTCAAAATTTCTTCATTCAATCAATCCCGAAATTTTCACATATTAAACTTTCCGTATGTCATCATTGCTTTTGTTAAAAACAAAAAAAAAAAAAAAAATTATCGCAGTAAGAATAATACTTAATTGATTCAACCAACCAAATAGAATCTCCCCGTACAAATATCGTGACAATAATAGATGAAATCTAGCAAATTAAGACCCAATGATGCTTCCAAAAAAGTGCAAAATACGAAAACTAGGTTACCCATCTTGGAATATTTCTTACATACACATACTAAACATCAACTTACATCTTGGAATGAAAATGTGTGAAAAATATTAAAATAACCAAAGATTACATCCATTCATTAAAGTCTAAAATCAGACTAGTCCATCTTAAATCACTCCAAAACAAGAAAGCGAATAAATAAACATTAAAAAAGGAAGCCACCATGAAAATTTTGTCTCCAGTATCCCAAGGTTTTTTATCTACTTTTATTTAGACTTATTAATTTATGTTAACGTATCATATAAAATATTATATTTATATTATATTTTATATAAAAATTATGTGTTATAATTTATTTTAATATAAAAATATAAAATATAATTTTTTAATTATATTAAATATATATAATTTTTTAAAATTTAAATTTTAAAAATTTATTATTTATATTATTTTTATATTATATCATATTTTAAATTATTAAATCTGTTTTTACAAGACTAAATTTAAATGCAACTCATTCTTCTGTATGGCCTATCTATCCCCCACAAGCTGCTTTTTCCCTTGAAATCCAGATTCCAGGGGCCGTTATATGAGTTTTCTATCGGCTGTTTAATGCTTTAATGCTGTATTTGATAATTCCACCTATGCATCATTTTCACGGGGTCCCACCGTGTCCTTGTCAGTTTTTTTCGGAAAGCAAAGCTCCAACTGCTATTCTGACCGGCAATGAAAGCTTTTTCTCTATTCTTTGTGGACATGACTAGATATAAATTGTTTTTTTATTCAGCTTTCTCCAGTTGTGTGGCTGTATTTATATATCTTTTGTTGTAAGCGTTTGACAATATATACATTTTTAATTTCGACGCATTGAGTTTTTACTTAAGTAGAAATGTATAAATATATTTCGTTTATTGATTAATTTGGATTTCTTTTTTTCAATAAATTTGTATTTTTTTATAAAATATATTAATTACATATATGATAACAACAAGGCTTCGCTTTCAAATTATTTTTAACAAAAAATTATTTGATATATTGATGGTATAATTTTTTAACTTCATAAACAAAATAAAGATAATAAAACATGTTTTTGTTATTAATTATTTTAAATGTATAAATCATAAATATCATTATTTTAATTTCATTTATAAAATTAAAAAATTTTAGTATCAATTTTTCATTATTAATCATAGCAAAATCTATTCTATTGTTCGTCTTAATATGGCCAAGCTGGTTAGGACAGTCAAACTAAGTAATGTCAAGAATGGCAAACTTGTTTCATTGACTTTATTAACTGATGCACTTTCCTAGAAAGAACTTTGTAGTTTAGATAAATTAAGCAGGTGTGTTAGAGTTGATATGTATTTGGCTTGGTGGTAATCAGGCCCTGACCCTCTACCATGTAGGTCGGTTTTGACTGCTTTTTCTGTTTCTTCTTACCTGTGTGGCTATAACTGGTCTTTCTTTGTACTCTTCATGTATCCAGACCAGTTAATAAAATTTGGGTTAGCAAAAATGCAAATGCTTAATTGTGAGTATAGATTTGTCATTCTTATTTCTGTTACCTTCTCTTTTATTCTCTTCCCTTGATTGCCAATTTGATGAAAGACATTCTGCAGGGTGCATTTTCTTGATGCAGCTGGTGATTGCAATTATATGAAGATTACATTAGCATTAATCTCAAGAATTGAGTACAAAATCATTGGGTCGCTATGAATTATTCCATGTTGTGATCGTATAATTGTACAAAGTCAAGCCATAAAACACTTTATTCTCAAAGATCCAAAGAAAGTGAAACCCAATCCGAAGTAATTAAACTCTTTCCACATAATAAAGAAATTAGTAAAAATTCCTTAAAGCATAACTTATTCCCACCGACTCAAAGAAAGTAAACTCCTTCCATAAAATCATTTGTTTAGTTGTAGCATATTTCCGATAAACAGGCACTACAGAAGTGAAGTTCAAGGTACGTATTACAGATTAAAACAGGCACCACAGAGATGAAGGCGAAGGCCATGACAGTGACATAGATACTTGCTATTACACACTCCATGCGTACAACATAGTTATTTATTTACTAGTAGCATATATATTAATAACATAGGGATCCCAGTCTGGAAATTGCATGCGTGGACTACATATCATATACGTATTACAAGGGCGGCTGCTAGCTTATGGCAATACAACTAGAAACCAAATAGATTTTGGCGCCTCTTCCTGATCTCAACCTCTACTTTATATTATATCAGCTTCACCAGCATCATCGTTCGGTGCAGAAACAGCGGCGGCGGCATCAATATTAGTCCCCCCAGCAGCTTCAGCTGTTGCAGCTAAAGCTATATCAGTCCCAGATGGCTTGACTGCAGCTTTCTCAACCTCAATAGCGTAAGAACGTAAACGAGGAATAAACTTACCAAACAACATGATTCCATCTTCAGATACCTGCTCATAAAGGGTCACCACATCACCAACACTTGGATCATTAAAATCAACAAAATCTCGCCATTCCTTTTTAAAAACAGGCTTTTTGAAGCCTGTTTTGCGGATGGAACAAGCAAACGTCCACTCGCGCCTGCTACTCTCATCCCTAACCGGAAACTCCATGGGACGAGATCTGCTGCATGGGAAAAAGGCAAGACTCTCCGTGGGGATAGCCAGTCTTTTGCCGATATCTGTTTGACTTAGAGGCTTCGAGAAGATCTTTCTCTTCATATCTTCAGTAAACTATTGATGAGATATACTTTCAGACCAGGGTCTGGCAGACTAATTAGTTTTCTCTCTCAGTCTCATATATATATATATATATAGATATAGATATTCGCTACATATCCTGTTTACTTGTGGAAATAAAAAACATCACAATCAAAAAAGCGAATCTCATTAAATATTGACTTTAAGCAATTTATTTGTGGGATATACAAACATCAAGGGAATTCATGTGGTATGAAAACGACTATTATAAAAAGAAAAACGACTATTTTCTTAGAAAAATAGTAAAATAGTGTATAATAATATAATAAAGAAAAACTAGTAATCTAGTCCCGTCTTTTTACAAAAAAAATTACCCGAGAGGCTGTAGCATGCATAATCTTAAACTCGTTGTTTACGCCGCAGGTATATTTTTTATTTCTCTTCATCACAGGACTCCTCTACTAAAAGTTGCCCTGAGCCTAATTGTATACCCTCACAACTTTAACTATTGATGGAATTTTTAATGTATTTGCCAGTGTTACTTCATTGAAATCCAAAATAAAAAGTGCGCATATTGCCGTGCATATTAAAACGACTAGGTAATAGTTTGTCCACTTTTTGTTTTGAAATAATTATCAAATATATATTTTTTATTTCTTCTCACAATCAATTTTTTCTTCTTTTCATCATAAAAGTTTGATATGGTAAATTTCAAAATTAAATATAAAATTTTTTTTCATGATATATCACACGTGTAAATTTTAGTTTTTATATTAAAATAATATATACTTTTAAAAGCATATGTAATTGCAAACAAGAGATTAACTTTCTCATTGATATTTGTATATAATTTTATTTTCATAATTTAAAGCTCTCATAATGTTTATTTAGATTCTTTCATATTAATTTGTATATAGACAGATTTTGTAATTTTAAACTACAAATTATAGGTGATTATGAATATTTTTTTTATCTATATATAATATAGAAATTAGTATAAATTAAAATTTTAAATTATAAAAAATATAATAAAAAAGGGGCAAAAAAAAACTAGTTACATAATAAATAAACAAAACATTCATATTTTCTTTTTTTTTTTTATTCAAGTAGAAGGATAATTTTCCAAACGTGCCCTAATTATTAAGAAATCTAAATCACCACTTTAGTTTTTAAAGGATAACTAAAATAAATGCCCGCCTTTTGCATCGAGACCTAAATAATCTAATGCTAACACATAATTATGAAATATTAAACAGATTTATAGAAGTTGATAGATATTACAATATTTATAGATTTATATAATTCAATGCCAAAAAAAAATCAAGTTGATAGAAATTAGTACATAATGCAATACTAATTAGAAAGTAAGACATAAAGAAATAAATTTGTTATTATTATTTTTTTCCCTTTTATATCAAGCCTTTCAACGTTTTAAATAAATGATTTGCTATAAAAGAATTTTTTTTTTTTAAATAAATAAAGAACAGGAAAAAGAAAGAGGAAGAAAAGGTGTTGCTACTGACCCGGTCCAACCCGTATGGCCAATTCCAATCTTGTAGCAGATCAGGCCCAAGTATCCCTTGGACACTGCTGCTCTCGGATGGCCTTTTTTGTTTTTTTTTTTTTTTTTTCCGAATGGAGCAAACAATTAAATGGCCACCTGTACCCAGTCTCATTGTCAACAACCGAAATTCTACAGCATGACTTCCTTATATAGAAACGAGGAATTAAAGGAACCCATACTCTTCATTGAGATAGACAACGTCTTGAAGGTATCAGTTCGAGAGAGTGCCTTTGAGAAAATCCTTCTTAATTCTCTCGGCAGCTATGGTACGTAAACACCAGGAAGTGGTAATTATATATTGATATATAGCAAATTAAAGCTGAGGATGATGCTTGAAAAATCCAAGACCAATATCCTTTCAACAGGCGAGGTTTGCAAGTTTCAGGAAATCGTAAACATTTCTGTTATATGATAGGTGGGGAGAATAATATATTTGAATAGAATTGTTTATATATGTGCACAAGTGCACGAACTTTTCAGTCAACTCAGCTCAATTCAAGTATATATTCAATGATTTTTCTTAATTAATTGTGCCAAAAGTCAAAGAACATGACTTAAATATACATTGACACTAGAAGGGACTGTACTGAACATTTCCATCACATAGAGGGGACTACTGACAGATTTAAAACCAAATGAACACTATATTTACAAAATGTTGTTTCAGAGTATGTATATTTCTTTTGCGGTATTATGCAATAAAAAAAAAAAGCACTGTCATGCTTGGAACTGTAGATCCATCAGATCCACCATGACTCGATCGACTTGGATGGTATTGTCCTTTCATCTCAATTCTAATCCTCTACTTTATTAGCCACTAGCTTCTGCAACTTATATATAAGTATCATAGAGTATTGGAAGGTTATCAGCCAGCATGATCAACACCAGCTCTAGTCCTGGAGGGCTTGATAGCCCTCTAAACCTCAACAGTCAACACTATAGCATGAACGAGGGGAAACACTACCAAATACCTTAATCCCATCGTCAGATTTTTGCTGATGAAACGTGATTTTATCACAAACATTGAGACCTTTAGCACGAACAAAGTCTCGCCAACCGTTTTGTAGAACTGGTTTTGCATAGCCCGTCTTCCAGAGGGAGCAAACAAAAGTCCGGCTGCAGTCATTGTCTCCCTAACTAGTAACTCCAAGGAATTGCCTCCACAGAAACGAGGTAAGAAGGCTAGACTCTTCGTTGGAATAGCCTATCTTTTGCATATGTCAGTGTGAGTTAGGGGCTTTGAAAAGACTCTTCCCTTCATTACTGAAGACATATATGGTACTGATTACTGAACGTATTTGCTGACTTTGAATTGAACCAGGGCTCTCTATCAATCCATCTATTTATTGAAGCAAGGGTTTCTGTCTCTTATGACCAAGCCAAGATTAACGATATTATTTATATTCATGTTTTCCTGAAAGGTGAAACGATCCAAAGCAAAGTCTTGACAAAATGTGAACATAAAACCGAGTATGGATGACTTAATGTCTTAATCTCACACAAGGAAACAATAAAAAAGATGATAGCATTCAACGATTTTATTAATGCAAGGGTTCCGATCAGTGCTGAGGATGATTGGTAGTAATGGAAAGAAAACTAATCTCTGTGTTAGTTGTGAGATTTAATTTAACGAAATTGTGCCGCAGATTCTCCCAAGGAACCAATTTTTTATTTTAATGATGAAGATTGAGGATAAAGTTTAAGTGTGTGTGTGTGTGTGTGTGTGTATAATTACATTAGTAATGGAGCGATACAACTTAAGAATGCAATCCTTGGAGTTGGAGTGTATAAGCAGCGACTTCTGCTTCCTGGCTAATTCATAATTAATCAGGACAAGGTGGATTGCATTGCATTGAGCATTAGCCTAGGTCTTTGTGTCGCCCTTTTGTCATTAAAATTGATAAGTTGATGGAGGAAAAATATACAGTAGGTTATACAGACCCAATGTTTAGATAGGATGGAAGGTACAAAATTAGTAAAAATGAAAGATAATGCTCAAAACATTTGGTTTAATTGGTTGATGCATAACCTTTTTCTCAAAGTTTCGAGGTCTCAATTCTTCAAATAACAATAATTAAAATAATGACAAATCAATTACTGAATTCTCCCAACAAATATTTGTATGATTAAATGGGTATTTTATTATATATTTTATGGAAATAGAGAGATGTCGACGGGTATAGCTAACCACTATGAATTTAGTATATATTATATTATTGTTACCAGCCAGTACTAATTTTCATACAAATAGAAAATATCAGAAAGAAAACCCACAGATAAGCACTGACTTTTACAGTGGAAAAATATTTAAAGCCATAAAATCCCGTATTCTTAATCACAAATTACCCTACTTTGAATGATATTGTAGCATATCCTAAATGATGAGCAGTTCTAGGCGTAGGGGGGACTCATTGTTTTCTCACAATCTCGATACGATGGCGAGAATGAGGTAAAATGGAGCCAAATATCTTGATTCCATCTTCAGCTTCTTGTGCTTCATAAAATGTTACCTTATCACCAACGTTAAGACATTTAGCTACAGACATTTAGTTGAAAAACCGGTTTTTGCGGATGGAGGAAACAAAAGTCCAGCACTTCCCATTCCCATCCCGAACCAGCAATTCCAGGGCATGGCCTCCACGAAAACGAGGGAGAAATGCAGGACTCTTGGTTGGGATAGCCAACCTTTTCATGATATCAGTGCCAGTTAAACCACTTTGAGAATAAGACCCTTCTCTTCTTTGCTTGGTTTTGTATGGCTTTTGAATCCAGGATCAGTTGGTAGTAGCTGAATTATTTACGTGAGTTTTGAATATCCTTTTGCTTAATCTCTCCCTTGATTTTTGTGTGCATTTATAGCAGAAAGGGGGGTTGGCTAGAGAGAACAAAAATTGGAGCCCCCTGCCTTTTTCTAGAAGCTGATCGTGGCCGAATCTTCCTCTCACTTTACCTATCCACACGTTCTCTTTGTTAAAATATGAGAGAATTTTAACAATGAAGTAGTATATATTAAGAGGACGTACCGCAACGGTTAACCTTTTTCACATTTTTTTGTCCTACTTGAATTATTAAAATAAATATCAATTACATGTTAATGTAATAAGGACAATTTTAATTTAAAAAATTTTAAAATTACAAATAAAATTGACAAAATTGATCTACTAATTTAATGATTTTAAATTAAAATTTAATTAACATCATCTAAGGATAAAAGTTTTACAAATAAATCACTTAAATAAGTATAATAAAGAGATAAATTTAATTATAAAAAATTATAAATAAAATAAACAAAAAATATAGAGTATAAAGAGAATCATCACTTAAAATAAATTTTATGATACAAGAATCTAACTTTTTAACATATAGGGAAAGGGAATATATCTAGCTTTTTATGAAGTCACCACTTTATCTGTGACTGACATTTTGGTATTTCACAATTATACATTTATGTTTCAATGAACCTAGACAACTTGATTATAAGTAGCCTGTCCTTGACCATGAATCATCAGCACTCAGCCCAATATTGATATACCAAATTAAAGAATATGGCAATACCCCACCGTGTGACTCATTGATATATCCCAACCTTGCTGTAACAACTCTAATTATAAGTACCCCACCCTGTGACTCATCAGCGATACCCACGACTATGAGTCATCATCAATTTGGTTAATCACTATTCTCTAAATTAGACCATGAGTGATCAGCAATGAGCCCAAGATTGATATATCACCTATATATTAAAATTATTGTCCATAAGTCAAGCTTGAACATAAGTATATATGAATTATCTCAAATCTAATTGATATATATATATATATAAATATATATCAAAATTCTTTGTTTAAGGTTCAGCTTAACTTAGTTTAATTAAATAATATTTCAAATCGAGTTCGAATTAAAAATTTTGTTTAGGACTTGAGCCAAATTAACTTATTTATTTATAAATTTAAACTTAGATAACCTAATTAAAAATAACGGAGAGAACTAGAAGATTTAATAAAACACAAATTTTGTAGAAATTAAATAGTCGAAAGTTCGTCAAAATATTTAAGGATGCATATTCGAAACATTACAAATTTAAATAACAGACTTTAAAACACACAAATTAACCTTAACAGGCAAAGTACTTAGCCCTATGGATGGTCACGAGAAAATGACTTAATCTTGTCTTTTCCTTTATTATCATTCTCGCTAAAATACTTTGATCCAAACCATAATTAAAAAGTTCTTGCAAATTTCAGCAGCTGATGATTAAAGATTTCCTTGAGAGATCATCTCTAGCAAATCCAGCTCCTTTTTCAAGGAATCCATTTCTAGGGGAATCTCAAAATCCATGGCATTGCTCTCTTCAACAACAGAACCACAGGGATTAAACTTCCAAGCTAGCAGTGCAGCTTTGATTACAATTAGAAAAAACATTTGCGTCGAAAGAGAAACTCATGGGTTGATGATGATCAGCTGCTTGATCATTACAAACTACAACTTGCCAATATGTTGGGTTGAAATCCGAGGTTAAGAGTTGAACTAGGTGTGGGTTTGTTTTCATCTCAGGATTGGTAATTTCCAACACCCTTTTCCTTTTGTCTTTTCGGGTTGAGGTCGTTGAGCTAACTGACTTGATGTAGTTTTGCAAACGAGAGCCTTTAGGGTTGGAGTGTTTACCTTTGCGCCTTGAGCATTGCCTTCGCTTAGTTGCATTCCAATGATTCTTTTCTTTATAGTGCTCTCAGTGCGTCCTGGGAGTCTCTTGGCTATCTCAGCCCACTTGTTTCCTATTTCTTTATGTGCTTGAATCAATATCTTATCTTCTTCTTCACTCCATGAATCCTTCTGCAAAAACAACAAGCCATATATTTTTGTGCCAAGAATCAACACTGAAGAAAAACCCTTGAATTCGGAATAAGTTTTTTTTTTTTGTTTACATTTCTTTTTTTTTCTTTTTCGAAAAACTATATTTATTGGATAATGGGACCGAAAGTACAAAACGGGAGTAACTAAAAGGGAAACTCCACAGAGCAATTGACAACAATTTTAATGGCAACAATTATTTCAGCCAAGCTACCAAGTCTGGTGATCGAAAGACCCCTGCTTTGGCTAGTCCATCAGCAATAGATTTAGCCTCCCGAGGAATGTGATTGAACGAGACTCCTTTAAGATGACTTTTAAGCATGTCGATGTGATTCGCAATGTGCTTCATTGGCCAAGGAACGCCGGAGCTACCACTAGCCCAGAGAACTACATTAATAGAGTCACTCCCCACAACTAAATAGTGAGAAATAGCCCATTCTGAAGAAGCGAAAAAACAAAGACCTTCTTTGATAGCCATGAATTCAGCAAAGTTGAAGTCCTCAATACCAATGAATTTCGAAAAAAACTCCTTTAAAAGAGCCATGGTGGTCTCTCAAGAGTCCGCCTACTGCAGCTGGCCCAGGTTTACCAAAAGCGGACTCACCAGTATTAATCTTCGTAAAGCAAGGATTAGGACATGTCCAAGAGACTGCAATTTTAGCTCTGGAAGTAATGGGAGCGAAGCGGATGTATTGGGGGTTAAGAAGAAAGTCATTGACAGAAGCTACTACTGAGGGCCATTTTCCTTTGCTCCAATTTGCGAGGCGCACTTTTATTATATCAAATAGCTGTGTAAAGTCAGGTTCTCTACCTTGGAAGATGATCTCGTTTCGTTGTAGCTAAATAGACCAAAGGATCACAAAGAAAAACATTCCTCAGATTCTGTTGTTTTGCTTAGGATGGAGAAGATTTTGCCAAGAATTAAGGAAAGAGGATGGATCTCCTGGGATGGCCCAAGAGACTTCCCATACTTCACTATATGCCATCCAAACTTTCCACAGGAATTGGCAGCTAAACATTAGGTGATTAACAGATTCAGCTTCAGTTTTGCAGAATGGACAAAAAGCTGAGTTGAATTCTATAAGCCTCTTTTTAGAAGCTCAGTTTTGACTGCCACCTTGCCGTTGATAATCTGCCAACAAAAAACTTCAACGTTGGAGGGAGCAATTCCAGACCAAACCGCTTTCCATATGTTGTTTGAGTGGGGTGTCCTATTGTAGAAATAGTTGCAGAAGGTTTTCGATGAGTAAGTTCCAGATGTGGAGGCCTTCCAAATGACTTTGTCTGGATTAGTAGCATGTGGTATGTAACAGATAATTAGTGAGAAGAAGCTGTCCCATTGCAATAGTTCCCAATCGAATAATCTTCTACGGAGGCCAATGTTCCACAGTCAATGATTGTTAACCCAGATTCCATACTCCGCAATATAACTATTTTTGTTGACAGCAAGGGCATAGATTCGAGGGAAGTGGACTGAAAAAGTTATGCCTTCAATCCATTCATCTGACCAGAATTTGATGCTAGTACATCGGCCAAGCGAGAACCCAATATTTGTAGAAATCACTGAATGGAATTGATTAAAGGGGTTTAACAGTTTTTTAATATGGGAGCAGACTAGTGAAGCCTTAGGTGAAGCTGGGGGTAGCAGGTTTGTAGGATCAGACCCGGTTTTCACAGAGATAACTCTCCTCCAGAGACAATCCTGTTTATTGGCGTAACGCTAGATCCATTTGTTTAGCAGACCCCTATTTTTGAGTTTGAGATCACATATACCTAGGTCTCCAAAGTTTTTCCCTTTGCAAACTATGTCCCAATTTACCCAATGTGTTTTGTTGTTGCCCTGGGCACCAGACCAAAGAAAGTTTCTTTGGATTTTATCAATTTCTGTCTTGACACTGGTAAGGATTTGACATAGGGACAGGAAATAAATTGGGAGGCTAGTAAGAACTGATTTAATTAGGGTGACTCTGCCTGCAATAGAAAAAAACTTAGTTTTCCAAGAAGAGAGTTTGTTTCTCACCTTATCAATGACCGGTTGCGAAGTTGAAAGAGAGTTGGGGCTAGCTCCCAACGGAAGTCCCAAATATGTTGTGGGGATTTGATCTGCCCTGCATTTGATAGAACTGGCCCGTCTCATTAAGATATGATTGTCAACATTAACCCCTATTAAACAGCTTTTAGAAAAGTTAATCTTTAGTCACGATATAATTTGGAAGCCTTTCAGAATTCTTTTGATGTTCAAAGCTGTTCGAGGTTGGGTTTACAGAACAAAATTGTATCGTCTGCAAATTGAAGATGTGTTATCTTAAGGGGGTTGCTTCCAACATCAACACCTTGAAAGAGACCCATCGAAGTATCTTTCCTAGAAAGGGTACTAAAGGATTCAGCAGCCTAATTAAAAAGGAAAGGAGATGGACAACAACACCGAGATGGAGGCTGTTGATAGACATTTGAACATCCATCCTCGCCATTTAGAACTAAACCCCATACAAGTCATGATTATGTCCAGAAAGCTCCAATCTACACTGTCGAAGGCTTTTTCGAAGTCAACCTTGAAGATGAGGCCACCGGTTCCGTTTTTTCTCATTGTGTCGAGTGTCGACCACTTCGTTGGCAATTTGTGAGCAATTCAAGATTTGTCTGCCCTTAATAAAAGCAAACTGGTTAACTCCTATCACTGAACTCATTACCTTTTTCAACCTGTTGGCAAGGACTTTTGCAAGAATTTTGTAAACACTCCCCACTAGACTGATTGGTGTAAAGTCAGAGAGAGTTGACAGCCCTTTGCGTTTCGGTACTAGGTGATGAACGAGGAATTCATATTTTTGTTGAAGGTGCCAGGGGAATAAAAGTTGTTCATAAACTTCATAACTTCTCCCTTTAGCAGAGGCCAGAATGTCTTAAAGAAGTCCAAGTTAAAGCCGTCTGGACCTGGGGCCTTATTGCCATCACAATCTTGAACTGCTGCCCAGATTTCATCCTCGGAGAATGGTGCTTCCAGAACGGAGCCTTGGTCTTCAATAATTGTCTTAAAGGGACAATCAAAACTCTTGAGTTTGATTGGATCGTTGAAGCTATACAGCTTGCTGAAGTAATTGATCACTACTGAATGAATATCCTTTGGTTCACAAATTTCCTTCCTATTGATCAAGAGCTTGTCAATTCTGTTGGTGTGCCTTCTGTTGGATGCGATCAGATGGAAGTACTTGGTGTTACGATCACCAAATTTGATCCATTGTGATCTGGATTTTTTGAACCACGAGCGCTTCTCCATTTTATAGGGGTACCACAATTCATTCCTCAGGTTGGCCAGTGTGGAACGCTGTTTATTGGAGAGCCTACATGCTTCATCCTTTTTCTCCAACTCATCTATATCTACCTCCACTTGACTAATTCTTTGGGCGTCTTTATTGGCATGATCCTGCTGCCAATTTTTAACAATAAGTTTGAGGGTTTTTAAGCGGTTGAAAATTCCAGGAGCCTTGGAAGAGTCTGTGGTTGCTTGCCAAGAACTATTGATCATTTCAAGAAACTGAGCATCGTCCATCCAATGCGAGAAAAGCCTAACTGACTTAAGGCCCCAGTTCTTGTCCTCAACCGATAAGCAGAATGGGTTGTGATCAGACAGAGATTTGGGAAACAAGTTTTGATGGAGTGTGGGGAATTTGGTGAGGAGTTCACTACTGAGCAAAAAACGATCTAGTCTGCACATAGTTGGGACTTCTTTGTTGTCAGACCAAGTGAACAGGCCGCCATTTAATGGGAGATCAACAAGGTCCATAGAGTTGATGAAGTTGACAAAGGAAGACATAGAAGCAAGGTCGTATGAAATACCCCTTTTTTCCTCTAGACATTTGATAATGTTGAAGTCACCTCCAATACACCACAAATTAGAAGGGTTAAGCAAGTTTTTAACATCAATCAATTCATTCCTTAGGTTGTTCCTCTCAGCTGGGTCATTAGGAGCATAAATGTTAACAAAGATACAGGGGATATTTAAAGCACTGATAGTACCTTGGAGGAGTATGAATCTGTGGTTGATGGAGGAGCTTTCGACAGTGAAGAATTGTTCTGACCACAGGGAAATCAAACCTCCAGATCTACCATTTGAACCTACCCATTCTCCTTTAAAAGCATCTCTGCTCCATAGATATTTCAAAATCCTGGAATCGGTTGTGCTGAGTTTTGTTTCTTGCAGAAATATCATTGACAGGTTCTTTTTGGAAATTAATTTCTTCACAGCCTTTTTCTTTATTCTGCTTCCTAAGCCCCTAACATTCCAAGAGATAATTTTAACCATGGAGAGAAAAGAGAACACCCATACCCAGAAAGCTGGTCACGAGAGCTTAACCCGAGCCTAGGCCTCCGTCCCTTTCAATGATTGGAGACTCTAATTGCTGTAGGCGCTTTACTACTTAAGCTTTGTCTGACTCAAACTTCAAGCCTAGAAGAGAGCAGACCTCCCAAGTTTTCTCTGCTCCGCGCCTAATTACTTTGTTTCTACATCTAATGTTTTCATCGGATACTGAGATTTCATCATCCTGAAGCTCCGAGTTGCGAGCGCCGAATAGTAGTTCTGTCAGTTTCCTTCTTCTCGTCGTAGTTGTTTACATTTCTATTGTGTTTGTATATATAAAAATTAGGCATAGTTTGTTCAAGATAGACTTCAATGAGAAAAAAAGTTATTTGCATCATGCTGATACAGCAGCTATGTACTTAAAATCGCTAAAAAAAGATACTAAATTTAGGCGAAACTCGAAAACACCCAACCCTATTAAACAAAAAATTTTACATGCATTATTTAAAGCATGGGAATTTCATTTTTGATCCCCCATGTTCTTTTTCTTAAGAAAAAGAAGTTTAGGGTTCAACAATCATATGCTAAAACCGAAAAAAGAAAGTTAAGAGAATAGATGTCTATAAATATATATATTTATTTACTTAAAGGGTCTTAAAAATACATATGTGAACATTAATATCATTTTAAAAACAAAACTAATAAATATTTTTTGTTAACTTTTAAATTTTATAATTTATTTTGATAATAAGATCTAATTAATAAAATTTTGATGTAACCTAACATTTCCTAGCATGACAATACCTTGTCACGCCGTAATTATAAATGTGCAAAGTTATAGACATAAATTTACAAATCATGTAAAATTTAAGAATTTTTGTTTTATGTTTTGTTTAAGTTCTTTGACTCAGTTTTTCACAATTATTTCGTTTTCACAGTGGTTGGATAGTGTCCTTCCTCATACCAGCGGTAGTTGGAGTGGAATTAGCCTCATTCACTGAGGCATCTTTTAATTGCTAAGAAACATTGTATGATCAATTCATTTAAAAGTCTGATAAACTATCCCTCCATAGAAACATGGTCCATGTTCAGTTAAACTCGTTTCTTAAACATGACGAAGTCTTGTTGTTTTGAAACAGGATTGGTTTCTGTAGCGCAATGGCTTCCAATGTGACTAACCAATAGCGTAATGTGCGCAGTAAAAAGTTCATGGTTAGAAAAGAGGTAAAAAAAATATATAATTCAAGCATAAATTTACAAGGGTTTTACATTTTAAATGTCATTGAGTCACCGCTGTTTTATGACAGAAGTATGACAATTATGCTCTTAATTTTACAAAGTGATTTTTAATTTATCTGATTGATTATGTCATCTGGGCTCTAATCCTCACTCTTTAAACAGGACACTTTGGACAACATCAATCTCTTCTCTGTAATAGCCATAATTTCGTTTGTCCTATTGGTTTCTGCTGCCATTTTAATGGAAGCTGTCAAGTTCACTCCTTCATATCTACAATCTGTTAAGTAGCTATAGCACATTTAGAAAGCAAATGCTGATGTTGTCTTAAAGCAACAATTAGAGCCCGTTATGTCATATACATGAAGCTGTTTTTTTTTTTTTTTTTTCTCTTGAATTAATTCAAACCAAGGTTTGAATATTAGGGAGCTATGCATAAGATATCTTCTGGCAGGATTCTGTTTCCACAGTTATCAGCAGGTGAGCCTGTTTATATCTATTGTATTTTGCTTCTTTATCCTAAAATTATGCAGTTCCTGAGTACCAATAGTAACTATAGCAGAAGGGAATGCCTAATTTCTAGTCGTCTAATCGAAGTTGAATTGCCATGTTTTCGGTTTTGCAGGTCTCTTATATGATACTGCAGATGGTATCCCCCGTTACACACTCCGTAGGAAATTGTGTTAAGAGAGTTGTGGTCATCGTCTCTTCGGTTATCTTCTTTCAAACCCCTGTTTCACCCATCAATTCCCTTGGTAAAATTGTTCATCAACCAATTGTTAAAACATGGCAAATTGACAATTCTTCCTCGATCATCAGCTTTTATATGCACTAATCAAATTGAAAAAAAATTGCACTTATATTCTATTAATATTTAACTGTGACTGGTTTGGACTGCAGGCACTGCAGTGGCTCTTACTGGAGTCTTCTTGTATTCGAAAGAAAAGTGGATGAAACCAAAGCCAAAGGGTGCCTGAGTTGGTATGAAGTTTTGATGAAAATAAAAACAAATAGTAGTTTGTATCTAATCATTCAAAAAGAAACTTTAACTCCAATAAGCTGAATGTAAAGTTTCTTCTTATATATATACTGATAAAAGTAATCATAAAATTTACTATTTGAATTAAAATTTTAATTAAGTTATTCATATAATCATCTATAAAAATAATATTTAATAAGTTTTGAATTTAAATATCCGGCAATCTCTTTCTCAATCCAGTTTTTGTAAAAAGAAAAAAAAAATGCTATTGCACCCTTTAAAAAAGTCAAAATGAAAGAGAGCCTTTCTACAAAAAGCAAACGTGAATTGGCGACCTTTTAATATCTTTCTAATCTTAAAATTCTTCCAAGGGCAGGTCATTTTAATGTGGTTCCAGGCTATATTGGAAACCAAACTACTACGTAGCTTGCCCCAGTGAAAGATGCTTGACATTTGGTTAGGTCCTTCCTAAATTACCCTATTCTTTTTTTACCATTGATTTGTTTGATGTAAGGTTTACCAAATTTCATCCTTTTATCATATGAGTCTCTAATTTGCATTAAAAAGCATCACAAATTTTACATTGATCAGGAATTATCACATCACTAAATCATGTATATTAAAAATTCAAAAAATTTTAAGAAATTATAAGGTTGGTATTCTAAATCAAATATAATTATGACTATTTATGTTATTCACCAAAGTCTAAAATCAACCAAAACAAGAAGACCAATAAATTAACAGCCTGAAAAACAAAGCTGCCATGAAAAATCTGTCTCCAATATCCTAAGGTATGTTACCTACTTTACTTAATGGTATAAAATTTTAATTCAAAAACGTTTTCTCCATTCTTTGTCGGCATGATTGGCTAGCTATAAATTATTTTTTTATTCAGTTTGTTCTTCTGTTGTGCGACTGTATTTATTATATCTTTTGTTATAAGCATTTAATAGAATATATATATTTTTTTAATTTTAAAAGATTGAGTATTTACTTTAATAGAAATGCATGAATATATTTCATTCATTGATTAATTTGGATTTCGTCTTTTTAATAAATTTGTATAATTTTTTTTTATAAAAGATATATTAATTAGGTATATGATGAAAACAAGGCTTCGCTTTGGAATTATTATTAATCATAACAAAATCTATTATATTGCTTGTCTTGATATGGCCAAATTGGTTAGGCTGCATGGTCATCCAAAATAACAATAGCTTTAACGGAGCCGCTAAGCGTGTGCAAGGACAGTGTGTACCCAATAAAAACAGAAAAGTACGCGGACGTGGGGGAAAATGGGCTACAAAGTGAGGTGGGACATGAGGTAGGGGTGGGCCCAGTAAAAAAGTTATGATTTCTAAATTGTGGTTATTGCAGAGAAGAGATTGATATTGTCCAAAGTGTCATGTTTAAAATGTGAGGATTAGAGCCCAGGTGACATAATCAATCAGATAAATTAGAAATTACTTTGTAAAATCAAGAGCGTAATTGCCATACTTCTTTCATAAAACAGTGGTGACTCAATAACATATAAAATGTAAAACCATTGTATATTTATGCTTGAATTATATGTTTTTTCACCTCTTTTCTAACCATGAACTTTTTACTGAGCACATTACGCGATAGGTTAGTCACATTGTTCATCAACCAATTGTTAAAACATGACAAATTGACAAATCTTCCTTGATCATCAGCTTTTACATGCACTAATCAAATTGTCATAAAATTGCACTTGTATTTTATTTATATTTAACTGTGACTGGTTTGGACTGCAAGCACTGCCGTGGCTCTTACTGGAGTCTTATTGTATTCGAAAGCAAAGCGAATGAAGCCAAAGCCAATGGCTGCCAAAGTCTGTATTAAGTTTTGATGAAAATGAAAACAAATAGTAGTCTGTTTCTAATCATTCAAAAAAAACTTTAACTTCTATAAGTTGAATGTAAAGTTTCTTCACTGACAAAAGTAATCATAAAATTTACTTTTTTAATTAAATTTATCGTACAATTATCTTTAAAATGATATTTAGTAAATTTTGGATTTAAATCTTGGTGCTTGCAACTTTTACTATATCCAGATCACAGCTTTTGTAAAAAAAAAAAAAAAAAAAATGCTATTGTACCCTTTAAAAAAATCAAAATGAAAAGAGAACCTCTCTACAAAAATCAAATGTGAATTGGTCACCTTTTAATCTCTATCTAATCTTAAAATTCTTCCAAGGGCAGATTATTTTAATGTGGTTCCAGGCTATATTGGAAACCAAACCACTAAGTAGCTTGTCCCTGTGAAACATGTTTGACATTTGGTTAGGTCCTTCCAAAATTATCCTTTTTTTTTTACCTTAATTTTTTTGATGTAAGGTTTACCAAATTTCATCCCTTTATCACGGTTAAGTCTTTCCAACAAAATCATTAGGAATGTGAAACAAAAAGTTTGTAATAATTAAAGTCATTTTTAATATTTTTTTGTCAAAATAAATTTAATTTCCAAGCTTCATATTCTTCCAAGTGTGGATGCTCTCTCAATGTCAAAACTGTAGCATGAACATGGGAAAAATATAGGACCAAACACCCTGGTCCCACCTTCAGATATCTGATGATAGAAGGTGACCTTGTGTCCTGCAGGTATAAGGCCTTTGGCTGAACAATAGCTCGCTAGAGCTTGGACACTACAGGTTTCGGATGGCCTTTTTTCCCAAAGGAGAAAAAATTCAAGACCGATATCCATTTCAACAGGGAGGTTTTTGCGATTTCCAGAAAGTCTTAAACATTTCTGTTATGCGATTGGTGGGGCGAATAATTTATTTGAATAGAATGGTTTATATATGTGCACGGACTTTTCATGCATCTCAGCACAATTCAATTATATATTCAATGATTTTTTTTAATTGTTCCAAAAGTCACGGAACATGGATTAAATATACACGAGCCTACAATTGACAAAAAAAAAATCACAAACTTAAGATTGATCAGAAATTATCACAACACTAAATCATGTATCTTGAAAATCCAAAGAATTTTAACAAATTCTAAGATACATATTCTAAGTCAAATATAATTACGACAGTTTTTGTTATTCATAAAGTAATGCTACGTAATAAAATTTTGTACATAGATAATTTTATGTTAATCATTTTTTTCATATTATATTATTATTTATTTCCATAAAATGTTTTAAAATTTAATTTTAATTTAATCTCTTATGAATTTATATTTAATGCCCTATTAATCTAGTAAAGTCTTTGTCTCCAAAGGTTTCTCACCTACTGTCCCCCACTCGTTAATTAGTTGATTTTTCTCTTGCAACCAGATTCCAGAGGCTGTTTAATTCCTTAAGGCATGTATGTTTGATAAGTCCATGTAGGCATGCATTATTTTCGCTTGAGGTGTCAGTGTCACAAGGCTTCGCTTTCAAATTACTATTAATCATACGGCCAAAATCTATTCCATTGTTCGTCTTAATGACCAAGTTGGATAGGGCGGTCAAACTAAGTAATGGCATCAAATGGCACACTTGTTTCAGTCAAACTAAGCGCTGATTGTTGCCCCAGTTTGTCGAACAAGTCCATATCAGTGGCTAAATCAATGCATTGAATCAATTTCTCCCTCTCTACCATTCATCAAATATTCTTTTTTTTTAAAAGGTAATCACAAATATTTTATTTTTCTGATCATTAATTAGATAGTTTCTCTATTTTCTTTTACTTTTTTCCTAAAGAATTACAGCTACACCAATTTTGATTATGATAAAAGAAAATGTTTTATGGTAAATGTTAATCAGTACTTAATCATGGTGATTTTTTAAAAAAATTACAATAAATACATTGTTTGTTCTTAAATTTTAATAAAATTAATGTATTAAATGTAATTTTTTAAAAAAGATAATATTATAATCATCGTTAATAAGTGTTTATATGACTCGTATTCTAATGATAATTAGTCAGGAGTGCACTGATCTGTCAATGAAATTTTAGGCAAAATTTTGACAAATAAATGATACAAACGTGCCTCTTAAAAATATATATACATATAAACTACAAGTTTGAACGTACCAAAAAAAAAAAAAAAAAAAAACTAGATAAGTTTAATTGAAGAGATTGCTTAAGTAACCACGACATCCCTTAGTTGGTGGAGTCTGTTTCAACCATTACCATTTCGTATTTACTAACATGTTTTATTTCTTCCCATAAATTTGACTGTTTAAAGGTTACATCCATTCATTAAAGTCTAAAATCGGACTAATCCATCTTGAAGAAAACCAATAAATAAACATTAGAAAAACAGCTGAAAAAGGAAGCGACCATGAAAAATCTGTCTCCAATATCTTAAGGTTTCTTACCTACATTTGCTTAAACAAATTTTAATTCAACCCATTCTTCTCTATGGCCTACCTACCCCCATACGCCTCCGCCGTTATCACTTTCGATGGGCGGTTTAATTCCTTAAGGCATTATTTTCACGGGGTCCCACCGTATCTGTCTTGTTATTTTTTCGCGGAAAGCAAAGTTCCAACTTCTAGTTCCTACTGGCATTGAAAGCTCTTTCTCCATTCTTTGTGGACGTGACTAGATATAACTTGTTTTTTTATTCAGCTTTCTCCAGTTGTGAGGCTGTATTTACGTATCTTTTGCTATAAGCATTTGATAATATATATATTTTTAATATTGAGTTTTTACTTTAGTAGAAATGTATGAATATATTTCACTTATTGATTAGTTTGGACTTCTTTTTTACAATAAATTTGTATTTTTTTTTATAAAATATATTAATTACATATATGATAACAACAAAGCTGTGCTTTCAAATTATTTTTAATAAAAAATTATCTGATATATTGACAATAGAATTTTTTTAATTTCATAAACAAGATGAAAATAATAATACATGTTTTATTTTTTAAAATTAATTATTTTAAATGTATAAATAATAAATATCACTATTTTAATTTTATTTATGAAATAAAAAATTTTACTGTCAATTTCTCATTATTAATCATACCAAAATCTATTATATTTTTCTTCTTAATATGGCCAAGCTGGTTGGGATAGTCAAACTAAGTAATGACAAGAATGGCAAACTTGTTTCATTGATTCTATTAACTGATGCACTTTTCTAGAAAGAACTTTGTGAGTTTAGCTAAAGCAGGTGAGTTAGAGTTGATATGCTTTTGGCTTGGTGGTAAATCCGTTGCTGACCCTTTTACCGTATAATTGTACAAAATCAACCCATAAAACACTTAATTCTCAAAGATCTAAAGAAAATGAAACCCAATCTGCAGTAATTAAACTCCTTCCACATATTAAAGAAATTAGTAATCTTCCCCAAAGCATAACTTATTCTCACCGACTCAAAGAAAGTAAACTCCTTCCATAAAATCATTTATTTAGTTGTAGAATATTTCAGATAAACAGGCACTATATAAGTGAAGATCAAGGTACGTATTACAGATTAAAACAGGCACTACAGAGATGAAGGCGGAGGTCATGACAGGGACATAGATGCTTGCTATTACACACTCTATCCGTACAACATAGTTATTTAGTGGCATATTTATTTTGGAAGTGCGTGCATGGTAATATAACTAGAAACCGAATAGATTTTGGCCTCGATCTACTTTACATCGCATCAGCTTCACCAGCATCATCATTCGGTGCAACAACAGCTGCAGCAGCCCCAGCTGCTTCATCAGTTGCAGCAGCCCCAGCAGCTTCAACAGTTGCAGCTAAAGCCATATCACACCCAGATGGCTCGACTGCAGCTTTCTCAACCTCAATAGAGTAAGAACGTGAACGAGGAATAAACTTACCAAACAATATGATTCCATCTTCAGATACGTGGTCATAAATTGTCACCATATCACCAACGCTTAGATCATGAAAATCAACAAAACGTAGCCATGCCTTCTGCAAAACAGGCTTTTTGAAGCCTGTTTTGCGGATGGAGCAAGCAAACGTCCACACTCGCCCGCTACTCTCATCCTCAACTGGAAACTCCATGGGACGAGATCTGCTACTTGGGAAGAAGGGAAGACTCTCCATGGGGAGAGCCAATCTTTTGCTCTTATCAGTTGGACTCAGAGGCTTTGAGAGGATCTTTCTCTTCATTTCTTCAGTGAATTTGATCAGCAATATCTTCAAGTTCTTGCAGATGTAAATGCTTAAGAGGGCTTCATTGTCTTTATAAATCTTAAAGGGGGCTTTATCGTGTTTATAAATCTCCAAGGGGCTTTGTCGTCTTTATTTAAGAGGGCTTTATCGTCTTTGTACTAATAAAAATGGATTTTTTATTACCCACTTTGCTCAACGCATCGATCTAACACCAAAAGCATATAATACTAATAAAATGAATTTTTTATTTGAAAGAAGACAACAGCAGGGAACAGGTAAACTTCTGTTCAAAGAATCTAATACCCAAGATACCCTAAAAATTTCTAATCCGCAAGCGTAACACCTGGCTATGAAATCAACTAAACCCTAGCTATTAATCTTTTTTATATAATTATTTTAAGACATGCACATCTTTCTTTGGCAAATTGTTTAATATAATTATTTTAAGAACGAGAATTAAACCAGTCTAAAATAATTCTAGCCATTGAAGCCATAAAACACTTCAATCTCAAAATTCAAAGGAAGTGTAACCCAAAATGAAGCAAACTCCTTCCACATATTAAAGAAAGTAAAAACCTTCCGCAAACCATAACTTATTCTCATCGACTCAAAGAAAGCAAATCATTTAGTAATTATTTAGTAGTAGTATATTGCAAAGGGAACACATAACATCATGATACGTACATATTATTTACATGTGATAGAAAGGCATTATGCGGAGGCTAATTAAGAGTGAGAAATCATATCTTTTTTGCAATGATGTAAATACTTGCTATTACACATTGTGTAAAACACTACAACATAATTATTTATTTAGTAATAGTATATTAATACAAGTTAATATCATGGATGATTTTAAATTATAATAAAATATTTAATATAATATTTAAATTATAAATTTATTTAATTAATATAGTATTGAAAAGTTATTATTTACTATATGTTATTATCTGTAATTAATTATGTTAAGAATAAATAATATATTAATTCAAATATTATATTAAATATTTTATTATAATTTAAGAATTATAGTTTTTTTATTTCATTTTATGAGAGCCTCGTTGGCAAGCTCAAGCAGCAAAAGATCGAAAAAATTTAGAACAATAGGTGGATAAGAGAAAAAAGAATATATCATTTATAATTATTATATTATAATTAATTATAATTTAATGCTATATAAAATTTATATTTTAAATGGAAACTTTTTACATAATTTTTATTATGATTATAATTTAATATATGTGATAAATAATTAACTTTTAAGTAATTATGAATAGTGATTGGTGAATCAAATAAATAGATAAATATTAATGTAATTTTAACTTTTTTAATTTGAGGAAACCAATTTAATTTATTTAATATAAATAATGTAAAAAATATATAAATAATAAAGTTTCAAAAGTTTTAATAAAGTTTCAAGGGAGATAATGTTAAAATATTAAATAATTAGCATAAACTATAATGTTAAAATATTAAATAAAGTTTATTTAAAAAATATATAAATAATAAAGTTTCAAGGGAGATAATGTTAATTAGCATAAACTATAATGGAAAGAGATTTTACTGTATTCAACCAAGAAATAACAATTTATTTCTTGTTATAAATGCATTGTTTCTCTGATCATTAATCAACGAATTTATAAGTAAAATTATTTTTTTGATCATTAATTAGATAGTTTCTCTAATTTCTTTTACTTTTTTTCCTAGAGAATTACAGCTACACCAAATTTTATTAGGATAAGAGAAAAATTTTATTTTAAATGTTAAGCAGTACTTAATTAAGGTGATATTAAAAAAAAAAAAAACTACAATAAATACATTGTTTGTTCTTAAATTTTAATAAAATTAGTGTTTATAATTATCTTTAATAAGTCCTTATAGAATAGTATGATGAGGATTGATGACTAGAAATACTATGAATTTAGTATATCCATCTTGTTAAATTTAACTGAATTTTGATTCCTTCTAAAATAAATCACGTTTCAAACCCTTGGCGTGTCTCTTTTTGCCCAGCCCCATCACTCTTGCCTCCCACGTGGCAAATCCCTTTTCTTTTTAGCCTTTCGGACAACAAATTTCAACAATTTTTTTATCTCAAAAAATAGCAGAGGAGTCGGCGAGAGAGGAATGCAATTTTTTGTTCTTTTTCTTTATCTTTCTTTTACCCACTCCCTATTTCATCCCTCTATTATCTCTTCCATGTCATTTTTGCTATCAATTTTGCTTTTTCTTTTTTTTTTTTATTGTAAAAGAGTGGGGAATTAAAATTAGGGAAGAAGGTAAAAACTTTAATCCGTTTTGGTTTTCAACTAGCCCACTGGAAAGGAACAAAAATAAGATAGATGAATGGGGAGAAGAAATGGTTCAAACGAAAAGCACCCAAGCACCAAGCTCAATATAAAAGATCAGGTACTTATTATTTGATTAATTTAAAAATTAATAAATTAAATTCAATCCATTAAATTTTTAAAATTATTAAATTCAGTTTAATTAATAAAACTAATATAAAATTTTATTATTTTATTTTTAAATAATTTGATTTAAATTAATCCAAATAAATAATTCTAGATTACAAATTTTTTCCAGCATAGCATTAATATATGGCCATGAGCAGTGAAAAGACGTAGTCCCAGTTGAAAAGGTCAAGGGCCATGGGGACGTATTTATCAATGGAAATTAGATGATGGTAATCGTAACATTTGATTTTTGAGACCTAACACTATATATACATATATTTTTATTTGGATTATGTCACCATATGTAAATAAATCAATTGATACACGTAACTCAATTGGCCATTACTTTTAAAAGCTAATTTGACTTGGCTTGCGATTTCATTTAATCGTCCAAAACCTAATTTTAAAATGAATTTGACAAACAATTAAAATAGGGTTTTTTTTTTTTTTGGGGTTTTTAAAGCTTCTCACAGTGCCCACCAAAGTCCCAACTTAGCTCCAATAAGCGTTGAAAGGCATAAACCAGTAATTTTGATCGCAAATTATATTATATTATTATTACTAGCTAGAAATAATTTTCATACAAATAGAAAATATCATAAAGTAAATTATCCACAGATAAGAACTGACTTTTACAGTGAAAAAATATTTAAAGCCATAAACCAGTAATCTTGATCACAAATTACCCGTTGTTGAATGATATTGTAGCATATCCTAAATGATGAGCACCTCTAGGCGTAGTAGCTAAATTATTTGCGTGTATCTATGATTTTGAAGTTCACTTTTCCTCTTATAGTTGGTTGAATGTTGAGTGATGAAAGATCATATATACTAATTAAGAATTAGTATTGTATGATCCAAAATTGAATAAACTTTAACATATATAGAAGAAACAAAAAACCCTTGCAGTATATATATAGTTTTGAAATATAAAATTTAGAGGAATACAAAATGAAACTCATGTTTGAATCGAAATTGAACTATGATACAATTTTTTTTTAATTAAATGGATTTATGTTTGAAAAAGGTTAACAATAAATTCTTTCAAGATTGTCTATTTGTCCATAAGATTCAGTATCAAAAGGACAATCTAATGTAATCGAACGTTTCCCCACGCTGTTGCTAAATGAAGCTTAATAGGGTTAACACAGGGAACTAACTGCCGGAGAGATCAATGGCCATCACTATTCTCTAATTTGGTAGCGTGCGCGGGTATGTTGCCTAGCGTAAAAAGTCGGTTAAGCGATAGCGAGAACTTGGGGGCCCCACTTCTATTTTTTATGTGCTACTCAACTCACTCTTTTCCATATCAATAAAGAAGATTGAACTTATTGGAAAAAAATGAGAGGCTTTTATAAGAAGAAAAAATGGATAAATGATTAACTTATATATATATATATAGATATATATATATATATATATTAGTTAGAAAAGGGAGAGAAATTAAATACAAACTTTACAGCGTGAACATAGAAAAAGAAGAACCAAATAAAAGACGAATTAAATGATGAACTACATACATCACCAATGAATGATTACTAAGGTTAAAGATACTTGGATGTGAAAATAACAAATATCTACATTGACTTGTAGCTTCGATTTGAAAATATGAGAGAATTTTAACAATAAAGTAATCTATATTAAGAGTATATATCGCAACGGTTTTAATTTTTTCATATTTTAAGTACTACTTGAATTATTAAAATAACTATTAATTATAGGTAAATGTAATAAGGATTATTTTAATTTTAAAAAATTTTAAAATTACAAATAAAATTGACAAAATCGATATATTAATATAATGATTTTAAATTAAAATTTAATTAGTAACATCATTTGAGGATAAAAATTTACAAATAAATCACTTAAATAAGTATAATAAATAATACAAACAAACCTTTTCAAAAAATATATATACATATATACTACAAGTTTGAACGCACCAAAGCAAAAAAAAAAAAAAAAAAAAAACGATATAAGTTTAATTGGAGAGATTGCTTAAGCAACCACAATCATTTAGTTCCTGGATTCTATTTCAATAATTACTATCGTAATGGTTTTGTGTTCGTTCAACGAATTTAAAAATGAAATAAAAAATAACGAAATCGCCACCAATATTTTTTGGTTAGGTGAGATTGGTCACTTATTAAAACATATCATTTTAATGAAATCTTAAAATTTATTAAAATGTTAATTTTAGGGTCTACGTAACAGTCTGTGTTCGGAAGTCGGTTACGGGTGAGAAATGATTAGCACCCCCAACAATGCCCGTTTAAAACGATATCAATTAACTATGTGTTATTCATTGATTTTAATATAAACAATCTTATTTTCGGTGTTTAAAAAATAATTTCTTGATTTATTTATTTTTATTCATTGCATTTTTGGTTTTTCTTTTAATTTTATTTAATATTTATTATTCAAGTTTAATTCGAAAAAAATAAATTAAAACCCTTTTATTCAAATAATTCTTAAAATGTTCAAGTACGTTGGCAACATTAAAAGAACTTTTTCTCATCTAAAGATTTCTTACGCATTGCTTCTTAGAATACTTTAGAATCTCATCTTCGGAGGTTTGAATTTACTTTTCATAAAAATTATGTCATGCATGCAATGCAAATGCTAACATATTGATGCACACATTTTTATTTTTATTAGTTAGAAATATTATGAATTTTTATTAATTTTTTCATTTAAAAAAAATGAAGAAAAGAGAAATTTTTATTATATTAAAGATTTTTTATAAATATTCCAATACACTAGTAATATTTAAAAAATATCTTCTCACCTAAAGAGTTCTTAAAGCATCTCTACTCAGAATACTTTTAGAATCTCATTATTGGATAAATTTTTTTTTCTCATTTTTATTACTTATTCTTAATTTATTAATTAATTTTTATTATTTTATTAAAGAAAAAAATTTATTGTATTGAAAACTTTTTATAAATACTCCAATATACTGGTAGTATTTAAAAAAAATCTTTTTACCTAGATATTTCATAGATATCACTACTCGGAGTACTTTTAAATCTTATCGTCAGATAAAAAAAATTTTTTCTTATTTTTTTATTAATTTTATTTAATTATACTTATAAAAAACTTTTATTATAAAATTTATTATTTATTATTATTATAAAACAATAAAAATTTATTTTGGTAAATTTAAACATTTTTATATGCATAAATATTAATAATAAAATTTAAAACAAAAAAATAATATTAAAATTTTTTCAAAAAAAAAGTTTTTTTTACCTGAACCTAACCGGTCAATGATCTGATCAACGCAATTTTGGCCGGTTTAGTGGTTCGATCCGGTTGGTTTGGGTTCAGCGATTTGGCGTTGGTTTGGTCCGGTCTAGGCCTGCTCAACTGGACAGGTCGAGAGGCAAAATGGAGAACGGATCGTCGAATTGAGTGAGCAAATCCCGGGTTGGGTTGCGAATCGACGCGCGGATCTTATAGGGTCGAAACGACGTTATTTTGCTATTTTCCTAAACGATGTTGTTTTGAAGGCTATTTAAAGGCCAAATCAGTTTTTTTTTTCAGTCTTCTTCTTTTTCTCTCTTCCTCTTAGACACTCCCCATTTCTTTCTCTAAAACCCAAAATTCGACGATTGCTCCGCCGCCCTGACCGCCTTCTGTCGATCGTCGAAAAACTTTAAAATTTTTTAGAATCTTCTCTTCATCCCCTAAACACGAATCCAAACTTAGTTTCGTAAAAAAGGGCTTTGAATGGCATAAATCTGACCTAAAAGATTCGGTCAAAGTGACTTTTTTTATTTATTTATTCTTTTTTTTATAGACTGACACTATGATTTCCATTCAAGGAACTGTGGTTTTGCTTGTATTTTGGTGCTTATTTTTTTTGCAAGAAGCTTTTCTTTTTTTTTTTAAACCTGGCAGAGTTTTTTTTTATCTATTTTTTTGTTGTTTTTTTTTGCAAGGTCTATGGGCTTCTTTCCCCTCTTTCTCTTTTTGTAGGTGTCTTTGGGGCTCTATTTATAGAGGAAAAAGAGGATCAAAATCTCAAATTTTTTGAGATTTTGATCGCCTATGATTAGGATGGTCACCAGCTGTCAAAATAGTTGTCGATGATTGTCAGACGACTGTCGGTAACTATCAGACGACCGACAAAAAAGTTATAAAAAAAAAAGAAGATAAATATATATATATATATATATATAATGCTGTCTTCAATTACCATTTCCTATTTACTAACATGTTGGATTTCTTTCCATAAATTTGACTGTTTAAAGTTATGATCGTAGTTACCAAACGATTGACTATTTTGGAAATAAAAAAAACTCCAAACCTTGTTAAACAAAGAAACAAACAAACAAAAAAGCACGTTAGCTATAAAAATCAAAGTATGAAGAATATGTACGATCTGATTATATCATTTAATTTTATTAAGTCAAAAAGCACAAAAAGAAACATATCAATTACATAATAAATAAACAAAACATTTGCATTTTCTTTCTCTTTTATTTTTCTTAAGAAAAAGAATAATCTTCCAAACGTGCCGTAATTATTAAGAAATCTAAATCACCACTTTAGTTTTTAAACAACAAATAAAATAAATGCCCGCCTTTTGCATTGAGACCTAAATAATCTAAAGCTAACACATAATTATGAAATATTAAAGAGATTTATAGAAGTTGATATATATTACAATATTTATACATTTATATAATTCAATGCCAAAAAAATAATCATAAAACCTTAAGCAAGTTGATAGAAATTAGTACATAATGCAATATTAATTAGAAGTTAGAAATGAACTTGTTATTATTATTTTTTTTCCGCTTTTACATAAGCCTTTCAACTTTTTAAATAAATGACTTCCTACAAAAAGAATTTTTTTAATTAAATAAAGAAAAAGAAAGAGGAAGAGGAAGAAAAGGAGTTGTTACTGAACCAGTCCAACCCGTGTGGGCCATTACAGTCTTGTTGCAGACCAGGCCCAAGTATCCCTTGGACACTACTGGTTTGGGATGGCCTTTTCCTTTTCCGATTGGAGCAAACAATTAAATGGCTACCTGTTCCAGTCTCATTATCGTCGACCAAAAATTTTACGGATAAAATTTATATGAAATTTTATAGGTAAAATTTATAAAATTTTTTATTAAAAATAAATAAATAAAAATTTTAAAAAGATAAATTAATAAAATTTATTATGAAAATTAATAATATGTTAAAAAATATGATTAAAAATATTATTTATAATTCAAATTTAATAAATATTTATTTAAAAGTTAAAAATTTTATTAATATCTCTTTCCCATCGATATTGCTTTCAGTATTGTGTACTGTTACAACCTGATTTTTGTTTTTGTATGCGAATATGATAAAAGAAAATTTTTAATCTTTTAATAAAGGTTATCAAAACATAATAAATATTATCAAAATCCTATTCAAAAGTTATAAAATTTTTGTTTATATTATATCAACATCAAAATTAAATTGCTAATATTTATCGTTATTAGTGTAATATAAAAAAATCATTTATTAAATTTAATTTTTAAAAATAAAAATTATACATACTTAATGTACGTATCAAAAGCTAATATATATATATATATGTATATATATACACCAACAAAAATGATCATAAAATTTTTTATTTTGAATCACCTATTGATTCATATAATTATTTTTTTAAAAATAATATTTAATAAAATTAAAATTTAAATATCAACATTTACAATCTCATTAAATGAAGAATCGTAACATTTGTTTTTTAAGACCTAACTAAATTAAAATCTAACACTATATATACATTTATTTTTATTTGAATTATATCATTATATTTAAATAAATCAATTGATACACGTAACTCAATTGACCATTTCTTTTAAAAACCAATTTCACTTGGCTTACGATTTCATATAATCGTCCAAAACCTAATTTAAAAATGAATTTGACAAACAAAATAAAAGGTTTCTAAAGTTTTTTAGTCCAAAGTAGTGGTCTCCACAAAAGATGCATCAAAATTAAATCTCTTAAACTTTAAAATATCTTATTTAATGAATAAGATTAAGATACATCAACTTGAAAAATTAAATCTCCACAAAGATGCATCAACTTACACCTGGAAAAAAATGTATGAAACACATGCAAACAACAGTAGCTATTTTTTCCCTAGGAATACAGAAGCTAGAGTCCTCATCAGTTTTGGTGGGCATGTGTGTTTGATAATTGTTTTTTTTTTTTTTTTTGTTTTTAAAGCATCTAACTGTGCCGACCGACGTCCCAACTTAGTTCCAATAAGCGTTGAAAGCCTGTTCTCCTTTCTTTGTGCAGTTGACCAGATATAAATTATTTTTTAATCAGTCAATGATTTTGTGTGACTATTTTTTTTTATCTTTTATAAGCATTTGAAAAGTATATATTTTTTAATTTTAAAAGATTGAGTTTTTACTTTATTAGAATTGTATACATTTCATTCATTGATTTGGATTCAGTCTTTTTAATAAATTTTTTTAATTTTTTTGTAAAAACATTAGATAAGCTTTTTTTTCCTAAGTCAATTTTCTTTAATAATAAAAGTGAAACACACACTCAAAATGAGAGAAATTTTTCTTTTCAAAACAGTACAACACAAATGCTAAAACAGCATCAGCGTTACAACTCAATTGAAATTCAACCGTCAAATTTATCGGCTACCACCAAGACACTGCTAAGCAAAGATAAAACGTCTAAACAACCATCATCATCAAATAAAAATAAATTACTCAAACTTTTAAAACAATTAAAAGGAGAGGACATGCTGAATTCTCTCAAATATTTATATGATTAAATGGATATTATATTATATATTTTGTGAAAATTGAGAGATATCAATAAAATAGCATGTACAATTAATTTGTGACCGAGTCCTTATAGAGTAGTATGATGAGGATTGATGACTAGAAATAGTAGCTAGCCACAATGAATTTGGTATATATTATATTATATTTGAATTTAGTATATATTATATTATTATTACTAGCTAGAAATAATTCCCGTACAAATAGAAAATATCATAAAGTAAATTACCCACAGATAAGAACTGACTTTTACAGTGGGAAAATATTTAAAGCCATAAACCAGTAATCTTGATCACAAATTACCCGTTGTTGAATGATATTGTAGCATATCCTAAATGGGCGTGGTAGCTAAATTATTTGTGTGTATCTATGATTTTGAAGTTCATTTTTTTCTTTTATAGTTGGTTGAATGTTGAGATATGAAAGATCATATAAACTAAGAATTAGTATCGTATGATCCACAATTGAATAAACTTTTACATATATAAAAGAAACAAAAAACCCTTGTAATATATATATATATATATATATAGTTTTGAAATATAAAATTTAAAGGAATACAAAACGAAACTCATATTTGAATCGAAATTGAGATACGAAACAATTTTTTTTAATTAAATAGATTTATGTTTGAAAGGTTAAAAATAAATTCTTTCAAAATTGTCTATTTGTCCATATGATTCAGTATCAAAAGGACAATCTAATGTAATCGAACCCCTCCCCACGCTGTTGCTAAATGAAGTTTAATAGGGTTAACACAGGGAACTAACTGCCGGAGAGATCAATGGCCATCACTATTCTCTAATTTGGTAGCGTGCGTGGGTATGTTGCCTAGCGTAAATAGCAAGCACTTGGGGTACCCACTTCTATTTTTTATGTGCTGCTCAACTCACTCTTTATCATATCAATTAAGACGATTGAAATTACTGGAGAAAAGTGAGAAGTTTTTATAAGAAAAAAAATGGATAAATGATTAACTTATATATATATATATATATATATATATTAGTTAAAAAAGGGAGAGAAATTAAATGCAAACTTTACAATGTGAACATAGAAAAAGAGGAACCAAATAAAAGACGAAATAAATGAGTACTCTATACATCACCGATGAATAATTACTTAGGTTAAAGATACTTCGATGTGAAAATAACAAATATCTACAATGATTTGTAGCTTCAATTTGAAAATACGAGAGAATTTTAACAATGAAGCAGTTTATATTAAGAGTATATATCAATGGTTTAATTTTTTCACAATTTTTGTACAACTTGAATTATTGAAATAACTATCAATTACAAGTAAATGTAATAAGGATCATTTTAATTTTTAAAATTTTTAAAATTACAAATAAAATTGACAAATTCGATCTACTAATCTGATGATTTTAAATTAAAATTTAATTAGTAACATCATTTGAGGATAAAAATTTTACAAATAAATCATTTAAATAAGTATAATAAAGAGATAAATTTAATTATAAAAAATATACATTAAAATAAACAAAAAATATAGAGTATAAAATTAATTAAAATCTTATATTATATATTAATTAATCAAATCGGACACAAAAATTATCCTTTTAAAAATAGCATTGACATGGGTTATAAATCACTAGATTTGGCCTACATTTTGGTACTTAACTATAATTTTCTTTAATCATCACTTAAAACAAATTTTAAGGTATAAGAAACAAGAATCTAACTTTTTAACACAAAGGAGAAAGAAATCTAGCTTTTTGTTTGATGTAAGGTTTACTAAATGTCAACCTTTTATCACTTTTAAGTCTTTCCATCAAAATCATTAGTAATGTGAAACAAAAAGTTTGTAATAATTAAAGTCATTTTTTATTTTTTTTTGTCAAAATAAATTTAATCTCCAAGCTTCATATTTTTCCAAGTTTGGATGCTCTCTCAATGTCAACACTGTAGCATTAATGTGGGAAAAATATAGAACCAAACACCCTGATTCCACCTTCAGATATCTGACGATAGAAGGTGACCTTGTGTCCTGCAGGTACAAGGCCTTTGGCTGAGCAAAAGCTGGCCAGCCCTTGTACACTACTGGTTTCGGATGGCCTTTTTTCCCAAAGGAGAAAAAATCCAAGACCAATAACCATTTCAACAGGCGAGGTTTTTCGCGATTTCCAGGAAGTCTTAAACATTTCTGTTACAGGGTTGGTGGGGCGAATAATTTATTTGAATCGAATGGTTACAAGTGCACGGACTTTTCATGCAACTCAGCACAATTCAATTATTTATTCAATGATTTTTTTCCTTTTTTATTCAATAATTTTTCTTAATTATATCAAAAGTCACAGAACATGAATTAAATATATATGAGTCTCTAATTGACGCTAAAAAATATCACAACTTAAGGTTAATTAGAAATTATCGCATCACCAAATCATGTTTATTGAAAATCTAAGAAATTTTAACAAATTTTAAGATACGTGTTCTAAGTTAAATATAATTATGTCAATTCTTGTTATTCATAAAGTAAAGCTATACAAGAAAAATTTGTGTGTAGATAATTTTATCTTAATCATTTTTTCATATTATATTATTATTTATTTCCATAAAATGTTTTAAATTTTAATTTTAATTTAATCTCTTATGAATTTATATTTAATGCCCTATTGATATAATGAAGTCTTTGTCTCCAAAAGTTTCTCACCTACCTCTCACCCAATCGTTAATTAGTTGCTTTTTCCCTTGTAACCTAGATTCCACAGGCTCTTATGATCGGTTGTTTAATTCCTTAAGGCATGTATGTTTGATAAGTCCGTGTAGGCATGCATTATTTTCACTTGAGGTCTCAGTGTCACAAGGATTCGCTTTCAAATTACTATTAATCGTACGGCCAAAATCTATTCTACTGCTCGTCTTAATGGCCAAGTTGGATAGGGCAGTCAAACTAAGTAATGACATCAAATGAAAAACTTGTTTCAGTTTGGATATTAATTAACCAAAAGATTACAAGATTAGGAAAAGCTAATATAGCAAAGAACAAAGTTCTATGCAACCACAAACCAGACTGGCAAACCAGCAGCTAAAGGATAAAGAACAAAACAACTAAGAAGTTTCAACACCCCACCCTAAAAATCACATGATCATAAGCCTGCACCACCATACACCGAAAGACCTTTGATTAACATAGAACTACAATATAACTCTCGGCAAGATAAACTTGTAATAATCTGTAAACCAAGAATCATTTGCTTGACCAACTCAATGGGAAGAAAACGTGCATCTTTTACAAGCCAATTCAAAAACCAAAACTTTCCAATTTAAATACAGCATCTCAGGTCTTTTGAAAGACAAAAAGCATGCCCCGTCAAATATCCAACAAGCTCTTTTTTAGTCAGACTCAAGAACTCCAAGTTCTTCAAAGCAGATAATACTAGAGCATAGGGCATTAACAGATAATACAAAGCTACTGCAATTATTAATCAAGAACTTTAAACTTTATCTTTCTCCCAAACCCTTTGTCAGTTTTGAGGCAATTTTTATGGAATGGATATGAGCCATTCAAGCATAAAACACTTCAATCTCAAAGATCGAAAGAAAGTGAAACCCAATCTGAAGTAATTAAACTCCTTCCCTATATTAAAGAAATTAGTAAATTTTTCCTCAAAGCATAACTTATTTATTTATTTAGTTGTAGCATATTTCAGCTAATAAACAGGCATTACAGAAGTGAAGATCAAGGTACGTATTACAGATTAAAACAGGCAATACAGAGGTGAAGGCGGAGGCCATGACAGTGACATAGATAGTTAGATACTTGCTATTACACACTCTTTAAGTACAACATAGTTATCTAGTTGCATATTTATTCTGGAAATTGCATGCCTGGACTACAGATTCGGCCTCTCTTCCTTTCGACCTCTACTTTACATAGCGTCAGCTTCACCAGCATCATCATTGGGTGCAGCAACAGCTGCAGCAGCCCCAGCTGCTTCATCAGTTGCAGCAGCCCCATTAGCTTCAACAGTTGTAGCTAAGGCCATATCACTCCCGGATGGCTCGACTGCAGCTTTCTCAACCTCAATAGCGTAAGAACGTGAACGAGGAAATAAACTTACCAAACAACATGATTCCATCTTCAGATAAGTGGTCATAAATAGTCACCACGTCACCAACGCTTAGATCATGAAAATTAACAAAACGTAGCCATTCCTTTTGCAAAGCTTTTTGAAGCCTGTTTTGCGGATGGAGCAAGCAAACGTCCACACTCGCCCACTATCTCATCCTTAACTGGAAACTCCATGGGACGAGATCTGCTACTTGGGAAGAAGGGAAGACTCTCCGTGAGGAGAGCCAATCTTTTGCTGATATCAGTTGGAGCCAGAGGCTTGGAGAAGATGTTTCTCCTCATATCTTCTGTGAATTTGATAAGATCTAGTTTTCTGGGTCTAGGGTTCCCTCTGTCTATGCTTTTTCTTTTGTGAGAGTGTTTAAAACGCGGACTAATAGGCTGTTAGACGGATGCGAGACATATAAGCTAATATTCGGAATTTTTTGTCCATTAAAAAAATACTTATAAGTAGACTAAAAAATTCACCTGACTACCAAATCGCATCCAAACCCTAGCTATTAATATTTTTTATATAATTATTTAAGACATGCGCATGTGTCATTCTTTAGCGAATGATAAATATTAATGTAATTTTAGTGTTTTTAAACCCTAAAACCAATTTAATTTATTTAATATAAATAATGTAAAATTTATGCATATATATATATATATATATATATATATATATACATAAATAAGAAATTTTCAGAAGTTTCGAAGGGAGATGACGATGCTTTCTGGTCAAATATTAGCGGCCAATGATAACATGTTCGCTATGAAATTTTGGCTAATTTCAAAAAGATTTTCCCACTCCTCAGCGTATAAGATATTTTCAGAATTAAGGATGTTCCTAACATTGGCATTAACGAATCCAGAGAAAATTTTTAATGAAGTTAACTAAGTTAAGATAAGATGAACACTAGATGAAAGAGTCAACTTTGCTGTGTTGGTATCATTGAAAAATTAAACATCTCAAAAAAAAAAAAAAAAAGATAGACATTTTCTTTTTTTTATTATGTAACTTCGGGGGATTGCAGCTTCTAGAATGCAACCATCGTTCTGAGAAGCAAGTAAATGAAATGCCTTATGCAGCCAACACAACTAATGAGTCTCATGATCAAGATACCCTACATAAATTTGTGGTCAACAACCATGTAGAAGAAGGTCCCTTGGATAACGAAGCATATTATTTTGAAATATGTGTGTTTCATTTTAACTCAATAGCGCCATGGGGTAAATGGGCTGCTGCACACAACGCAATTTCACAAATACTATGCAACCAAGAAATAACAATTTATTTCTTGTTATAAATGCATTGTTTCTCTGATCATTAATCAACGAATTTATAAACAAACTTATTTTTCTCATCATTAATTAGATAGTTTCTCTATTTTTTTTTTTTTTACTTTTGTCCTAGAGAATTACAGCTACACCAAATTTTATTATGATAAGAGAAAATATTTTATTTTAAATGTTAAGCAGTACTTAATTAAGGTGATATTTAAAAAAAATTACAATAAATATATTGTTTGTTCTTAAATTTTAATAAAATTAGTGTATTAAATGCAATTTTAAAAAATAATATTATAACTATCTTTAATAAGTTCTTATAAAGTAGAACGATGAGGATTGATAGCCACGATGAATTTAGTATATCCATCTTGTTAAATTTAACTGAATTTTGATTCCTTCTAAAATAAATGACGTTCAAACCGTTGGCGTCTCTCTTTGTTCCCTGTCCCATCACTTTGGTGTTTCACGTGGCAAGTCCCTTTTCCTAATCTGTACCTTGATTTTTTTGTCGATTTATAACTGAGGGTAATGTACTGCCTATGGATGCATTCTCTGGTCCGCCGTTTCCTTCGACTCTCCAGTTTGGTACATTTCATTTCTGGGCCTACCCCTATCCTCTTGTCCCACCTCACTTTGTAGCCCATTTTCCCACGTCACCGTACTTTTCTGCTTCTATTGTGTCCACACTGTCCTTGCACACGTTTAGCGGCTCCATTAAGGCTATTGTTATTTTCGGTGCCCACGCAGCGTATCCAATTTGGCCATATTAAGACGTTTTGAAACACTTCGTCATTTCATGCCATCACTTATGACTGTGCAAGAAATGACATCATGAAATGACATGTCCTAGCCAATTTGGCCATATTAAGACCAACAGTATAATAGATTTTGTTATGATTAATAATAATTCGAAAGCGAAGCCTTGTTTTCATCGTTTACCTAATTAATATATCTTTATAAAAAAATATATACAAATTCATTAAAAAGACGAAATCCAAACTAATCAATGAATGAAATATATTCATGCATTTCTATTAAAGTAAATACTCAATCTTTTAAAATTAAAAAAAATATATATTCTATCAAATGCTTATAACAAAAGATATAATAAATACAGTCGCACAACAGGATAACAAACTGAATTAAAAAAAAAAAAATGTATATCTGGCTAGTCATGCCGACAAAGAATGGAGAAAACGCTTTTGAATTAAAATTTTATACCATTAAGTATAGGAAAGTAGGTGAGATACCTTAGGATATTGGAGACAAAGATTTTTAATGGTAGCTTTGTTTTTCAGGCTGTTAATTTATTGGTCTTCTTGTTTTGGTTGATTTTAGACTTTGATGAATAACAAAAATAGTCATAATTATATTTGACTTAGAATACTAATCTTAAATTTTATTTAAATTCTTTGGATTTTTAATATGTATGATTTAGTGATGTGATAATTCCTGATCAATCTTAAGTTTATGATAATTTTTAACGCAAATTAGAGACTCATATGATAAAAGGATGAAATTTGGTAAACCTCATTTCAAACAAATCAATGGTGAAAAAAACAAAAAGAATAGGATAATTTTGGGAGGACCTGGCCAAATGTCAAACATGTTTCACAGGGTCAAGCAGCTTAGTGGTTTGGTTTCGAATGGTGCAATATCATATATATATATATATATATATGTATATATATTTTACAAAGCCCGGCTTAGATAGAGTAAGAGATTATAAGTATAAGATTTAAATTTAAATTCTATTACTTATGTTTGAGATATAAAATTACGATAGAATAAAATAAAATAATATTATAAATATGATTATATTAAATAATGTAATTTTATTTTATATTTATTGTATGAAAAGATTATAACGAGATAATTTATTTATTGATTAAAATTTATATAATTTAAATTATTGAAGTAATTTTTAAGGATATTTTAGAACATATAAATTCAATCACATGTATTAAAAATAATTCTTTTCACTTTGAAAAGATTAAATTATTTTATACCAAAAAAATAATAATTTTACTTGTAATTATATCTTTTTCAATTAAATACAAACTAAAGATAATATAAAATAATTATTATTCTATCATATCCATAATTTTATGCATCTGACTATTAAATATCATTTTTAAGGATAACAGTATCAACCAACTTAATTAAAACCTTAATTCAAATAGCAAATTTTATGATAATTATTTTTGTCAGTACATATGGAGGAAGAAACTTTACGTTCAGCTTATTGGAGTTCATGTTTCTTTTTGAATGATTAGATAGAGACCTTTTTTCATCTAAATTTAATACAAACTCATGCAGCCTTTGGCTTTGGCTTTATTCGCTTTGCTTTCGAATACAAGAAGACTCCTGCAAGAGCCACTGCAGTGCCTGCGGTCCAAAACAGTCACAGTTAAATATAAATAGAACACAAGTGCAATTTTATGACAAATTGATTAGTACATGTAAAAGCTGATGATCAAGGAAGATTTGTCAATTTGCCATGTTTTAACAATTGGTTGATGCACAATTTTTCCAAGGAAATTAATGGGTGAAACAGGCGTTTGAAAGAAGATAACTGAAGAGACGATGACCATAAATCTCTTAACACAATTTTTTACAGAGTGTGTAACTGGGGATACCATCTGCAGTATCATGTAAGAGACCTGCAAAACAGAAAACATAGCATTTCAACTTCGATTAGAGGCCTAGAAATTAGGCATTCCCTACTGCTATAGTTACTATGATTACTCAGGAACTGCATAATTTTAGGATAAAGAAGCAAATTACAATAGATACAAACAGGCTCACCTGCTGATAACTGTGGAAAGAGAATCCTGTCATAGAAGATCTTATGCCTAGTCCCTAATATTCAAACCTTGGTTTGAATTGATTTAAGAGAAAAAAAAAATAAAAAGCTTCATTTTTATGACATAACAAGCTCTAATTGTTGCTTTAATACAACATCAGCGTTTGCTTTCTATATGTGCTATAGCTACTTACAGCAGATTGTAGATATGAAGGAGTGAACTTGACACCTTCCATTAAAATGGCAGGAGGAACCAATAGGATAAATGAAATTATGGTTATTGCAGAGAAGAGATTGATATTGTCCAAAGTGTCCTGTTCAGAAAAGTGAGGATTAGAGCCCAGAAGACATAATCAATCAGATAAATTAGAAATCACTTTGTAAAATCAAGAGCATAATTGTCATACTTCTGTCATAAAACAATAGTGACTCAATGACATTTAAAATGTAAAACCATTGTATATTTATGCTTGAATTATATGTTTTTACCTCTTTTCTAACCATGAACTTTTTACTGAGCACATTACGCCATTGGTTAGTCACATTGGAAGCCATTGCGCTACAGAAACCAATCCTATTTCAGAACAACAAGACTTAGTCAAGTTTAAGAAACAAGTTTATCCGAACATGGACCATGTTTCTGTAAAGGGATAGTGTATCAGACTTTTAAATGAGTTGATGAGACAAGGGTTCTTACCAATTAAAAGATGCCTCAGTGAATGAGGCTAATGCCACTCCACCTACAACTGGTACGAGGGAGGACACTATCCAGAAAGGAGGCCACCATGAAAATGAAATAATTGTGGAAAACTGAGTGGAAGGACTGAAACAAAACCCTTTGTCAACCTCATTTCTATAACTTTGCACAGTTGCTCAACTGGGGTCTTGATTAAAGCACATTAATCAAAGAATTTTGTTTCACAAGTCAATCTCCTCATTTGTGTGAAAGCTTATGATGGAGGGAGAACAGAATTGAATGCTCAAGCATTCAGAATAAATATTCTAATTTCAAGCAGTATTTATACCAGTACTTTTACCTCTCCAAGAAATAGAACTGAGAATAAGACTGTGAAGAAGGGCTTCATTGATTTAATTGTGTGCGTGAATGAGACGTTAACTTTCCCAAGACTAACATTAGTCAAAAGGTTGCCAAGAGTGTGAGCAGCAGCCAATGGAATGATTGTTGCAACCTGAAAACTGCTTTGTAAAATACTGATTGTAGAACAGAAATATAGATATGTGATGAAAATTACAGAAGTACCTGTGAACGAGTAAGCTTTGGTCGATGGTACAGATTAGACGCCCATATTGCAAGTATTATCAAAGTCCCACAGCCAAATTGGAAGGCTGTAACTGTTGCTGGAAATGTATGGACCTTAAGAACCTTCAGCAGAAAAATAATGTAATTGAATTATACTTAAAATATATCAGCCTTAATGTGAATGGCATATTGAAAACTAACAATAGCAATCTGAGAAAATTTATCACCGAACTCAAGATTTACTCAATGCTTTGAATTGCATTTCTCTAAGACACTGCTGACTTAATTGTAAGGGAATATATTTAAGGGATGACCCTTGAACTATAGTGAAAATAAGAAATTGTGATTTAAAAATAAGATATCAATCCTGCTTGTTGAAAATGTTGAAGTAGATGTTCAGAAAATACCAAAATGCAAACATGGCTCCAAGCTGCAAGGTCCTAGCCAAACCACTGGAGTCCTTTGTGTCATCTATGTTTTCAGGAACTGATGTTGCTCTGACCTTAAAACTATCACATGTTTTATCTGAAATGAGGAATGACTGAAAGATTAGAGCATTGGAGCCTGAACAAGAAGACAGATAAGAAGGTTCTTGATATGAATGTCCATGTCTGGAACTGAGATCTAACGGCTTTAAAGAAGATAGGTTTGATACCCAACTTTATCTGGGGTTGTGGCTTTTAGTTGGAGGTTTGAACAATGGAGTTAAGGAGAAAAAACGGGTGCAATGCTATGCATTTTGAATGTTGCAAAAGGAAGGCAAGGTCATAGAGGTTGGGGTTTTAAATCTGCATGAATACAAAAATGTGGGGCATGAAAGGACATGGCATTTACTTTTGCACTTGGCAGTTAGCTTCATCAGTCTTGTGGTTCACATTCTTTAAGTCTGAACTGTTAAGTCAGTAACAAAAGTGGTGTTTCAGATGAATAAAACATTGGACACAAAGGTCAAAAGACTGAGGTAATAGTGATGAACAGTTTTATTTTCAAGCTGAAACTTGAAAATCATACATTCTATAATCTTTACCGCAAATTCAAGTAAAGGTGCATGTTTAATGCTTGATTATCCATACTAATATATGAAGTCAACAGTTCAGTTTCCAACGTGTTGATTTCTTGTTATGGGTAATGTCAAACTATGGACAAAAACCGAACAGATCACTTAGTCCAAAGTTCTGCAAACTTCATGTGGTGGTGATTAGCTAGACCTGGAAATGCATGGATAGCATGAATTCACTAGTATGTGTACTAAAGATGCCAAGACTGAAGTGACAATCAGGGCTTCTTTTCAAAAGGGAAATCTAAACCATTGACCTCATATTTTGCCAACTAGACAATCCCCTAAAATCCATTTCCAGGATATTTTTCAGCCACTTAAGGAATCCAATCGAAAGATTCCATGGTAGATATGAAGTGTAACAGTACATTTTGAGTTAGACAAGCAGAAACCATAAAATGGGACTAAACATGCTCAAAAGAAGAAAAGAAAAGATCCATAAAATGAGATGATTTTGAGACTCTGAAACATTGCAGCTACAGATGCAGAATCTGAAAATACAACAGCCCAAATAGATTCAGAAATCAAACTAGAACTCTAACTCAACCTTAACAATTATCAAATCATATTTCATAACTCAAGCTTTGAAACTGAAATTTCATCAGAATGATAAAAAATATTACAATGCACTGTCACAAAAGAAAAACATCTTCTTACCTAGCTGACGCAGCCCTCTGTTCATGGAAATCAAATGCATAAACATGTCCAGTAGGAGCCACAGCCCTTGCAAGTGAGGTTGTTAAAGATCCACTTCCGGTCCCTGATTCAAGAACCAAACAACCAGGAACTATTTCCAAGTACATAATCACAAAGCTAATATCTGCAATATAGAGAATCTGAGTCCTGTGACTTAGAACCAAAGTCCATAACTCCGGCGTTGGAGCCAATAGGTAAACAAATCCACCCTTGTTGCTAAACACTTTGGAACCAAATGGCTTCCCAATCCAATCCGAATGTTTAAACACACCAAAACGATTTTGAAGAACCGAATTCTCACACACGTTAACAGCCTTCATAGTATCACGCCTCTCATAGACAATAACCAAGTCTCTATCTCTAATGCACCGGTTAAATGACATCTTCTTTGAGGGATCCAAAAGCAACATCCTCAAAATACCAAATTTTATTCAGAACCAAAAAAAGCAATTACCTGTCTGTCACAAGTCAGAAAATATGTTCAATGTAAGCTACTATTTATTATGTTATCAGAAAATTGCAAAAAGCTTCAATATATGTTTCAGAAATTTCTCTCTTTTTCTTCTTCCATGAATTACTGAGAAAATATTGGTCTGTTAAGTAATCAAAGTACCAAAATTTACTCCCCAAAAGAAAAAGTAAATTCAACTATTACCGCATACCCAAAGTTCTATTAAGAATAAACTATAATATAAAACACCAGAAAGACCCAAATTCATGAAAATACATATACATTCAAAGCATGTATAGGAAAAGAAAATCCTATCAATTATTTCACGAATAGTTAAGGTAAAATGTTGACAAAAAAGACTTACCCAAGATTTAATTTTGATTAGATAGCAAAATTTTTTGGAGAGAAAAGCTGTAGAAGGAAGTTTTCAGCTTTGCCAATAAAGCTGAAGAAGGAAGGAAAAGAGCATGAAAGCAGCAAAAACCCGGGGCTTTTTCAATTCCGCGCGTTTAGCCAAGCAAGGTTTTCGAGATGGTTATTGGACTTCGTGTGGTTTACATGGGCTGCTATTTGTTGGCCGAACTATGATCGAGAGGCTCCATCATTTAATGCTCAATCGTTGTGCCCCAACTAGATATGGACCCTGCTTTAAGTTTCTAGGATCAGAAGCTTCATCACCCATCAAGGCCAACTAGATTAAATTTAAGCTGTAGGTGATAGGATAGATATCGAAAGAGTTATGGAAGTTTGCATAGAGGTCCACATCAAAACATTTCCCATCTCAGAAAAAATATTGTTTCTGCAATTGGAAGATGGTGAAGTTTCATCACTTGAGGATGAGGTGAGCCTAAGCCTTAGGATTTCTCATGCTCTTTTGGCCCTTCACTTGGATATTTGTGGATAACGGCCCTTTTCTCAGTTTCTCTCTTCCCCTTTCATTTTGTTCTTATTATGCTTTTCCTTATTAAAAAAAAATCTAAATATCTAACACATATGTCAAACAGCCCCGCACTTTTTGCACTCACCTCTCTCTCCTTTTGTCAAAATGTGCCAAAAACATCAATTCCCTTGTTTGCATTGCCAGCCTCATGACTACAATGGAATGGGAAAACACCAGATTAGTGTCTTGGGATACTTGAAATCTTTTGCTTTGTATTAGCATTGTTTGTGACCATTTAAGAGGGTTTTTGAAATCATTGTGAAAAACATAAAAAACTTAATGTTTTTAATGCTTTGGGGCGATTTGTTTTGTAGGTTCAACATATGATAGAGAGATGCCTTGTGTTTCACATGAGCAGAGATGACTGTGTCAAAGCACTTGCTTAGCATGCCAAGATTGAACCAACCATCACCCTAACAGGTAAAAAGTTCTCTTTACTCTTTTCAGCGCCTGCATGTATATGTGTTATTAGTGTTTTGACATGCTTAAGCTGGTGCTTTTGCAGTTTGGAAAGAGTTGCCTAAAGAGAAGAAGGCCTTCTTTCAAGCCTATTTCCAGGCTATATCTCCAAGGCAGTTCAGCTGTAACTGTAAGGGCAACAAAACTTTGCATGCTGATGATCAGTTTGGGAAAACCAAAGTGATTTTGAAAAGTTCAAAAACTAATGGATTCTTCAAGATATTATACCCTTCTTATAAAGGAAATGAATTCCCAATTAAGTTTTCCTTTTTTAATTTGGCTTAAACTTAAGTGAGGCTGTTTCTCTTATTGATGTATTTTTATATCCTATTCAGATATTTCCACTCAAAGGATGGCTACTTTCAGAAGAAGAAAGCATTGTCATTGATTCAAAGAGCAACAAGATCATCAAAAGCCCCATGAATGAACTTCTTCTAGTTATAAATTTAATAAAGTGATCAGAAACTTCAGAGACATCTGCTGCAGCCTTCAGAATGCAAAATATGAGTATAATTTACTGGTTTCTTTCTGCTTTAGACCCTGATAAAGATTGTAAGCCCTTGCTATTTCAAAACACTTAATTTCCTCCTTAATGAATTTCGACTTAGATTCATCCCATCGCCTTTATGATCAGGCAGATCGGGAAGATGTAGCAGAAGACTTATGTTGTAGTTCAAGGCTAGCTTATTGTGGCGATCGAGTATTGTGTAAAGAGTTCCATACATGAGTGAATTGGTTACACTAAAAGCCATAACTTCAAGCATAGTTCTTAAAAAAAAAGTGGCATGAAACTACTGTATTGTTGTAATACGAATCAGTGTCGTATCATGTTTTACTGAAATTAAGCAATATCTGCCAGCTTTAGCACCAAAGAAAGACCAAGAGCAGATTCTTTTACTTCTATTGAAAACCTGCTCTTGAATGGTAGGCTACTACTGCAAACAAAGTACTGAAATTATTGCTCGATAAACTTCAATATGCTTTCATCTCTGGTTTTTCCTAGGCAACCAAACGTAATGGTAGCATAAAAGTTGGAAATTCTGGCATGAAAACATTATCATCACATAAATTCAGCAAAGCCTGGAATCCAAGTAAACTGCATTGGCCTCAGCAGTCAGGATTATACCACCGCTTTGAGATGTATTGGCAACCTCAGCAAGGAATGTAAAAAGCAGGAAGTGGATGAAAAAACATGGACCATTCTTGGCAACGGGATAAGGATTTCAGGCTACAGCAAAAGCATTAGCATGGGAAGAACACTAAAGCCCTAGAAATATACATGTCCTGTGTCCACCTCTATCATTGCAATACAATAAAAGGGTGAGAAAACAAAAGCCACACATCAAAATGATCAAGAGAAAACTATCAGTCAATACACAAAGTTAAAGTGTTTATTTGGCGACGTAGCAAAAAAGGCTACCACCATGAACCAAGTCAAATAGTTACATGGGCTGCCCTGCCCTGTAAGGCTGTAACCAAACATCAACTTTGGGGCCAGCAAAATCTTCCTCATTAGCTCACGTGTTCAAAGCACATAAAATTGTAAGCAAATGCCGCCACGTCATCACATCATATGGATCCAAATTTATATCTCGCGGTTCCACAATAAGGAATTAAAATGCTTAAAATCAATAAAATACAAAAAAAAAAAGATCAAATAATTAAATTATCCATTTCCTCATATCCAAGGTAACCAAAAGGCCTCTGTTTCTCATTTCTTCCCCTGGATATCATTATATATTCTGTAAGTAATCTATCTTTTCACTAGTTGGAATCTGTCATAAAGCTTTTTCTTCTATGGATTTATATTTGTATCATGTTGTTGGTATTAATATCATTCAAAATTTTGAATCTTCAGGATTACTTTATTTTTCATGGATTGCTTATTAATTTCAAATCCCCTTTTCGGTTTTTGATGTAATTAATGAATATTTAGTACTGCAATCAGATAAAAAAATGAAATTTGTGTATGGAAATCTGAATTTGAAGATATCAAATATGAACCAAGCAGTTGATTAATAGTTAATAAAAAAAAGATAGTTTTTTTAAAAACAAAGAAAAAGGGTGTCAAGAATTATAATGGGTAATTTGCTTTTAGCAGGATGCAGCTGTCGGTGACTGCAGATGCAACGACCTTGAGTTACTGGTTCAATTGGAGAGTGTTGCTTTGTTCAATTATTGTTTTGACTCCAATTGTTATGGCATTGTTTTTAATATGGAAATATGAAGGATTGAAACAAGTGAAATGTGATGGAAGAGAAGGCAGGAAGATTTAGGTTGTGATGAGTTATAAGATGATGATGTTTGGAGGCCTTGTCTTCAAAAAATCCATCCTCATTGGCTGTTGGGTTATCGAGTTGTTGCGTTTTGTTTGGCTTTGGCAACAGTTAAAATCAAAGTTGTTGTTAATGATGGTTGCATTTATTACTATTATACTCGGTAAGCAATCTTCCCCATCCGAACTTGCCTTGGACTAAGCTACTAATTCTTATTTAAACTGCTTCCATCTTTATATTTGAATCATGGCATTTTAAGTAAATGCAATGACTGTCGTTTTTTAAATTGATCGTGAGCTTATTTTTTTGTACAAGGAAAGTTTATTATTTTTCCAAAGAGCTGCAAAAGCTGCTAAATATCAACCAAACTACCAAAGGCTGTATGAGAGTATAGAGTCACCTAATCTCCAAACGGTACAAAATTGACTTTGAACTTAAAACCAATGTATCTTGTTCATCTATCTGATCTTCCGAAACTGAAATCATAGCGTATTTTGCCTTGTATGTCAAGCTTCCTAATTATTTCTGACAGGTATTTTCCAAAACATTCTAACTTTAAGTTATGATGTCTTTTGGTGCTGTACAGGCGGACTTTTACTTTGGTTACCATTTATTTTGGGGAATCTCTTCTAATTATATTCTTCCCATTCTTTGTTGCAATGTTTCTGCTTCTGCAAAAAACTGTCAGTATCCAGATAACTGTATGCAGTATGATTTCAACCTCATTTTTGCAAGCATTGCTCTCTATTTACGGGTGTTACCAGCATCAAAAAATGAGCAGCTGTGATTTTGATGTGGAGAATGTTAGGATAGATTCAGAGCAAGGATACTACATGCCTTTAACTAACAGAAATGGTACAAATGTTCGTAGATAAGCCTTAAATCCCCAGGAAAGATGCAATGTTTCACAAACTGCAGGCATTTCTAGTTATCTCTTCCAAGTTATATTCCAGGTAAATTCTCTTTTGCCACTCAAGTCAACAAAATAATGGTTCTAAACCTTCTAGTGACTGTACTAGTATTTTTACTCTAAAATCATTTTTGTAGCACTGCGTTGGATGCTAAAAGATTTTAAGACTGTTGTGGAAATCCTTTGAGCTTTTCAGGTAGCTTCTACCTTATTCCTCAAAACTTATATGTTAAACCTCATTTTGATTTGTCATATGGAGATGAATGCTGGAGCAGTTATGCTTACTGACTTCATTTATTGGTCCGTTATTTATCCATTTCTTTCCATCAAATATTTTAAATTTAATTTTGCGAGTTCTCTATCCCTTTGCATATCTGGTTATTGCTTTTGAATTCCTGCTTGTGTGTGAACATGTTCAGTGTACTAGGAATTCATTCACATCCAAATGTTAGAAACAATCATGACATCATGTAGTTCAAGTTTATAGAATCATAGCCAAACTTGCCGCATGTCTGAAGCAGTTTAGAGGACGATTTGCCATTTCTCTATATCTTCCCATCTCCATTTGAAGATCCATTCCTTCTGTTTTTCTAATGATACTTTCTGTCAAAACTGTTGGTTGATGTTTCTACTTGAACTTGTTTTGGATTTATTTCCATTTCTCATTCCTTTATGTGTTATATTATTGTTTCTGGTCTCCATATTTTAGATGACTGTTAACATGCATACGCTCAATGTCATCCTACATCTCGGTGATACAGCCCTGAATTGCTTGGTAAATATATGTTTTTTTTCATCTTGTTTTATGGATACAGCTTCTCTTTTCATCATAATCACCTTGAACTGCATATATCTATCAACCACCTTTCAGCGGCTCCCTTGGTTTCGAATTTCTTACTTCATCTTATGGACCGGCACATATGTCATTTCTAGTGGCTCATTCATGCTAGTGTCTCAGTTTGGTAATATCGATTTTTACCTTTTTCATTCCAAAATCTGGATATAATACACAAGACATAATTACTCAAGAAGTAGTGATAATTCTCTGTTGCAGGTGGCAATACCCATTTCTTGATTTGTCATCACCTAATGTTCCATTATGGTACATCTTTTCCTACTGAAAGCTCAAATGCTGTCTAATATACTTCCATGGGCCCTTTTTTTTATTTTTCCTTTTTCAGCTTTTTCTCACACTTTGCTTTTCTCATCCATTTCTATTTTGTATGCAGTTGCAGGTACCTTTTTTTGGCATTCATGCATCTATCATGCTACGACTTGTTTGCTTTTATAGTCAATGCCAAGCATTACCTGTTGTCAAAATGGTTCCCTTAATCATACCGGTGTTTAAGTTAAAGAATGTCAGCTTTGTATTTGTCAAATTGCCGAAGTTGCTTGTAAGCCGATGTATTTACCTAGCATTACTGCCTTCAATGTTTGATCTGAAAATTTTATATAGTAACAATGGAAGTCTACTTCAGGGCATGTAAGGCAGAAGGCACCAAGCATAATTGAGAATAAAGAGAGATCGGGTTTGGGTTATAAACCTACAACCGCTGATAGAAGAAGCATGATGTAAGAGAAAAAAGAAAAAAGAATGGCATGCCTTAAAGGGCATGAATTAGTTGATGGAAGAATGGTGTTCCCCTATCTGTACGAGACATTCTACTCTAACAGATATGTACATCCTAGATCGTCAGAGATTGAAAAGGGTGAGTCAACAATGAGATTAGAAGAAGCTTTGTCTCAAGTTTATATTAGGGCAGATGAGAAAGATGTGCATGATGAAGAGATTTTTTTTTTCCTTTCTTAGGTTAGGAAATCCAAGAATGATGCACTGTTTTCATTATCCTTGAACCGTTAAAACTTAAGACTTCCAATTGTTTCTGCCCAAGAGTATGTGAAGGTTAAATGTATGGGCTTACTTTCATTATCCTAATAAAAGGATGAATGCGATGCATTCCACATATATCATGTTCTCAATTTTTTCTTTCTCATTACTATTCTCCTTGCCTTTGCAAAGATCAGTATATATATTTCTTTGTGATTATACCCATTTTTAGATCTTTTAATAATGAACATTATGGATGATCAAGGTAATAACGCTAGGTTTAACTTTGAAAATTCGATTCACATTAGCAAGCTAGACAACAATATTAATTCAGAAGACTATGATTTATCTCATGATCTATTAAAATGGATGACGTAAGAGGAGAAAATTATAAAACCCTATTAGGAATCCGTCAACTTGTTGAACTTGGAGATATTGAGAACAAGAAAGAAGTCAGGATCGATACTTCACTATCATTGATTGAAAAATAAAAACTAGTGAATTTGTTGCAAGAATATGTCGATGTATTTGTATGATCCTATCAGGATATACTCGGACTTAGTACAAATATGGTTGAGCATAGATTGCCTTTAAAACCAAAGTGTCAATCGGTATAGCAAAAGTTAAAACACATAAAACCAAAAATGTTATTAAAGATAAAATAAGTAAAAAATTAATTTGATGCAGGTTTTTTAGAAGTAGCCAAGTATCCTGAATGAGTAACCAATATAGTCTCAGTTCTTATGAGAGATGAAAAAGTTAAAATGTGTGTAGACTACTGAGATTTAAATAAGACTAGCCCAAAGGAAAATTTTTCATTGTCACATATTGATACCTTTATGGATAACACTGCTAAGCACTCCACCTTTTCATTCATGGATGGATTTTTAGGCTATAACCAAATCAAAATGGCTTGAGAAGATATGGAGAAAACTACTTTCGTAACTATGTGAGGGATATTTTGCTATAAAGTCATGCCTTTTAGGTTAAAGAATGCTAGCACCACATATCAAAGGGCGATGGTCATTTTTTTCATGATATGATACATAAGGATGTAGATATGTATGTTGATGATATGATAGCTAAGTCTCAAGAAGGTGAAGATCATGTTGCTAATCTCATAAAGCTATTTGAAAGTTTGTGAAGATACTAGCTCAAGTTGAATCCAGCCAAATGCACCTTTGGTGTTAAATCTAGAAAATTGCTAGGGTTTATAGTTACTGAAAGAGTTATAGAAGTAGACCCTGATAAGATTTGAGCCATTCAAGAGTTGTTAATGCCATTTACGCAAAAGAAAGTGAGAGGCTTTTTAGGGTGATTGAATTATACTTCTCGTTTTATATCCAACTCACCTCAAAATACAATCCGACTTTAGGTTGCTTCATAAAAATAATCATGATGAATGGGATAAAGAATCCCAAACTAGCTTTAAAAGGATTAAAGAGTACTTGACAAGCCCACCAGTATTGGCACCATCAGTTGTGGAAAGGCCATTAATTTTATATCTAACGGTGCAAGAAGAATTGATGGGATGTGTATTAGGACAAAAAGATAAAACTGGTAAGAAAGAGTATATTATATATTGTTTAAGTAAAAAATTTATGGAGTATAAGGCCAAGTACCCCTAAATAGTAAAAATATGATGTGCCCTAGCTTAGACTACTCGTAAACTTAGGCAGTATATGCTCTATCATATAACTTGACTGATATCAAAATTGGATCCCCTCAAGTATATTTTTGAAAAATCATCTCTATTAGGTAAGATAGAGAGATAGCAGGTCATGCTCTTAGAATATGATATTGTGTATATGATGCAAAAATCCATAAAAGAAAGTACGATAGCTACTTTTCTTGCTGACTGAACTACAAAAGATTACGAACCTATAAGTTCAAGTTTTTAGTTAAAGACTTAATGACGATCTTATAAGATGAAGACAAAGAGCCTGTAAGAAAAGTATGAAAGATGTTTTTCGATGGAGCATCCAATATAATGGGACATGGCATTGAGGTAGTGCTAATATCTCCAAAAAGAAATTATTATCCGTGTACTATAAGGTTAGACTTCAATGTACAAACAATGTTGCTAAATATAAAGCATGTGCCATGGTTTTATAGATGGCCATTGAAAAGAAGATTGAGACACTAGAAGTATATAAGCATTCGGCCTTGGTAATTTATCAACTAAAAAGCGAATGAGAGACCAAGGACCCAAAATTAGTATTATACCAAAGACATATAACTAGCTTGATAAAATAGTTCAAAGAGATCCAATTTCAGCATGTTCCTTGAAAAAAAAATTAGATTGCAGATGCCTTAACTACTTTAGCAGCAATGTTCAAGTTAAATGATAGTACGAGAATCTAGCCCATCAGAATACACAAAAAAAGATTTATCGACCCACTATTCAAATGTAAAAGATGAGGTAGATCAACAATCATGGTATTAGGACATTGTGTAGCATATCAAGTGTCAAAACTACCTTGAGCAGGCCTCAAAAATGATAAGAAAATTATTCAAAGATTAGTACCAGGGTTTGTGCTTGATGGAGAAATCTTGTATAAGAAGAGCCGAGACCAGATCTTGCTAAGATGTGTAGACGCTATTAAAGCAAGAAATATACTTGAAGAAGTACACGAAAGAATTTGTGAAAAACATACCAATAGGCATATGATGGCCAAGCAAATTATGAGAATGGTTACTATTAATCTACAATGAAAAATGACTACATCAATTATGCCAGAAAGTGCCATAAATGTCAAATTTATACGGATAAAATTCATTCTCCTCCAATCTCACTACATGTTTTGACACTACCATGGCCTTTCTTTATGTGAAAAATGGATGTGAGCGGACCTATAACCCCGAAAACTTCAAATTTATACGGATAAAGTTTATTCCCCTCCAATCTCACTACATGTTTTGACACTACCATGACCTTTCTTTATGTGAAAAATGGATGTGAGCGGACCTATAACCCTGAAAACTTTAAATGGGTATTGTTTTATCTTTGTAATAATTGATTACTTCACCAAGTGGATGGAAGTAGCTTTGTATGCTAGTATTACATGATTAGTGGTGTGTAAATTCATAAAAAAAAAAAAAATAATATGTCGATACGAGCTCTCAAAAAGGATAATCTCAGATAAGGTCAGCAACTTAAATAATGAAAAGATTATGTGCATAATTCAAGATAAAGGCATCATCATTTAGCACCATATCACCCAAAAATGAATGGTACGATAGAAAACTATGAACAGGAATATCAAAAGAATATTAGAGAAAATGATTGATACATATAGAAACTGGTATGAAAAGTTACCTTTTGCCCTACTTACCTATAGAACATCAATTCAAACCTCTATGAGGGCCACTTCATTTTCGCTAGTGAACGGGATAGAGGTTGTACTACCAATTGAAGTGAAAATTTCTTCCCTGAGAGTTTTGATGAAGGCAAAATTGGATGAAGTAGAAGAGGTTTGAGACCATTTCGAGTAACTTAATCTTATTGAAAAGAAAAAGCTCTCGACACTCAGCCATAGACAAACGTACCAAAAAAATCATACGAGCACATGACAAGAAAATATAATCCCGATGCTTTCGTGAAGGTCAATTGATTTTAAAAAGGGTTTTGCCACATCAAAATGACAACAGAAGAAAGTGGATGCCCAATTATGATGGTCCATAGGTGGTAAAAAAGGTATTTTTAGGTAGAGCTCTAATTCTTACAGAAATTGATAGTGATGAATTACCAAACCTTATAAATTCGGACACTATTAAAAAATATTTTGCTTAAAAAAAGAAAAAAAAGGTAAAAAAAATAAAAAATGAGAAAAATGAGACGATTCAAACTAAAAACCTAAAAATGGTGGTTTGAACCAAAATGGGTTTCATTTAAGCTAAAAACTTGAAAAAAAAAAACTTTAATGAAGGTAGAGTTAAGAGAAAAATCCTTCAAAGAATGAAGGGATAGCACACAATTAGACGAATCAATGCCAGAATTAAGGAAGATGACTTTTGGGGGTAAGTTTTCATTAGTTGCAGATATAGGGCAATGATTGGTTATATGAGATCAAACATAACAAGATCTCAAATGCAATAAGTTTTTGAGAAAAGATTTGATCCGAGTAGGTCAAGGCCATTCAAATGTTCATTATTTAGAGAATTGATATTTCGTTCTTGAAATGTTTTGAATTACCCAGTCTTTATGTTCAAAAAACTTATCTTTATCTTTCTAAACCAAAATACCCCATTGTTAACTGAGTTTCATATTCAATCTTGAACATGAAATCATCGTATTTATCATTTAAAATTAAGATAATGACTAATAATGTTTATAATAGAAATGCGTCGCTCAAAAAAAGAATGTAAGGATGATGAAAATAACAATATAAGATAAAAAAAATGAAATAAAATTAATTAATCACCAAAAACAAGAAGAAAAAAAAAGAAGAAAAGATGAAAAAAGAATTTGAAAAGATTTTAAGGTAACCAAAAGTCAAATGGGTCCATCAGAAGTCAAAGATTTTGAAATAAAAGGAAATAGAAACAACTATATAAAAATAGAAAGATTCAAAAAGATGAGAATACTGAAAGAGATTTTTAAAGTCTGAAAGAATAAAACCAATTTCAAAAGTTAAATTAACATGAATGAAAATGCATAATATAATTCACTGATTGAATCTTTATCTTTTTTTATTCATCACAATCATTACATGATTACTTACCTCTTATGATAAGTTACATTAAAGGTTCTCTATGAGACATCAAGAGGAATTAGTATTTTTTTTTATTTTTAAAACAATGATGATAGTCTTGAAGATGAAATGTTACCTCTAGCACGATTTTCAAAATCAAGACTATCTCAGTCGTCATTTATTCTTTGACTCATAATTTAATCATGGTCATTTTTGTTTTTAACTTGCAATTCGATCCTAATCTTGTTATTCTTTAACTTACAGTTCAATCCCAGTCTTTTTATTTTTTAACTCACGATTCAATCTTGATCTCGTTATTCTCTAACTCGTAATTTAATCCTAGTCGTTTTTATTTTTTGACTCGTGATTAAATCTCAATAGTTATTATTCTCTGACTTGCAATTTAATCCTGATCATTTTTATTTTTTTGACTCGCAATTCAAACACAATTGTTATTATTTTTTGACTCACAATTCAATCATAGTCATTTTTATTTCTTTGACTAGCGGTTCAATCCCAATCATTTTTATTCCCTTATTTGTGATTTAATCTTAGTTATTTTTATTTTTCTAATTCACGATTTAATTTCAATCATTTTTATTTTTTGACTGATGGTTCAATCTCAGTCATTGTTATTTTTTGACTCATAGTTTAATCTCAATTATTTTTATTTTTTGACTCGCGATTCAATCTTAGTCGTGGTTATTCTCTGACTTACGAGTTGTTTTTATTTTTCTAATTTACGGTTCAATCCCAGTCTTTGTTATTCTCTGACTTATGGTTTAATCTTGGTCGTTTTTATTTTTCTGACTCATGGTTCAATCTTAGTCGTTGTTATTCTCTGACTTGTGTTTTAATCTCGATCATTTTTATTTTTGACTCATGGTTATTCTCTAACTTACGATTTAATCTCGATCATTTTTATTTTTCTGACTCACGGTTTAATCCAGTCATTATTATTCTCTGACTTACGATTTAATCTCGATTATTTTTATTTTTCTGACTCACGGTTTAATCCCAGTCATTATTATTCTCTGACTCATAATTTAATCTAGATCGTTTTTATTTTTAAATTTGCTATTTAATCTCAATCGTTTTTTATTTTTTTGACTCACGGTTTAATCCCAGTCTTTGTTATTCTCTAACCTATGGTTTAATCTCGATCATTTTTATTTTTCTGATTAGAGATTCAATGCTAGTTGTTGCTATTCTCTGACTCATGGTTTAATTTCGATTATTTTTAATTTTTTGACTCGTAGTTTAATATCAGTCGTTGTTATATTCTGACTTGCGGTTTAATTTCGATTGCCTTTATTTTTTGACTCGTGATTCAATTTTAATCATTATTATTCTCTGACTCGTGATTTAATCATAATTGTCTTTATTTTCTAACTCGCAATTTAATCCCTATCATTTTTATTCTCTAACTCACGGTTCAATATGAATTGTTGTTATTTTTTGACTCATGGTTCAATCCTAGTCTCATTATTCTCTAACTCACATTTTAATCTTGATTATTTTTATTTTTATTTTTTGCTTTACAGTATCATCTCAATCGTTCTTCATCACTTGATTCGTAGTTCAATCTTAAACTTTAAAACACAAAAAAAAAACTTTTATCGAGTTAGCTTTGGACAAAATTGTTGTCTTTATCCTTGTCATATTCTTAATTCTAAAAAATCTACAAAAAAGGGTAAATGATATCGAATTTTGTTCGAGTCTATCGAATGAAATCTCATTTTTAAATTTTGTTAAAATTAATAATTAAATATAATATTAAAAAATTAAAAATTAAAATTAAAAAAAAGTTTTTTTTTTTAAAAAGTTAGGACAGGGATAAGCATAGTGCCGTGCACGACACTAGCCTATTCACTTGCCCCTGACATCACCATTCCCAGCCTCATCAAACCTTAAGCCTGTACATCTACCACTACACCACTCCCTTGCCTTATAGCCACAGGAACCTATACCCATAGCCTCTACACCTCACCTACCCAAACTACCTAGAACCACCGGTCTTACCTTGCCCGGCACCTACTCACCCACCTCTTAGACACCCAGCCCCTTAAAGCACCTAGCTTCATCCCTGGACCAAGCTCTCTCATGCCCAGAAACCCCAAGTCTCTAAGAAGCATACCACTACCCACGTATATACCAACATTCGCACACCCCTAACCTTCAAACACCCAGCTTTGAAAACCACAACCAAACCTTCCTATAACATCATCCTCAACCCGCCAACACCTACCTTACCCTTGCAACACCCTAAACCAAACCAAGCCCCACCATTTTCCCATAAATCACACCTGCTAGCCTAATCCCCTTCCAAATCATCAACCGTTAAAAAATACAGAAAAGAACACAAAAAACACAATATTTCTCGTAGGGAGGAACCATCAATGCCGAGCTCCCTGTAAAAAGCAAAAAATACATCAGTTATAGTTTATAAAAAAAAAAGAGAAAAGAAAGGAAACCAAAAACTTCAAGACCCAATTTGCTTCTATCGAGGTTGTTCCCGATAAAAAGGAGGCCAGATCTAGAAAAAAAACGTTAAAGAGAAGAGTTTTTTTTACCATTTTTCGATCATCAACTCTACCAATGGTGACCTCAGGCAGCAGCAGACTCAATGACATTGTGTCGATTTTTGGCAAGGCTAGAGAGATTTTTTTTTGGGCTAAAAGGTTTTTTTTTTTTTTTTAAAAGAAAAGGAGAAATGAAGTAAAAAAAAAGTTGACTTTTAAATTTTAAAAAAAAAAAAACAAAGAAGCAAAATGATGTTGTTTTAAGAATGGAGGATTCATGCGTGCTCGTGACCTGACTCAAAATTCACGCAACTCGACCTAGCAACTCACTTCAGCCAGCTCCAGCTAGTTCAACCCAACCACTCACTGAACCTTTGTCGATCCAATCGAATCAGCATTGATCAATCCAGTTCAAGTAATTTTTTTAATTTTTATTATTTTTTATATATATTATTTATATCATTTTTAGCTTTATTATTATTAATGCATGTTTAAAACTTCTAAAATTTATTAGAACAAATATTTGTTATTTTATTATTATAATAATAATAATAATAATAATAATAATAATAATAATAATTAATAAAAGAGAATAATAACAAAAAAGTCCTAAAAAATTAAAAACAAAGTGATAAAAAAATTTTCCTTGCTTAAATGATAGAGAGAATAAAAAAATCATTTTTTAAAAAATAATTTCACCTAGATGTTAAAGAATTATTAAATAATAATAATAAAATTAAAAGTTAATAAATTAATAATATTATTAATAATAAATTTTTGTAAAATAAAAACACACTAAAAATTTCAAATTAACTTTCGAAAATTATAAAAACCAAACTTGCTTTGAAAATTCGCCTAAATATTGAAGATTTTTAGAGATGTTCACATTTTCTTTAAAAACTAAAACCCTAAAATCAAAACCCTAAACCCTTTAAACCCTAAAATCTAAACCCTAATCTCCAAACCCTAAAATCAAAACCCTAGAATAAAATCCTAAACCCTTCAAACTCTAAAATAAAACCTTAAACCCTTCAAACCTTAAAATCGAAACCCTAAATCCTCAAAACCCTAAAACTAAAATCCTAAAACCTTTGAACCCTAAAATCAAAACCTTAAACCCTTTGAACCCTAAAATTCAAAACCTAAAACCCCAATTTGGTATGCAACCCCGAATCATCACCAAAAAACCTTTCAAATTTTATAAAACCTCAACCTAAGCTTTAACCAAGACCATCCCAAAATCCTTAGGATACAAGTTAAAATCTCAAGTGGAGTAATTTGTTCTTGATTGCTTCCTAAATGATGGGGTATTTAAAAAATTTTATTTCATTAAGTTTTCGTGTGAGTCCTCGTTTTAACAATGAAATGATAACTAATAAATAAAAAATATAATAATAAAATGAGATTTTAAATATAAATAATTATACCTAAGCTTTGTCTAGATGTTGAAGAGTCAAGGTAGTCTCATTATATTTGAGAATCTATTTTTAAATTGCATTTTATACCTTGCATAACATTTATTGGCATACATACGTTATCATGTTATTGTTGGCACTTATTTTGCATTCCTCCATCTTTAATTTTTATTTGCTACCTGATAATATTATCATTTATTTTTTCATATAAAATGTTTTACAAAAAATATGAAAAAATACGTATTTTAAAATTATGATATTATAAAATAAAACAAAAATAACATTCTAAAGGAAATAATTTTTGGTACTCTGCCTAGATGTTGGAGAGTCACCAATAATTATCTTCTACAAAGAGAGTTATTTTAATTTTAAGGAATATTGTGTTAAATCTTAAGTGAAAAGAGTTATTTTAAATCTATCTAGATGTTTGAGAATTTTAAGATAATTTTTTAACTTAAAGATTTTTTTGATACTTCAAAATAAAGAATTTTGATAAAATTAATTTTTTTAAATAATAAAAAAAAATTATTATTAAATTTCAAACCGAAACCATTTCATTCAGTACTGAAAATAACACATGATTAATTAGAACCAATTTATAGATATTATGGGGAGCTAATCTTTCTTCATACATAACAAACTTTCGAGTCCAACCTAATTTTTCGTTGACCAAAATTTATATTTTTTATAAACTTTAAATCTATTTTTATAATTTTATTAAAAAGATAATTTTTTTGGTGATCAATTACACTCTAAAAAAAAATTAATGATGACTTTTTTTATTTTTTTTATTTTAAATTTTTTTACATCCGACAATCTCAAAACCATTAAAACACTTAAGCAATCTCTTCGATTAAACTTATCTAGTTTCTTTACTTTGGTATGTTCAAAATGGTAGTTTATATGTATATGTCCTTTTTTTTTTTTTGAAGAGATTTATTTTTATTATTTATTTGTCAAAAATTTACCAAAAATTTCATTGACAGCTTATTACACTCCTGATTAGCTAATTATCATTCGAATTCAAGTTATATTAACACTTAATAAAAATGGTTACAATATATATTTTTTAAATTGCCTTTAATATACTAATTTTATTAGAATTTAAGAACAAACAATGCATTAATTGTAGTTTTTTTTTTAAAGATTACTTAATTAAGTACTGATTAATATTTAACTTAAAAAATTTTCTGTTATCATAATCAAATTTGGTGTAGCTGTAATTCTCTAGGAAAAAAGTTTTAAAAAAAATTAGAGAAACTATCTAATTAATGATCAGAAAAATAAAACATTTGTGATTACCTTTAAAAATATATATATTTGATGAATGATAGTGAGAGGGAGAAACAAAGTAAAAGTGTGGATTAAGCGGCAAATATGGACTTACCCAGTTGAAATCCAACATACACTGCATGTCGTCAATCTACTGTGGGAAAATCTTCACTTTTTACTAGCAGGTTTGTTTCTAGCATTCAACAGATCAGCGAAAATATTTAAAATGAATATTTTTGAATGAATGTTTTTGAATGGACCGTAATTAAAACTTCCAAAAACGCCGGCTTATATGTCATTGTCGGCCCTGTCGTAAAGAACAAGACAACACTCTCCCCAATCCATATCTTGCCCAATTGGAAGCCGTTCTCGTCAAGTACTTTTGAAGCCACAAAAGAAATAGCATATACCGTTGCTTAGAGCAAATAGTTACTGTTATTTGAATATGTTTCGTGCATTTTTTTCAACGCGCAAGTTGACGTATCTTTTGTGGAGATTTAATTTTTCAAGTTGATGTGTCTTAATCTTAATCTTATTGATTAAATAAGATATTTTAAAATTTAAGAGATTTATTTTTTATGCATCTTTTGTGGAGACCACTGCTTTGGACTAAAAAACTTTAGAAACCTTTTTAATTGTAATTGAGTAATTTTTTTATCTCAAAATATTTATTATTTATTAATTTTTACAGAGTTAAAAATTTTTAAATTTAATGTATTTAATATTAAAATTAAAATTTTGTAATTTTTAATGTCAAAAAGTAAAAAAAAAAATCATAAAATATAATTTTAAAATATAAAAAAATTGAAAATTAAAAATAAAAAAGCTTAATTTTAAAATATTTCAAGAGAAAAATGAAAAAAAAATGGAACATAGGGAGTATTAGCTATTTAAACTGCTTCCTTTGTTCTCTCGTTTCGCTCTAGCAATTTACCCCATGGCCTCCGCATTAACCTCCGTTTAGTGCCCCTATCTCATGTAAAACGTGCCTACCTTGATGTGTGCGCAGTAGCCCATCGAAGCCATAGCCGCCACGTGTCGATCAATGACCTATCACGTTGTGCAGCAGCCTTGATCTCTTGATTTTTATTTTTATTTTTTTTGTGTGTCTCATTTAGTTTTTTTTTAAAATTTTTTAAATGGTGTGGAGTCCACGTCCATTTTGTTTTTTAAGGTATAAATCTGATTTTTTTTCAACGTATTTCCCCATTTTTTTAATGTTTTTTAATTGTTGGGGTCCGTAATTTTTTTTTAATTCTTTTAAAAGATGTTTTAAAAGATGTAAGTTGCATGCAAAGTTCATGCATGCACGTATATAAACCATTCCATTCAAATACATTATTTCTCTAGAAATATTAACGTGTAAGATATGAGATAAAAAGAGTACTTTGCATCTTCATTGCTGATTTTTGTTTCACATTACTTATGATTTTGATGGAAAGATTTAAAAGTGATAAAAGAATGAAATTTGGTAAACCTTACATCAAACAAAAAGCTAAATTTCTTTTCCCGTTGTGTTTAAAAGTTAGATTCTTGTTTCTTGTACCTTAAAAATTGTTTTAAGTGATGATTAAAGAAAATTATATTTAAGTATCACAATGTGGGCCAAATCTAGTGATTTATAACCCACGTCAATGCTATTTTTAGAAGGATAATTTTTGTGTCCGATTTGGTTAGTAAATATATAATAGGAGATTTTAATTAATTTTATATTCTATATTTTTTATTTATTTTAATGTATATTTTTTATAATTAAATTTATCTCTTTATTATACTTATTTAAGTGATTTATTTGTAAAATTTTATCCTCAAATGATGTTACTAATTAAAATTTAATTTAAAATTATTAGATTAATATATCAATTTTGTCAATTTTATTTGTAATTTTAAAAGTTTTCAAAATTAAAATGATCCTTCTTACATTTAACTATAATTAATAGTTATTTCAATAATTCAAGTAGTATATAAAATGTGAAAAAATTAAACCGTTGCGATATGTACTATTAATATAGACTACTTCATTGTTAAAATTCTCTGATATTTTCAAATTGAAGCTACAAGTCAATGTAGATATTTGTTATTTTCTTTTTTTTTGGTTACATAGGAGGATGGAGTCTTAGTATAAATAAGAAAAATGAGGAAAGCCTGATTTGAAACAAAACCCTTTGTGTCTTTTCAAATGTCTTTAACCACTAAGTTAAAGGTTTGAGGACGATATTTATTATTTTTACATCTAAGTGTCTTTAACCTAAGTAATTATTCATTGGTGATGTATATAGTATTTATTTAATTCATCTTTTATTTGGTTCCTCTTTTTCTATGTTAATATTATAAAGTTTGTATTTAATTTCTCTCCCTTTTTTAACTAATATATATATATATAAAGTTAATAATTTATATCCATTTTTCTTCTTATAAAAGCCTCTCATTTTTCTCCAATAATTTCAATCTTCTTAATTGATATGGAAAAGAGTGAGTTGAGTAGCACATAAAAAATAGAAGTGGGGCCCTCAAGTGCTTTCTATTGCTCGATAGTATGATTAACCGACTTTTTACCCCGACTTTTTACCCCGACAGACAACATTTATACCCACGCACGCTACCAAATTAGAGAATAATGATGGCCATTGATCTCTCCAGCAGCTAGTTCCCTGTGTTAACCTTATTAAGCTTCATTTAGCAACAGCGTGGGGAGGGGTTCGATTACATTAGATTGTCCTTTTGATACTGAATCTTATGGACAAATAGACAATCTTGAAAGAATTTATTGTTAACCTTTCTCAAACATAAATCTATTTAATTAAAAAAATCGTATGTCAATTTCGATTGAAACGTGAGTTTCATTTTGCGTTCCTTTAAATTTTATATTTCAAAACTATATATATATATATTACAAGGGTTTTTTGTTTCTTTTATATGTGTAAAAGTTTATTCGATTGTGAATCATACAATACTAAATCTCTCAACATTCAACCAACTATAAGAGAAAAAGGTGAACTTCTAAATTACGGATACAATGTATGTGGACTTCAAAATTATTGCATTAATATTAGTTGAATGGAAAAAAATAAAAAATAAAACTACGTGTGAACGTACTAGTTCTTAGTTTATAAATGTGTTTTTAACAAAACAGAGCGAGAAGATTCGGCCACAATCAGCTGGGAGGGGGCCCCCAACTTTGTCTGTTAAAAATTTTTGACTTAAGCGAGAGAGTCTTGAACATTATAAAAATCATTAATGATCAGACATTATAAAAAATTTTATTTTAGCTTGTAAAAAAATTTAACGAGAGAGTCTTCAATATTTAATAATTTTTAGAAATGCATTGTTTCTCTGAACATTAACAAGAGTCTTCAATATTTATCGTCATTAATTTTTTTTAAACCAAAATTTATTAAAATAACCAAAAAATTATAAAACTAATCAAGACTAGTAAAAACATAATCTTCAGTATCATCATGTATTGCCAATTGAAAAAAATTATATTAATATATTTAAAAAAAAAAACAACCCTTAATAATTTTGTTATTTCATTTCATGAGAGGCTCGGTGACAAGCTCAAGCAGCAAAAGATTGAAAAAAATTTAGAAATAAGGAGATTGACTTGTCAAACAAAATTATATGATTAATGTGCTTTAGTCAAGCCCCAAATTGAATAATTGTGCAAAGTTACGAATATAAATTTACAAGTCATGTCATATTTAAAAATTTTTGTTTCATGTTTTGTTTCAATTCCTTTGAGTAAATTTTTTAACAATTATTTCATTCTTACAGTGACCTACATTCTGGATAAATCTGTATCTAATCATTCAAAAAGAAACTTCAAGTGCAATATGCTGAATCCAAATTTCAATAGTAAATGGATTTATTATACCAAGATCTCCATCTAATCGTTCAAAAAGGCTGCTGCACACACGTGATAGGTCAAATGATCGACACATGGCGCCTATGGCTGGAATGGGCAGCTGCACACGTAACATCAAGGTAGTACGCACGCTTTTCATGTGACAAAGAGGCAGCATGCGGAGGTTGAGGTTGAGGGTGAGGCCATGGGGTGAATGGGGCTGATGCACGCAACACAATTTCACAAATACTATTCAACCAAAAAATAACAATCAACGAGTCGCTTTCAACAATAATTTACCAAAGGGAATAATATCAGCATAAACCAGTAATCTTGATCACAAATAATCCGTTGTTGAACGATATTGTAGCATATCCTAAATGATGAGCACCTCTAGGCGTAGTAGCTGAATTATTTGCGTGAGTTTAGAATATCCTTTTGCTTAATCTCTCCCTAGATTTTTGTGCGTATTTATAACAGAGGATTGGTGGAGAAGAAAATTTGGAGCCCCCGGCCCAGCTGATTGTGGCCGAATCTTTTGTCACTGTTTTTGTAAAACACATTTTTATAAACTAAGAATTAGTACGTTCACACGTTTTATTTTATTTTTCTCTTTTTCTCTATTCAACTAAAATTTAATGCAATAATTTTGAAGTGTATATACGTTGTATCCATAATCTTGAAGTTCACTTTTTTCTTTTATAGTTGGTTGAATGTTGAGAGATGAAAGATCATATACTATTAAGAATTAGTATTGTATGATCCACAATCGAACAAACTTTTACATATATAAAAGCAAAAAAAAAAAAAAAAAACCTTATAATATATATATGTATATAGTTTTGAAATATAAAATTTAAAAGAATGCAAAATGGAGCGATACAACTTAAGAATGCAATCCTTGGAGTTGGAGTGTATAAGCAGCGTCTTCTGCTTCCTAGCTAATTCATAATTAATTAGGACAAGGCTGTTTGCTTTGCAATGAGCATTAGCCTTGGTCTTTGTGTTGCCCTTTTTTCATTAAAATTGCATAATTTGATGGAGGAAAAATATACAGTACGTTATACATACCCAATGTTTAGATAGGATGGTAGGCAAAAAATTAGTAAAAATGAAAGATAATGCTTCAAAACATTTGGTTTAATTGGTTGATGCATATCCTTTTTTTCAAAGATTCCAGGTCTCCATTCTTCAAATAAAAATAATTAAAATATTGAAAAAGCAATTACTCAAACTTTTAAATCAATTAAAAAGTCAGGACATGCTGAATTCTCTCAATTATTTGTATGATTAAATGGGTATTGTATTAAATTCTGTGGAAATAAAGAGATGTCAACGAGGATAACTAGTCACTATGAATTTAGTATATATTATATTAGTGCTACCAGATAGTACTAATTTCCATACAAATAGAAAATATCACAAAGGAAACCCACAGGTAAGCACTGATTTTTACAGTAAAAACATTTTTAAAGCCATAAGCCAATAATCTTAATCTCAATTTACCCTTCTTTGAATGATATTGTAGCATATCCTAAATGATGAGAAGCTCTAGGCGTAGCGGAGACTCGTTTTCTCACAATCTCGATACGATGGCGAGAATGAGGTAAAATGGAGCCAAATATCTTGATTCCATCTTCAGCCTCTTCCGCTTCATAAAATGTTACCTTATCACCAACGTTAAGACATTTAGCTACAACAAAGTCTCGCCAACCCTGTTGAAAAACCGGTTTCTGATAACCTCCAGTCTTGCGGATGGAGCAAACAAAAGTCCAGCACTTCCCATTCTCATCCCGAACCAGCAATTCCAGGGCATGGCCTCCACAAAAACGTGGGAGAAATGCAAGACTCTTGGTTGGGATAGCTAACCTTTTCATGATATCAGTGCCAGTTAACCGCTTTGAGAATAAGACCCTTCTCTTCTTTGCTTGGTTTCGTATGGCTTTTGAATCCATGATCAGTTGGTAGTATCCGAATTATTTGTGTGTGAGTGTGGAGTATCCTTTTGCTTAATCTCTCCCTTGATTTTTGGGTGTATTTATAGCAGAGAGTGGGGTCGGCTAGAGAGAAGAAAAATTGGAGGCCCCTGCCCTTTTCTAGACGCTGATTGTGGCGGAATCTTCCTCTCACTTAACCCATCCACACGTTCTCTTCGTTAAAACATTATAACTAAGTTCACCCATTGTTCATTTTTTTTTTGTCTCTTTTCTCTATTCAAAACAAAGTCCTGCAAACGTTTAATGCAATAATTTTGAAGTCCACTTGCCTATAAGGGTGAAAAGCCGGTTAATCATGCTATGCAGCATTAGCAAGCACATGGTTTTGGAGCCGCCAACTTCTATTTTTAATGTGCTAGTCAACTCACTGTTTCCCATATCTTTGTGTGATTAATTCAGTCATAGCGAGCCCACAATTAAGAAGGTCGAAATTATTGGAGAAAATGAGAGGTTTTCATAAAAGGGACAAGAAGAAAAAAATGGATAAAAGTTGAACTTTTGTTTTACATATATATATATGTCAAAAAATAGGAAGAAATTAATTACGATCTTTACAATGTGAACATAGAAAAAAAGGAACGAGATAAGGATTACAAAAAAAAAAAGATGAGTACTATTATATCGCCAATGAATAATTACTATGATTAAAATACTTAGATGTGAACATAACAAATATCTACACTGACTTACAGCTTCAATTGAAAAATATGAGAGAATTTTAACAAGAAGGTAGTCTATATTAAGAGCACGTGCCACAATGGTTTAATTTTTTCATATTTTTTGTACTACTTGAATTATTGAAATAAATATCAATTACATGTAAATGTAATAAGAATAATTTTAATTTTTAAAATTTTTAAAATTACAAATAAAATTGACAAAATCAATCTACCAATCTAATGATTTTAATTAAAATTTAATTAACATCATATGAGGATAAAAATTTTACAAATAAATCACTTAAATAAGTATAAAAAAGAGATAAATTTAATTATAAAAAATATACATTCAAATAAACAAAAAATAGAGAGTTTAAAATTAATTAAAATCTCATACTATATATTAACAAACCCAATCGGAACAGAAATTATCCTTCTAGAAATAGTATTGATGTGGGTCATAAATCAATGGATTTGACCTACATTTTGGTCTTTACTATAATTTTGTTTAATCATCACTTAAAACAAAATTTAAGGCATAAGAAACAACAATCTAACTTTTTAACATAAAGGGAAAAGAAATCTTGCTTTTTATGAATCACCACTTTGTCTGCGATTGATATTTTGGTATTTCATAATTATACATTTCTGTCTCAATTATACCTAGACAACTCTAATTATAATTAAGTACCCCACCCTTGATCATTAATCATAAGCAATAAGCCCAAGAATGATATATCAAATTATGGATTATGGCAATAACCCACCGCGTGACTCATTGACATATCCCCACCCTTGTTGTAACAACTCCGATTATAAGTACCCCACTGTTTGACTCTTCAGCATTGCCCACCCTCGACCATGAGTCATTATCAATATGGCTTATCACTATTCTCTAAACTAGACCACGAGTTATCAGCAATAAGCCCAAGATTGATATATCACCTACATTGGGATGGATATAAGTACCCCACCGTTTGAATCTTCAGCATTGCCCACCCTCGACCATGAGTCATTATCAATATGGCTTGTCACTATTCTCTAAACTAGACCACGAGTTATCGGCAAGAAGCCCAAGATTGATATATCACCTATATTGTCCATGAGTCAAGTTTAGGCATAGATATACATAGGTTGGCCCAGATCTAGTTGATATATCAAATTTTTTGTTTAAGATTCGGGCTAATTTAGTTTGATCAAATAATATTTTAATTTGAATTTGAATTAAAAAATTTTGTCTAGGAGTTAAGTCAGATCAAGCTATTCATGTACAAATCTAAGCTTAGATAACCCAATTAAAATTAATGGAGAAAAATAGAAGGTTTAATAAAACACAAACTTTATAAAAATTAAATAATCGAAAGTTTTTCAGTAAAATTAATGATGCATGTCTGAAACATTATAATTTAAACAACAGACCTTAAAACACATAAATTGACTTTAACAAGAAAGCACTTAAACCTATGGATGGTACGAGAAAATGACTTAACCTTGTCTTTTCCTTTATTGTCATTTTCTCGCTAAAATACTTTGATCCAAACTATAATTAGAAAGTTCTTGCAATTTTCAGCGGCTGATGATTAGAGATTTCCTTGAAAGATCATCTCTGGCAAATCCAGTTCCTTTTTCAAGGAATCCATTTCTAGGGGAATCTCAAAATCCATGGCGTTGCTCTCTTCAACAAAAGAACAACAGGGATTAACTCCCAAGCTAGCAGTGCAGCTTTGATTACGATTAGAAAAAACATTTGCGTCGAAAGAGAAACTCATGGGCTGGTGATGATCATCCGCTTGTTCATTACAAACTACAACTTGCCAATATGTTGGGTTGAAATCCGAGGTTTCGAGTTGAACTAGGTGTGGGTTTGTTTTCATCTCAGGATTGGTAATTTCAACACCCTTTACCTTTTTTTCTATTCGGGTTGAGGTCGTTGAGCTAACTGACTTGATGTAGTTTTGCAAAAGAGAGCCTCTAGGGTTGGAGTTTTTACCATTTTCATTGAGCATTGCCTTCGCTTAGTTGCATTCCAATGATTCTTTATAGTGTTCTCAGTGCGTCCTGGGAGTCTCTTGTCTATCTCAGCCCACTTGTTTCCTATTTCTTTATGTACTTGAATCAATATCTTATCTTCTTCTTCACTCCATGAATCCTTTTGCAAAAACAAGTCATATATTTTTGTGCCAGGAATCAATACTGAATAAAAACTCTTGAATTCGGGATAAGGTTTTTTTTTTTGTTGTTTACATTTATTTATTTATTTATTTTTTGAAAGGCCATATATTTATTGGATAATGGGACCGAAAGTACAAAACAGGAGTAACTAAAAGGGAAACTCCACAGAGCAAATGACAAATTTTAATGGCAACAATTACAGCCAAGCTACCAAGTCTTGTGATCGAAAGACCCTTGGTTTGGCTAGTCCATCAGCAATAGATTTAGCCTCCCGAGGAATGTGATTGAACAAGACTCCTTTAAGATTACTTTTAAGCATGTCGATGTTATTCGCAATGTGCTTCATTGGCCAAGGAACCCCGGAACTACCACTAGCCCAGAGAACTACATTAGAAGAGTCACTCCCC